>NC_136816.1:55571250-55946250 GCF_951394365.1 Tetrao urogallus | reverse complement strand
TTTGTGTACTCTAGGGTAGAAAATCTCCAAGGATCTATGAGTAGCTCTCAACTGCTTGTCTCAGGTGTACACTGCTTCCTTTTCAGATTGATCTAAAATTGATCCTTCAGAAATAGAAAGAAGGGAACATGTGCCCATAGTATTAGAAACTGATGTGAGTGCAGCAGGAGAAAAAAAAAAAAAAGAAAAAAAAAAAGTAGGGGCGATTAATAAATCTGAAGACTTAGAGGGTATTCTTTGGTTTTGAACAGGAATATCAAAGAGGCATGAAGGAAAACCTTAACAAGGGTTTGCAATACTGACATTGAGATTGAAGTTTCACTGTGAGCTGAAGTTTGTTGTTCACAGATGCTTCTGAAGAGCATGATGGTTTTATCCCCATATCTCTGTCTCATCTGAGGAGTCTTAACATCTAGGCTATAGGTATTAAAAAAAAGAAAAAAGGAAACCAATATACTTACAAAGACAATGATACTTAGTCCTCTCATGTAAAAGCCCTCAGAGCTCTGAGAGGGCAGTGTCAATGGAGAGTGATCATGTAACATTCATCATGATGAACAAAATAAGATTAAAAAACGTTATCCAAGAGTACGGGGATTTCATCTTCTCTGAAGATTTATGATTTGCAGTCCTGCTTATTGCAAAACACTTGGTAGAGCATCTGACAATAGCAGCAAGAAAAAATTCAGGGAGATATTTCATGTATGTATAAACTGTTGCAAAAAAAGCTCAAAAAAAATGCAAATCTCTGTGAATCTTCAACTGCCAGAGGTACAGATAGAAATAATACAAAACTGGTGGTGTTACAAGAAAAGCTGTAGATGTGTTTATGTTCCTTGGAAAAAGCTAAATAACGCAGGCTTGTCACAGATTATTACTGCCACCATAAAAGGCAATATAACTAAAGATGTGATCATGCATTTCACAGCTATTATTACAAGACATGGAAATCATGACAATGTAATGCCTGGCAAAGGCAGCTTTAGTATGTGGGGCAAGATTTTCAAGTAAAAAAAGGCCTCGCTTAGACCAAGTTATCACTGGTTGGCTTTCAGCTGGCTTGGTGGAAATTGGTACAAAAATGTTAAACTTTTATATGCTTGTCATGATTATGTATTGCTTCTTTTACAGAATTTTATCGAAGAAGTTTGAGTTATCCCATTCTTCTATTTTAGTTTAAAAACAAACAAACAAAAACAAAAAACACTCACTTGAATTGCTAGAAGGTAATCTTAACTTCACTGGAGATTTGCAGGTGTATAAACAGATAAAAAAAATTGGGATGATCATTAACTGTCACTGAGTTTGTGCTTAATTAGAAGCGTAGCGACTTGAGTCTCAAAAGGCTCCAATATCAACTGATTGAGATAGGACTCAGAGACATTTGTATTATACAGATCTGATAGATTTGACGAGCCAGGTCTGGGGCAGTGAACAAAACAAGCTCAGTCTGATCCTCAGCAGATAGTGAATAATACAACTATCAAAATACAAGGATATAATACTGAATTTTCTGGTGAATTTGGTACCTCTAACTGAGATAGCGTGGCTAATATACCTTCAGCAGCTAAAAGCAACAAGAACAGCTTGTCCTCTGGAATCAGTAACAGCACCAAGCCCCACAGCTCGATCTAGAAGTATATCCTAGCTCTGGTTCCCATAACTAATCCAATAGATCATGTTTTTGTAATGACTCACTTTCTCCAACTCAGAAATATGAGTGGAACCCTGGGAATGCGAAATCTATATGCAAGATAATTGAAGAAACAAACAAATACAGGTGATTGAAAAAAAATATATGTATAATAAAATGACATGAGAAGTCATATGTCAGAGCACCATCTTGCTTTCTGAGGAGCAAATTATTTTAATATACCAGTTGGAAGAAAACATACACATGAAGTTTAATTATTTCCAGTTATTAGCAAATATGTTAAATACATACCCATGTTGCAAATTACTCATTCCTAGAAACAATGGGAAAAGTGTTTGGGTTTGAAGCTGACTGGAACAAGTGAGATATCTTCATGTGGGATTGTGGAAGTGGGCTTTTTTTTATATACCTTCCTCAGGAATGGTGGTGATGTTGGTAATAATAAGGATGTAAGGAATTAGTATATAGCGTTTTTTGTAATTATAATTTTGGGTAAATCAATTATTACGCAATCAATAATCAAAACCCCTGGATTATTATTTTATAGATTTTTTTCTGTATGCACACATTGGTAACAAATCAAGAAACCATTGTGGAGAAAATCTTTAAGAGACTACAAAAATACAATGTTCAGACTTTAATTCAAACTTTGCTGTCAATTCAATGAATGCAGATGAGATGCTCACATGAAAAATGTTCACTGAAGTAGAGCACACAGGAAGAAAATGAGACACAAATTTTAAAACAACGCATCCAAGCCTGTGTCAGCCGAATTTACTTCAAGAAATCTCTAAGCAAGACTACACAGAAAAAAAGTCCACCAGTGCAAACCTTATTAATTGCAGCAACTTGATCATTCATTTCAAACATTTACAAACAATTTTCAAATATCATTCAAGTGTCCAAAGCCCCAGGAACTGAGCAGTCGGAATGAAGCCCCATCTGACACTTGGGGGCTGCCACCCCCACCACTGCTCCCATGCTTGCAGCCACACGCCTTGGGACCTGAGTCTGCCCATGACTCTGGTGCGATGAAGTACCCAGGGAGTAATTTCAGCTGACACAAATCAATATTACTGGCAGGCATCCGTATATCTTGTAGCAATCCTTTCCCTGGATGAGATGTAAATAATACTGGCTGCTTCTACACTGACAGATCAGCCTGCACTCAGACTCTATAAAGTGTATTAAAAAACCTTCTGTCTGCACCTTTAAGCTCCTGTTAATTTCAGAGCTCAAGTTCTGGCTCTAAGAGCACACGGAGTAAAGGTCAAAGAGCAGACACACTGGAGATCCGTATTATGCCAGAAGGTCCAAAAAGTATTCAGGACCCGCATCCTGCACAAGAATATCTCCTAAACACACATTAAAGCCTGGAAACTTGCTTCACCAGTTCCATTTGATACTCTACCTTACCCAGGCTTAGAGATAAGCCAGAACTCCAGCAAAAATTAAGCCCTTTTTGTTCTGCTTAACTCTAGCTTCTCTTCTGAGAAGTGCTTTCTTCTCATTACTTATTTGAAGCAGCACCCAACAATGCAAGGGGTAGTGTAAAAACTTTGGCAGCAAACAGCAGCTCTTCCTGTAAAGTGGTATACTTTCCAGTGTCTCTGAGCTGTAGTGTGACAAACATTAAGAAAATACAAGAAGTTGAGTGGAAGAATACTTTCACATCTACATTGCCACTGATGGTTCTAGAAAAATCTGTTTGCAAGTGGTGGGACTTAACATGAAAAGAGTCTTTTGGTCTGGACACAAATTAATGTATCTGAAAATGAAACATATACATATATAATATGTGTATGTATATGTCACAAAGACATATCTGGTACCTCTTCCACGAAACAAAAACCTAAAGATTAGCCTATCAATGAGGTATTTCTTAAAAAAAGTCTTCCCTTTTCCTTTCCCTTCTCCTTCCTTTTTCCCTTCCCCTTTTCTTTTCATTTTCCCTTTTCCCTTGCCTTCTCCATTTCTTTTTCCCTTCCCCTTTCCCTTTTCCTTTCTTATTCCCTTTCTCTTTGCCTTCTTTCCCTCTTTCCCTCTTTCTTTTTCCCACTTTTTCCTCTTTCTCTCTCTCCCTTTTCTTTCAGTATGTAGACAATCAGTATAAAAATACTGTAACATCACAAATCCTTAGTTCTGTTCTATTGGCTTTTCATGTTGTGGATGGTGGATCAGTATGCACTTGATCTGTGTCATTTCAGTTTAATTATTTCTTTCTTTTACTAGCAAATTAGGATTTTCCTGGATTTTGTTTGCCTCAAAATAAAAGAATAAAAAAGATCAATACATCCATCTTTTCCTCTTTCCTCATGCCTCACTGTTGTGAGAGTTTCTTCTCTTTGCTTAAATTTGCCCAGCAGAAAATGAGAGCCTGATCCATAACATTTATAGTCTCATAGCCTGTTTTCCTTATCTTCCAAGCACAGAGATCATATTGGCCATTGTTTTTTCATCCATATTTTTCTTTTTACTTTTAAGTCTTGTCATCTTAGGTTGATTTGCTTTCTATTTTTGATAAATATTTTATCTATTGTTGATCTTGTCCTTTCCCATCTCTGATGCATTTTTCCTTTAGCAAATCATATCTACAATTTGGTTTTACTGCCTAGCCCACCATCCATACTGGAGGTATTGATCCAGGGACTGTGGAGAAATGGACTATGGAGAAATGCCAAACTTAGAGGTGAGGAGGCATTGCTGAGCATGGCAAAAGTATATGAAAAAGCACTCCTATATCCAGGAAAACAGAATATATATCAGATACAGATGCTGGGTGAGGACTGACAGGTCAGGAATTACTACCTGGGGCATATTCAGGCCTGATGAGAACATGAAATTGTGGAGCATCATGGCCCCAACTGCATCCCAGGAGATGGACATGTTCCAGGCCAAGGACAACATCACAGGCAGGCAGCAGCTCCGCACTCCCCCTGCTGCCATCACAACTGGGTGGCCAACAGCCGGATACTGAGGGTGATGCCTTCAGCAAGTGTAAGTCACAGTGACAGAGCGGTGGGAGGAGAGACTCTGGGAGAAAAAGAGTTATTTAACTGGAGTTAATGGGCACACTGACTGTTCATCTTAGAATAAAATGGTGAATAATACAGAATAATTCAGCAGGTAGCGGCAAGGTCAATCCCCATTGCTTTTCTAGAGGAAAGAGGGAAGGTCGGATCTGATGAAGAAAGGTCAGGCAGTGAACGCACACAAAGTGCCCCTGCAAGATATTACCTTGACTGTACCAAATGTGCCAGAAGAAACCTCAGTGGCAACTCTGCAGTCTGCACTGCAGTTGGGATTGCAGTGTGATGTGAATGAACTGGATTTTCTAGGGGGTTGGGTGGCTAAAGCAAACTAGAAAACACATGCCAAGTTTAGAAGCATGCATTCATGATCATTCAAAAGCTCTGACTGTGAGAGTAATGGAAAGGCCTGGGTTTTCATCACTGAAAAAGGTGACTGAGAAGGGGTAAAACAACAGTGTAGGAGTCAGTGACTGTTTTACTGGAGGAAAATAACAGCATCAGTGTTCTCTGCATCCTCCAGGAAGAAAAAGAAATATTCAGCTAAAGGTGGAAATGTGGCAAAGGAAACTTTTGAAGAAAATGCTTTTAAAGGAACCAATATTTTGGAAAACATGAAGAATTTCTGTGGATATCAGTTACGCAAAATACTGGTAGCATATACCTTGGAAGGCACATTTAATCCTGTAAAAAAATGTTTTTGATGACACCTTCATAAACATCATCATGTCAGATAAAAGAAGATTCTGCTTGATCTAGCACAGCAACTGGGTTTCCAGATTACAGATCTTTCTTAGTTTTGTTGCAAGCTCTTGGTGTTGTTGCTTTCTATATAACATTATATAATCTACAAATACCTTACATGGAAAATTTTTATCATCCCTTCCCTGTGTGAGAGCTGGTAAACAGTTATTTAACTAATTTTAAGATGGTGAGTCTGAGTTGCTTTATTTTCTATTTGATTATCTCATTCTGTTTTTGTGGAGAACCTCTGTGCCAAATTAGATAACAGCACTGCAATGATGGGCCCCATTAGTAACTTTCTTATACAAAAAAACCTGAAAGCTTCCCCTTCCCTTAAAAAAACAAGCAAACAAACAAACAAAAACCAACAAAACAGCACCCTGAGACTAAAACCAAGTGCATAATTTTAACATAGAATAGTTTAAGTACATTTACAGTGACTAATGAGCTCTTAAAGAGCTGGATGATGACATCAATAATGAAGAACTCACGTGTGTCTTAAAGGTATAGCTTCATTTTACAGTACTCTGGATAACTGGAGATAACAATTACAATAAAAAATCCTTAAATTGTCATATTGGAATTATGCCCATTGGTAGGCCAGAACAATTATACCATTTTTAAAGACCAAGAAATCTTCCAATATATATATTTACATTTGTAGATATAGTATTTGAAGTTGGTTTGAATATAATAATTTTGTCTCAGCAGCATATATGGATACACACTTTCTACATTCATTATTTGTGAAGTGGTCTTTGAAATGTATTAATTGAAGCTAATTATAGAGGTCTTACAATTCTCTTCATTTAATGCTATAAAATTAATGGACCTTCATTTTTACCTTCAGTGCAAATGATCATGTCATCTACAACTGCATGCAGCTCATTTTCTCATATGCTGAACATGATTAGTTTTGCTTAAACAGAACTAGAGGACGTGATTCTCTGAGTTTAGGCAAGAACAATGTCTCCTGATGTTGTTTCAAAGGTTTTGTTATGATGTAGTGTGCTTAACAAACAGGATTTCAGAAAGGCACACTGAAACAAGATTAGACAAGTGAGCTCTAGAGGTTGTGGCCTGAGGAGAGCGCAGACAAAAACAACGATGGCAATCCATATTTCTCCAATATCTTCAAGTGAGATTAGCCAGACATTACAACAAACACTTGGAACAACAGAGGGGTAGCTGCTTCTGAAAGATTATGCCGTGCAGCTTGAAAATGTTTCTGTAGAGCTCCATCCAGCTCCAACAGAAGCAAATGTTTTTAATGATTTTAATGGGGGTTAGTTAAGCCTATACCCATTTTTTTTTTCTTTTTTTTTTCCCATCCAGTATTATGTATTTGACTAAGAGATCATTTCTCAGAAACCAGAAACGTGTAACCAGCGCTAATCACAAAGCTTATTCTTTTCTTACTCAAGCAAGACAGAAGAGCTTGAGAACAACCATTTAAAACATTATAAAATTAGAAAAACAACAATGCTCCTAAATTGTATCTTGCAGGTATAACCTAACAATTTTTGGTTTCTTTAACAAATGAAAATGTTTAACACAAGTTGTTTGGGAGCAGCATACATTAATTTGCTAAAGTTGGAGCAATGTTCTGTTTGAAGAATTATTCAAGGAAAAGTGATTTTCTTTTCCTTATTCCCTAGCATACCTGTACCACAAAAGTGTCCTGTTGCTGTCTGGAGTGATTCTGAGCCAAACCAAAGGCCATCTACATAGAAAAAGCAGTAAAGGTCACGAGGAAAAACTCTACCACAGATCTGTAGGTAAATATGTTGGATATAGAGCACAGGTATCAGGCTGAAAGTCCAGAGGACAAACTCTATGAGTAGAATTGAGATTTCAAATGTCAGTCCTTCATGTTACCTCATTGCCTTGGTCCACAGGCAGTTCACTCTGCCTTTATCTTCAGGTAGTGATTCCCACTCGCACCCAGTCAGTGCAGAGACTACCTCAGTGCATGACTGATATTACTGGTGAATGCACAGGGAACATTTCTGAAAAATGGATATTCACTCACACTTACCTGGAAAGCTAGAGGTTCAACATCTTTCCCAGACAGCTGCAATTTTGGTAATTCCAGGCTTCTTCCATTACCTTAATAGAGTATGTTATATATGTACCATGCTGCACCATGAACACTCTTTGGACCTAATATGTCTGCTTTTGTCTTAACTGAACACTGCAGAGTTCTTGTATCCCATCCCCAGCAGTGTTTTTTAGGTTAGTTAAGAACATCCACAGCAGCTGGTGACTTTTCACAATAGTTTGAATGGTTGCTGAGAAGGACACATCTACGATCCTTTCTGCTTTGGTATTCCTTACAGCTCTTAGAACACAAACTTGCCGTAACTCATTTTGTAGCTCCACCAGCAGTAGGCACTGGAGACACTAAACTCTAAATCTCTATACCATGTTATGTGAATAATTTTTAATGGCCTTTTTGATATAATCAAGGGTACATTGCCAAGCATCAATACAAATTTTTGCACTCCCAGCTGTTTGGAAGTCTTCTTTGCTATTAATCCTCTATCTGCTATCTCAATTCCTGCCATCACATCTCTTAGAAACATTGCAGTTTCCATGCGTTGGTCCCAGACTTCTCAGAACTGGGTTACTTCATTCTGACTAGTTCTTATTTGTATAAATAACATTTCTTTTCTTACAATTTTCTTCCCATTTCTTCTATGTATTTTGATACATGTGTTTAGATCTACATATGTATATAGCAATTCTGCTGGTAATTATTATACTCTAAGAGCAGAAAATTTATTCAGTAAATACCTATGTAGAAGTCAGTTCTCAGTGGTTTATATCAGGAGTGAAAAACCTACTGAAACTAAAAATCCATCAGAGCTGAGAGGAAATTCAAGACTAGATATTTCTTTCACAAGTGGTTTCACTTATTACAAAGAGCCAAATCTTGAACCTCAGTGGTTGTGTGCTTCTGGGAGGATAAGATTTGTCCTATTTAAAGCCCTCCACAATGTCACACCATGGGCAAAGAATGTATATTTTTCTAAATTACTAAATTTCTACCTTTGCATTCTCAGTCTGCGTGGTGTGTGCTCAGAGAGCTATTATTCACTTCAAGTTGTGGGTTTAAAAAAACAGAAAAACTGACTAAGATGAACTCCAAGTATTGAGGTCAGCTAACTTCTTATAATTCATATTAAACTGAGAATTTTGCCTGGTTTTGGCTTTTTTGTTTGTTTGCAGAGAGTTGTATTCATGCTCACTTGGAAAGGCTGCAACCTTTGTGAATTAAACAACAAATCTGTGCAGCATTTGACGTATATTGTAAAATATGAGTTCAACAGAGCAGGAGAACTATGGTGAAAACATTTACGCACTTCCACTACACTCTTTGTTGGACAGGGGAGTGTACCAGTCACTGTACAATGGCATTTGTCTTAGCCAGAAATGAGACTGCACAAAAAGGGTGATCCTGAGAATTGACTTGGCATGTCCTGTGTAGGACTGCTTTAGGCCCAAAGCTCAGTGCCACAGGTCATTTTAGGATGCATTTCAGGATGCAGTGAAAGCAGTGGGGAATACTTTCAGAAATCTTTGCAGAGCCTGGAACGGGAGAAACAAAAAGAAACACAAAAGAAAAGGTGGCAGTGGGAGAATAAGGGGTAAAAAGTAGCGAACCAGTTCCAGCTTAATTTTAAAATCAACTGGGAGCTCCCATTTTGTGTTGACATTAAGCAAATACATCTCTCTGATGTCTTTGTCCTTTCCTTTCCCTTTAGAACATACTCCAGTAAATCAATAGGATTCAAGTCTCAGATGATCCAGTTCTCATTTCTGTTATTATTTGACTATGGATATTCACAAAAAAAACCCTACAAATTTTGAATCCTCTGTGAGATTAGAAATATTTAAGTAGTAACAGCAAGAAGGTGGTACCCTGAATAAATCACCACTCAGCAGCCCATAAAAATACACATGGCATCCTTTGAAAGATGAAGATGACATTTCTGTATTGCACTCTCTTTGGTATTACATCCACCCAGCAACACAGATTACTTGATGTTACACTGAAGTTTTTATTTACTCTTGTTCCTTAACAATTCCAGAAACAGCTGTGAGTGAGAGAATTAATCCCCAGTCTGTGGAGCACTTCTATGTTGATACCCACAGCCATACTCTGAGAGCATCTTCAGCCTCACTCTGCACCATGATGCTGCTCTCCACATGGCCGTAGCAAACCCCAGGAGAGCCACATCCATGGTGGTGATGACTTACGCCTTTCAATTCCTTCTTGAGAATTCAGTGGAGGACTTGGCTAAATCAAGGGGGTTGTGGCTGAAGTTAGTTTGTGTAATTGCTTTTGCTCTTCCTCCCCTGTGAAGGTCATCACGTTGGAATCTGTAATAAAAACTGTAATAGGACCGTGTCCAGTTCAGGGCTCCCCAGTACAAAAAAGACAAGGAGCTCATAGGAGTCCAGCAGAAGATAATTAAGAGCCTGGAGCATCTCCCTTATGAGGAAAGACTGAGTAAGCTGGATCTGCTCAGCTTTGAGAAGAGAATACCAAGAAGGGATTTAATTTATGTTAATAAATATCTGATGGGAGGTGCGAGGCAAATAGATGAAGCCAGGCTCTTCTCAGTAGTGTGCAGCAATAGCACAAGGAGTAAAGGCCTAAAACTTGGACATAGACTGTTCCATATTAACATACAAAAGAATTTCTTTATGGTAAAGGTGGTGGAGCACTGGTTGTCCAGAGAGGCTGTAGAGCCACCTTCTTTGGAGATATTCAAGGCTTATCTAGACACCTAACGTGCAACCTTTTGTATGGAACCTGCTTCAGCAGGGGGGGTTGGACACAGTGATCTCTTGAAGACCATTCCAACCCCTGCAATTCTGTGCTTCCATGAAAATCTCTACCAGCTTATGTGTTTGATGTCCTAAAGAACTCCAACTATGTACAGGTGGCAAGTGCGGGGAGTCCAGTTTTGGACCAGATTTTTAGCCCAGTGTTGGGTCAGTATTAGGGAGACCCCTGGGTTCCTTTTGTTGCCTGTCAGATTTCCCTGTGATGCTAAGAGACCTCAAGTAATATCTTGTCACTTGCAAGGTCCCTGCATAGCAGTGCAAATAGTGGGAAGGAGTGAGAAGGCTCTTCTGAGAAGCACCCATGTACACATCTGCCAATATCTGCTAGCAGGAAAGATTTTGAGCAAATCTGCATTCATTTACATAACTTTCAGCTGCAGTACCTTCTCATTCTACGGATACGCAATAGCTAAATCCGATTAAAAAAAAAAACAGGAAATAAAAAAGGGAATTTAAGTCAAGTTAATTTCTGAGGTACCATCGATATAAAATATAAGCATCTCCAGTATCATTTTAGTGGTTATGAATTCCCTGGAGGGGGGTTATGCAGGCCTATCACAAAACTATCTATTGTAATACAGACATTCAGACTCTCTCTCTCTCTCTCTTTTTCTTTTTTTTTTTTAATTAATTAATTAATTAATTTTTTCCTGAGAAAGCAGTAATGCTGAGGTCAATTCTCAGGTGCCTTCTATGTACTTGAACATTATACTTGTACATGTTCACAACTATCTCAGTACTGGTCAAAAGACCACTAATAATGCTGAGTGTTGCTGGAGTATCTGGCACCTATCTGACACAATCCAGCAAAATATTTGGAAGAATCACTTTATTGTTTGAGCACATACAGGTAGATTGTATAACTAACTCTTTACAGAATGAGCTTTTTTTTAATTGTTTTATAGATGGACCCTAACTCAGTAAAATGAAGATTTGGCTTTATTGAAACTGTTCACTTGAACATGGCACCAAAAATTGTATCTTGAAAACTGCAAAGGTTTTTCTTCTTTTCTAGTTTGAAAACAGAACCATATGTTAAACATTTAAAAATATAATGTGTTTCGGAGGTTAACATATTCTTTATATTACACTGAAAAGGTTTTTAACACCAATTTGTCTTGCTCTGATCAGCATTTATCTCCTCTTTTTCAAACAAAAGAATTTTATTTATTCATAGAACTAAATGTTAAGTATTCTCTGGCCTACATCCATAGCATTATTTGCTTGAAGAGAAAGGATTGTAGATTATTTTGCTAGGCTGACTTTTATTGCCCAGAATAACCCAAATTAGTAGATGCCTGCCAGTTTCTTCGTGCATGTTGATTTGGGCTTGGTTGCTGACTGGGAGTCTTTCTAGAAAGGAAATTCCTTTTACTTTTCCCCTTTGGTATCTGTTTTAAGAATTTGATAACTTTGGTGTTTTTTTTCTCCATTTTTAAATGTGCATCTTACGCAGTAAGAACAGAGGTATATATCTGTGTAACGTAAATATATCTACATTTATATCCAACCTAAAAATATGCATACACTCATTTTAATTGACTGCCCCTCTGGTCCTGAGCAGATCTTTTCCTGTTCCAAGAGAACTGTAGTTCCCCAGCTAAAAAACAGAACAGCAGAACAGAGATATTTTTTCATGTGCCTGGAGGTCCAGTAAAGGAGGGAAGACAGGGAAGCCTATCCAAGAGGTAAATCAAGTGGGCTGCTGCCTACAGACGGATTTTGCAGCCTGGAGAAGAGGCAGCACAGGAATGGGAGCAACTAGCCATGCTGATCTCCAGATAATTTTAAGCTACCTGGGTAAAAACAAACTCTTCAGCATTATAGTATTTATTCCCTGGATCAGTCTGCAACTAGCAGTTCCAGTCCACAGAGTATATGAGGTTGAAATGATAAGGTAGTACTCAGATAAACTAATCATGGTGGTTTAAAATCCAGTTCCCACAATTTTAGGATAAAAGCCATCCAAGGAAGTTAGAAATATCTCTGTAGAAAAAAGGCATCACTCTTGAGTCAGTTTCTGACCTCATTTACACCATCAGTAGAATATCTCTCCTTGGATTTGTACCATTTCCAAGAGAGTGCACTTGTCACTCGTGCTGAGACGATGCCAACTGAGTGGCTCCACTACCACCCTCCCTGCCCCGTGCGCTGCTCACCTAGGATTTCTTTCAAAACCACCCTAAGCAGCATAGCATGAAAAAGTAATGTTAATATCACTAGACATATGTTTCTGTTGTGAAATTCTGACATCCAAATGAGTTTAAAATGTCTTCTCTGCTGCTGCCTTTTAACTGAAGCAGTAGTTGACAGGTTTTGGTGAATGTAGCTTTTAAATACCTGCTGGTATTCAATGGCCAGAATAACTTGATAAAGCAGTAAATATAAAATAGTTTAAGGGGAAATTGAGTTGAATAAGTCACACTCTTATCTTTTAAATGAAAAAATAAGAGATGTCTATTTTTGCAGACACTTAGGAACATGCAGAACCTTGCATGTTATGCTTTGCCATCAGTTAATGTGGAAATCAGCTGTCTTCAGTGACGATATATGGGTGGATCTGAGAGCAGTACTGCGGTCTCCATCTCAAATCTCATGCATTAATATAAAATTAAAACAAGACTCAGAGTTTTTCAGAATCCTATTAATATCAAATGTTTCATTAGTATGATGGAAGAAAGTCCATACACTATTATCACTTGCCAACTGGTGACTTCTGACTGTGAAGAAGATTTTGGGACGTGGTCTTAGCCTCTGATTCATTATCTTTACTAAGACAGCACAAAGAGGATGAAGAGGCCTCCAAAGGTCCTCACATGTATTGGCTTGGATGTTCTCAACTGGTTTCACACTCTTGTCCTCACTTCTCAGTGGAAAGTGCATACCTGATTTCAATAATGGGTACTGCAGTCCTGGGCCTGCACAGCAAGACCTATCTTTTAGGAAAGTTCATCATCTGGTGTAAACTACATCATGCTGCTTCAGCCATGGGAAGTGTTAGTCATGGGGAAAGAAAAAAGTGAGCTCCATGAAAACAGTGTTACTGGCTCCTAGAATGTTTAGCACATTCCATTGGCTCCCAAATGCATTTGCTCTGTTCACAAATAAAAATTTGTCTCCTTTTAGTCCTAGACTTGAAAATTTAAATTAGCTTGACAGACAATGTAGGCTCTTTTTTCTTCATTCTTGTGATGAAATTCAGGAAAAACTTCTTTACAGAAAGGGTTGCTAAGATTCATGAGACTGAATGTGTATAAGTCTATGGGGTCGGATGGCGTGCATCCCAGGGTTCTGAAGGAGCTGGCTGAGGTGGTTGCCGAGCCACTCTCCATCATATTTGAAAAGTCGTGGCTGTCAGGTGAGGTCCCGGATGACTGGAGGAAGGGTCATGTCACTCCCATTTACAAGAAAGGGAGCAAGGAGGACCCCAGGAACTACAGGCCGGTGAGTCTCACCTGTGTGCCTAGGAAGATGATGGAACAGATCATCCTGGATGACATGCTTGATCACATGATGGATGGGCGCGTCATCCGTGACAGTCAGCACGGCTTCACCAGGGGAAGGTCATGCTTGACCAATCTGGTGGCCTTCTGTGATGGAGTGACGGCACCAGTGGATAAGGGAAAGGTGACCGATGTCATTTACCTGGACTTGAGCAAGGCCTTTGACATGGTCCCCCAACACATCCTCATCTCCAAATTGGAGGGATGTGGATTTGATGGGTGGACCACTCGATGGATAAGAAACTGGTTGAAAGGCCGCAGACAGAGAGTGGTCATCAATGGCTCTATGACCAGGCGGAGGCCGGTAACGAGCGGCGTCCCCCAGGGCTCTGTCTTGGGACCAGTGATCTTCAACATCTTTATCAGTGACATCAATGTAGGAATCGAGTGCACCCTCAGCAAGTTTGCTGATGACACAAGCTGAGTGGTGCGGTCGACACGATTGAAGGAAGGGATGCCACACAGATGGACCTCGAGAGGCTACAAAGGTGGGCCCGGGTGAACTTGATGAGGTTCAACACAGCAAAGTGCAAAGTTTTGCACTTGGGCCAGAGGAATCCCAGGCATCCGTACAGGCTGGAAGGAGCGGTCCTTGAAAGCAGCCCTGTGGAGAAGGACCTGGGGGTCCTGATAGATGAAAAACTTAATATGAGCCAACAGTGTGCTCTTCTGGTTCAGAGGGCAAATGGTATCCTGGGCTCCATCAAAAGAGGGGTGGCCAGCAGGGACAGGGAGGTGATTGTCCCCCTCTACTCTGCTCTTGTGAGGCCCCATCTGGAGTACTGTGTCCAGGTCTGGAGCCCCCAGTACAAGAAAGACAGGGAGCTGTTGGAGAGGGTCCAAGAGGAGAGCCACAAAGATGATCAGGGGACTGGAGCACCTCCCCTATGAGGACAGGCAGAGGGAGAAAAGAAGAAAACAGAAAAGAAGGCTGCAGGGTGACCTCATTGCAGCCTTTCAATACCTAAAGGGAGCCTACAGAGGGGAGGGGAATCAACTCTTTGAAAGGGTTGATATGTGTAGGACGAGGGGAAATGGTTTTAAGTTGAGGGGGAGGAGATCTAGGTCAGACATCAGGGGGAAATTCTTTACCCAGAGAGCGGTGAGGTGCTGGAACAGGCTGCCCAGAGAGGTTGTGGATGCCCCGTCCTTGCAGGTGTTCAAGGCCAGGTTGGATGGGGCCCTGGGTGGACTGGTTTAGCATTAAACGTGGAGGTTGGTGGCCCTGCATGTGGCAGGGGGTTGGAGACTCATGATCCTTGAGGTCCCTTCCAACCCTGGCCATTCTGTGATTCTGTGATTCTAAGCACTGGAATAGGCTCCCCAGGGAGGTGGTTGAGTCACCATCCCTGGATGTGTTTAAAAACCATTTGGATGTGCTGCTCAGGGACACAATTCAGCAGAGGGTTGTTAGTTAGGGTAGTATGGTTAGGCTGTGGTCAGAATCAATGATCTTGAAGGTCTTTTCCAACCTGAACAATTCTATGATTCTATGATTCTAGGTGAAAGTGGAAATTCAGAAGTTTCGCCAGAAATGTTATCTCATGTGTTTCATCTTTCTCTTTCATTTAGAGGCAGCTGAACATGAGACTTTACTATGCAGCTGACTACACAGTAGGAAATTACCAGCACCAGAGACCAGGGCTTTGGGGATGCATGAATAAGGGAGATGGAGCAGTGGCGAATGCTGCTACAGCTCCTAATTGTGCTGAAACAACTTGCCAGAGCATGTCATGCCAGGCCCAGAGCTGAGAGCAGTGGGACAGTCAGTAGGGAGAGTTGAAGTGAACCAGCACTGGGGGTAGGTTCTGAAACATGTAGCTGAGTGGCCAAAGGTACTAGCAGAAAAGAAACCACAAAATGTAGTGAACTGAATGTACCCACACTTGCACTGACTCTTCAGAGAAATGAATCTGTGGAGACTGGGACTGCACAGGACAGAGTGTGCATAGCTGTAGAGGAGGAAGGGGAAGTCCTCAGCCCTTGTGTGAGATCTTGCAAAACTTTGGGAGTGCGTAGAGAGTAGACAGCATGACATGGGGCACCATCATGCTGGTTGCGGTGGATTCAAGATGGGAGCAGAGGTGGCGTGGACTCTAGGAGGTTGGATTTTAGGGAAGAAATCCTTGTTTCCAAGACTAGTCATGGAGGATAAAAACTGAAGCAAGCATAGATGGGATTCAGCTTCACAAAGTTAGCTGCAGCTGAGATACAGACAGAAAGAAGCTTT
This sequence comes from Tetrao urogallus, assembly GCF_951394365.1. Classification (NCBI taxonomy): domain Eukaryota; kingdom Metazoa; phylum Chordata; class Aves; order Galliformes; family Phasianidae; genus Tetrao; species Tetrao urogallus. The sequence goes on along the minus strand of NC_136816.1, from coordinate 55,930,233 downwards.
GGCAACATCCTAATTTAATTCTAAAATAGGACATCCTTACTCGACTGCCAACATTACCTGAAATATATCTGAAATATCTTGGCAAATCTTTCATAGAATCTTAGAATCATAGAATCACAAGGTTGGAAACGACCTACAAGATCATCTAGTCCAACGGTCTCCTCATCATCATTGCCACCACTGGCACTAAACCATATCACAGAGCACGTCGTCCAGACGCCTCTTGAACACTGCCAGGAATGATGACTCCACCACCTCTCTGGGCAGCCATTCCAGTGCCTGTCCACTCTCTGAGAGAAAAAGTTCTTCCTTATGTCTTTGCACTTAAGAGGTTAAGATGAGTTGTGTCCTTAAAAGCTAAGAATGATTTAGGTATGTATCAGCTTTCTAGAAAACTTCTGACTGCTAAGCATGAGCTGGTAAAATTTACCTCTGGATTCAGGAATTTTCTAGTCATCATCTGTGTAATGCCCACTTAGTTTAATGAGTTATACAGAGGATACAGAGCCAGTTTAATGACAAGCAACACCATTCAATAAAAAGATTAAAAAAAAAAAAAAATCTGGATATTCTCCTCACACATACCTTTAAAATCCCCAGTTAAGCAATAACAAAGAGCATAATGACTTCTTCAGGAATTACATGAGAGTACATTCATTTTAGTACTTATCACCTAACTCTAAAACAACATTACCAAAGCCAGTTCATCAAATATATGTGTACTCTTCCTAGGCTGCTTGATAAGAGGGCAGCCAGAAAAGAAAAAGGTATACCAATTTCATAATATCTATTAAATAATGAAGATACCTGAAATATTTCCATTCCCTTCTTAAAGACTTGGAGGAGATATGCCACTGCTTTCTAAGACATGCATTAGGCAGTAATACCAAGGTACTTTAACTTATATATCTCCCTTTAAATCAGTGAGGGTACAGATGACACTAGATTAAGGAGGATCAGTGCCCCTAAAACAATTGCAGTGGCAGGTGCACCCACCTGCTCTGCTACTTTTCTGAGGCCTTCTGACTTTTCCTTCTCTTTTGGTGTCCAGGCTTGCCACTAAGGTAGGATTCCTACTACCAAGATAGGATAAATTTCCAATAGCATGATAATTCCACCCTGCTACCTGTTGCAATACTCTGTCTATACTCTGTTTACAAGCTTTTTCCATTCCCGATGCTCAGAGTCACTTTGAGAAGTGAGGTTATTCATATACAGGTTGAGTTTTTTAAAGTAATCATATCCTTATCTTCTTAATAGTTCCCAGGAACTTTGCAGATGACACCAAGATGATGGTACCGTTGACACTCCAGAGGGAAGGGATGCTATCCAGAAGGACGTGGACAGACTAGAGAGGTGTGCCCATGCCAACGTCAGGAAGTTCAGCAAGGCCAAGTGCAAGGTCCTGGATCTGGGCTGGGGCAATCCCAAGCACAGATACAGGCTGGGTGGAGAGTGGTTTCAGAGCAGACCTGAAGAGAAAGATTTGGGCGTGTCAGTTGATGTAAGGGTCAGTGTGAACTAGCAATGTGCACTTGCAGCACATTGAAGCATAGAAGTGTTACATCAAGAGAAACATGAGCAACAGGTCGAGGGAGGTGATTTTGCCCCCCTACTCTGCTCTCATGAGACCCCACCTGGAGTACTGCATTCAGTTCTGGAGCTCCCAGCACAAGAAGGGCAACAAGCTGTGTGAATGTCCTCCAGGAGAGGACCAAGAAGATGATCTGGGCTGCAGCACCTCCCCTAGAGGGACAGGCTGAGAGAACTGAGACTCTTCAACCTGGAGAACAGAAGGCTCAAAGGCACCTTCCAGTACTTGAAGAGGGCCTAGAGGAAAGCTGGGGAGGGACTTTTCATAAGGACATACCGTGAGGGAATAAGGGGAAATGGCTTTAAACTGGAAGATGGTGGATTTAGACTAGATATTAGGAAGAAATTATTTACTGTGAGGGTGGCTGTGGGAATACAAGAAAGACTGTTCACTGTAGAGCAAGATAAACAGCATGAGAACCAAGGACACCCTAGAAGAAAAGAAAAAGCAAAAGGAACAGCTCATTGCTCTGATTGGATAAGTGCCCACATGCATGACTAAGGAGTGACTGTAGAATACTCTTTTGACATGCAAAGGGAAAGTTATAAGGGCAAATGGAAAAGCTAAAAAAAGGAAACTTGTGAATGTATATATGTGATGTGAGAACTTGTAATAAGGGATTTGGATCATTCACATCTGAGGCCGTGCATCAGACGCTGCAGGTGGTAGAACAGTGGAACAGGTTGCTCAGCATGGCTGTGAATGCCCCCTCCCTACAGGTGTTCAAGGCCAGGCTGGCTGGAGCTTTGAGCAACCTGGTCTAGAGGGAGGTGTCCCTGTTTATAGCAGGGATGTTGGAACTAGATGGTCATAAAGGTCCCTTCCAACCCAAACCATCTATGATTTCATGATTCTAAACCAACATTCCTGTTTTGCGTGCTTCATGGATGTTAGTGCAGAGCATCAGTGCTCCATTACTTACATCCAGCAGAATAAACTCCATCTAAATAGTCTGCTTTTTAGGAGTGACGTAATTTTGATGGCATTCTTTGTCTTACCTCCATGTGTTAGTCTGGGATGCACGAAGACAGGTGAATGCCAAACCCTCTACTCTCAAAAGCTCTTCAGGAACTTAGATCTGAGAGCTAAATCAGAACTCCTATGTAGTCTTCTATGAATGGGATCTGGGAGTCTGAACAGGTACCAGTGTTGGTGAGAAAGGAGCAGCTGCCATCCTTGCAACCCATCTCAGTCTGATGGGATACAGGCAAGGTGCTTCTCCAGTAATATGGAACAGGACCACTATCCTTCAGTCTCCTGTCCATACAGAGATGTCAGCTCTCAGCAGCCTCAAAAGTGTCCTGATGTGGTCTACAGAAGAACTCTGGGGTGGGAGCTCTCTGCTCCCAGGGCTGTCATTGCAGGGCTCTCAAAGGCTTCCCTGCACCCTGGCTTCACCTTGTTCCCAGGGTCCACAGCACTGCTGAGTGCTAGGGAGGATTTCTTCCCTCTGGGACATTGCTGAGAGCCATCAACAGAAAATGTACGAAAGGCTCCAGCTGTGTTCAGCTAAATTAGAAAATTGACGTACAGAAGGGCAAGGAGTTTCTTGATTACTTGATTAATTCAAAGGTCGATGCATTTGAGATTTTCTTATCCAGAATCAACATAGGCTATTTTTAAACATTTCTCTTTCCCTTGTGCTTTTAATCAAGCAGCATCTATACTGATTGGATATACTGTTGTTTAAAAAATTCTGTGATTCTGGGAACATAGACAGGAGTTATTAAGGAAAGACTGTTGTTCCTTTTACCTATCATCACTAATCAGACAGGAGAAATCCCCATCCTACTGTTGAATTGGGTTGGTCTCTTAGTTTCTGTATTATTAATTACATGAGTTACTGTACACCAGTATAGGAGCAGCTCCTTCTCTTGATTCTTTGAGTTAACTCTTTCATTTGCAGTTTTCCACAGGAGACTGAAGTCAAATCACTGGCTTTGAATGCAAATGGTCTCCATAAGCACTGTCTGCAAACCAGGATAAAGTTACTAAAAGGAACTATTGGTTTCGTTTTGATCTGCATGTGCATCTCTTCCCTGGAAGGAAATCAGAAGACGCTTAAGATTACATTTACACAACAACACCCCGCAAAACGTTATTTGTACTGAAAATAAAAGGGTTAATTTAGTCCTCTAATCTATTGTTACAAGCCTAATTATTTTACATGTCTTCATTTCATTAATGAATTGCTATTTTTTACATGTATCTCCTTCCCCATTGCTTTTGTTTAAACCTCCTGGTGGGAAGGGAGAGATTAATTTTGTTGTGCCTTAATGAAACTGTATGGTACATTAGATTTAGCCATTTGGCATGCACCGTCAACACCACCATTATGCATAATGAATTACTTTTTGTGAGTCTCAAACTAACACAGACCTTCACTGTTCCTCCACAGACAGTGACAACACAGCTGGCAGACACACCATGTTCAGTTGTTATCTTGAATTTGCATGGAAACCTAGAGCAGTTGCTCTATGCTTGACACAAGAATACAGCTTTTGAAAATTTTTTATAAAGACCTGGAAAGTTGACTCAAAAAAAATGCAACCGCTTTGAAGGGATGCGGTAAGCTCATTAAGCTTTGCTGTTATCTACCATGAGCTGCATTTGATATTCATATGCCTGTGGGTGGGTATGTATGCTCATTCTGCAGCTGCACGCTGAGCTTCCAGCGAGGCAGCATGTGCTTCATGTGGGGACCAGCCAATCTGTCTGCCCTCCATGCAGTTTACCTGTGTGTATGTGTGCGGTGCAGATTATCATATGTTTCAGCTGATGAAACTTTTAGCAAATGAACTCTTTGCCTCACAGGCAATCTGCTGACCCTGACAGAATTTTTCTTGTCCAGCTTGCTGCCAGTGAAGTGACAGAGGGAAATAACTGATTAAGCATTAATCATTAATGTTAATTGATTAAACATTAAGCAAACCAAGCTTCTTTCTCCCAGATCTAACATTCTGTCACCTTTGGTTTCTTTGCTTAATGTTGTTGATCAGAGGTGCTCAGTCTGTCTATCAGTGGGGCAGGGAAATGCAACTCTTCAAGAGTCAGAAGCTCAGTGTCTCCTTTCTCCACGCACTTAGATAAATCTGAGGATCTGGAGGTCCCAGGTATCCTCTTCTGCAAAATACTGTTACCCAGGAGCGTAACAGTGGAGCTATTCAAGAAGTGGAAAAATAAATGTTGTCCCATACTCCTACTCCAGCACCTTGTGTCAAGAACAGTTGAAGGCTGGTCATTGCAGCTCAACCTCCATCATACTTATCTCTCTCTTTCTATTCTCAGTGCCAGATCTGGAGTAACAGAAGTTGTTTTAATTTTGGAAGACAAATGTGGCATACCACACAGTGTGTCTGATAATTACTAATTGACTGGTGTGCCAAGTAGCCTCTAATGCATTGGTGACACCTGCTATGTTATTATGTCCACTTCCATTGCTGCTTGTCTTCAGCCTCAGTATCCTCAGCTCATTGAGCAGTTGCCTCTGTTTTTTTTATGTGCCCACACTGAGCTTTGCTAACCATCCTGGCCTCCATAGGCAGAACAAAATTAACCGCAGAACAAGACAGAACCCTGGGTTAAAGTGCAGCAGATCTGTAGGGTCTGTTTTATTGGCTGCATTCCCATAAAAAGCTTCACATGCCTGTGGAAGGATTTCATGTGTCTGAGCAAGATAAGCAGCATTGGGACTAGTGTTTCTGAGGTGGTTTGGAAGCGAGAATGATAATAATGCATTTAAAGAACAAAGAGATTTTCTTTCCTTCTGGTAACAGCAGATGCGCTCAGATTCGCCTCAGTGTATCTCTTTTACATTTTTAACATTAAAACTTCATAGAGAAGCTCTATATCTGCAGAAAACCATCTCTGTCTCAGCAGACTTTATTTAGTTGGATCTAACTTTGATATTAATGCTGGTCTGAGTAAATCCATGTTGGTCTCTAGAACGTCCTTGCAGTTGTGCAGCCCTTTGAACTTACAGGGACGATGTCCATTAAATGTTCCAAACTTCTGACCTGTCAAGCTGTTTTCCACATACTTGCAAAGTTAGATTCTACTTCACAGAATACCCAGAGAAGGGAGTTTCGCCTTCTTTGTTTCCAGCCTACCAGAGCAATTCTTTCTCCTAAGACCCAATTACAATTTCCACTTCTATCTTAGAGGATTCATTTATTTTTGAGAAGTGAACTTTACCTACCATATGCTTATTTTAGTTAAAGGTTAGGTGGAGAGGGCCACTACGATGAACAATAATAGGAAATATACACTCTCTAGTAAGAATATGTTACATTCCTAGTGCATACCTAGTGCTGTTTGCTGATTTTATGTAGTTGGTGCATAATATTCATGAACAGCCTCGAGAGGACCGGCGTCCATCCCTACTTTTGTTACCCATTCTGCCCATAGACATTGGTGACTGCTTTCTCCCATTATACTGCTAGTAGTACTGAGTCTCACTGCAGAATCCTGTTCTCCCTAAGACCTGTTATGGACAGGTTAGATACCTCTTCCAGCTGCTGGATGCCTAAAATGAAGAAGTGTCCTCACTTTTCAGTGACAACTGAGTCTTTCTTAACCACACAATCATAATATTGGGTGTTAAAAGGTAAGGGGGCCTGTGAGAGCTGGTCGGCATTTAAGCAGCTCTTCTTCCAAGCTCAGGATCGGTGCGTCCCTGTGAGGAAGAAATTGGGAAAGGGCGGCAGGAGACCTGTGTGGATGAGCAAGGAGCTTGTGCACAAACTCAAAGGAAAGAAGAAGGCCCATAAAATGTGGATAAAGGGTTTGACTACTTGGGAAGAATACAGGAATGTTGTCAGGGCCTGGAGGGATGCGACGAGGAAGGCTAAAGCCTGCCTGGAATTAAATCTGGCGAAGGGGATAAAGGATAATACAAAAGGCTTTTTTAAGTACGTTAAGAGTAAAAGGAAGACTAGGGAGAATGTGGCTCCCCTGCTAAGTGACGGGGGTGTTCTGGTAACGGGGGATGCTGAGAAGGCAGAGATACTGAATGCCTTCTTTGCTTATGTCTTCAGTGAAAAAAGCTCCCCCTCGGGAATCCGAGACCCTGGAGGTTAGTGAGAGGGTCTGGGGAATGGAAGACCTCCCTTCAGTCAGGGAAGAGGTGGTCCGAGAGCACCTAGGCAACACCAATGTTCACAAATGCATGGGACCCAATGGGATGCATCCACGGGAGCTGAGGGAGCTGGCAGAGGTGATTGCTGAACCACTTTCAGTCATCTTTGAGAGGACTTGGAGGACGGGGGAGGTGCCTGAAGACTGGAGGATAGCCAATGTCACTCCGGTCTTCAAAATGGGCAAGAAGGAAGACCCAGGCAATTATAGGCCAGTCAGCCTCACCTCTGTCCCTGGAAAAGTGATGGAACAGCTGGTGCTGGATGTCATCTCCAGACAACTGGAAGAAAAGGAGGTTATCAGGAGTAGTCAACACGGGTTCACCAGGGGGAGGTCGTGCTTGACCAATCTGGTAGCCTTCTATGATGTTGTCTCTGGCTGGGTGGATGGGGGGAGAGCAGTAGATGTGGTCTGCCTTGATTTCAGCAAGGCTTTTGATACTGTCCCCCACGACATCCTTATAACAAAGCTGAGCAAGTGTGGGATAGATGAGTGGACAGTGAGGTGGGTTGAGAACTGGCTGACTGGCAGAGCACAGAGGGTCGTTGTTGGTGGTGCAGAGTCTGGTTGGAGGCCTGTAACCAGCGGTGTTCCTCAGGGGTCGGTGCTGGGTCCGGTCTTGTTCAACATCTTCATCAATGACCTTGATGAGGGGATAGTGGCCACCCTCAGCAAGTTTGCTGATGATACAAAGTTGGGAGGATTGGCTGACACGCCTGAAGGCCGTGCTGCCATTCAGCGAGACCTGGACAGGCTGGAGAGCAGGGCAGAACAAAACCGGATGAGGTTTAACAGAAGTAAGTGTAGAGTCTTGCATCTGGGGAGGAATAATTGCATGCAGTGGTACAGGTTGGGGGATGAGCTGCTGGAGGGGAGCTCTGCAGAGAGGGACCTGGGTGTCCTGGTGGACGACAGGTTGGCCATGAGCCAGCAGTGTGCCCTTGTGGCCAAGAGGGCCAATGGCATCCTGGGGTGCATTAAAAAGAGCGTGGCCAGCAGGTCGAGGGAGGTGATCCTCCCCCTCTACTCTGCCCTGGTGAGGCCTCATCTGGAGTACTGCGTCCAGTTCTGGGCTCCCCAGTACAAAAAAGACAGGGATCTCTTGGAAAGAGTCCAGCGGAGGGCCATGAAGATGGTGAAGGGCCTGGAGCATCTCTCCTATGAGGAAAGGCTGAGTGAACTGGGTCTGTTCAGCCTTGAGAAAAGAAGACTGAGAGGGGACCTGATCCAGGTCTATAAATATCTAAGGTGTGGGGGGCAGAATGGCGAGGCCAGACTCTTTTCAGTGGTGAGTGGAGACAGGACAAGGGGAAACGGCTGGAAACTGCAGCGTAGGAAGTTCCGCACAAACATGCGCAAGAACTTCTTTACAGTGAGGTGACGGAGCACTGGAACAGGCTGCCCAGGGAGGTGGTGGAGTCTCCTTCTCTGGAGATGTTCAAGACCTGCCTGGATGCCTACCTGTGCGACCTGCTGTAGGGAACCTGCTTTGGCAGGGGGGTTGGACTCGATGATCTCTGGAGTCCTTTCCAACCCCTACAGTTCTGTGATTCTGTGATATATATCTCTCTAAATATGTGCACATATACACACTGATGTGTATGTGGCCATGCACAGCATTTCCAAAGTTTTTCTGCTGTAACCAGTGACAACGGCCTTCTAATTGGGAAATATTTTCCTGAGCAGATGCATGCTGACTTGATCTTGCAGGTGCCATCCATTGCTTCTGAACGTGTTTGTAGAAGACAGGCTTTTTTTTAATCTTCTCCTGTAATCAGCTCTCAGGAGACGAAGCTCTCAGTTTGTGCAAGGTACAAGTATTGTACACTGCACCAACTCAGACACAGAATTCTGAAACACTGCCTAGGTCTCGTGTGTGCCAATGTAGCTGTTATTAATACCTACATGTATGATAAGATTAACAAGATTTCTCAGACAAAGCCAAGCAAAACAAAGCATAGTAAAAGCCAGTTCTGTGAGCTGGATAAGAGTTTAGAACTCATCGATAAAAATTAGCAGCTATTAATCCTGCACACACTCTCTGCAATTTGTAATTACAGTCATTGAAGCTAACAGGTACACTGCAAGACTGCAAAAAGGGGCACTGTCTATAGAATTAAACTTGCAGACATATAATTCTGATTTTTTTTCATATGTCCCTGAAAAAAAGCAAACAGAACAGCTTGGCAAAACGATGGCAAGTCATTTTCCTCAGCTGGCAAGGCTCTCTTCTAGGAAATCGTTTTTTGTTTGCCAATGGACAATATTAATAACAAGGACTTCACCTGAAGGGAATAAATGCACAGAAACTGCATTAAAGTTACATTAAGGGGTACATTGTAAAGTCTGATTTATTTAGATCCACAAAAGTGTGGAAATTTACTGCCAACTGACACACTCTATTTAGCACGCCCTGGACTGCTCTGTCACTGAAGAGAAGGGGATGTGTAACTTCAAGCCTCTTCCCTGGTGCCTTATTGTGCTCATCCCTGAAGAAGTTGCTGCCTGTTGCCTTCACTGGTGAGAAGGGAGCTCTGCTAAACATGCAGCTTCATGTGTGATGACTGATGCAAATCACTCAAAAAGCTAACTTTCCTTAGAAACTTTGGACTACAATTACATCTGTTATGTTTTCCTTTAATCCTTGAAAGAAAGGTTTCCAGCTGAAGCAGTGAAAAACATCAACTGTGCCTGCTGGAGGGCTTGGCAGGGCACACTGCATCACACCTTTCATCCTGAGAAACTGCAGAGGACTTAGTGGGCATACAGGGAGTGCATGCCAAGCACATGTGGCATGCCATCTTTAATGAAAGTCTAAAGAATAACAGACCTATTGAAGGAAGTTGTTAGTTTAAGTACAGGCATGAAGATATTTTACCCCGTGTTAGGAGTGAGGCCCCTGGAGAAATGAACATTGCCTTAGTTTCTAAGATACATGAAGTTCTGCTTTGTCTAATGGGACTAATAGTTTGGATATTGATCTTTGAGAAGCATGGAAGGTAGCAAATGGAGGAGCACACAGTTGATTGTGTGGTGTGTAGAGCAGTCCTTAGAGGCCCACAAAGCATATGCTGTATCCTGGAGTTAATTCAGATACAAGGGAACTGAGTGTAAGGCTGGATGTCAGGGTGCTTTGGTTATATTCTCACTATAGGGATTAGATTTCACACTGGAGATAGCATAACTGGGAAATTCAATTTGGCATGCAAAGGGTATTGAGTTAGATACGTTACTTTAGAGACCTATATTCTCCTCTCTGGTAAAGGAACGTAAAACCTAGTTCAATAATGATAGCAGTCCCGTTTGGAAATATTAGCAACAGTCCTTGGAAGGGATACTCTTAAAGATTTTGCTTTTGGCCAAAATCATTGTATTACAGGGTGTCTTAAACATGTTTTCTTCTCTCTTTTTCCGTAATCTGTAATAGGCACAGGCCTTTGAAGATGTGACACTTGGCTATCTGTGAAGGTAGTGACTTACACTAAGGGAGTTGAAAGGCAAAGTATAGCTGACTGTCTTCAAGCACTTTTCAACCCTCCTACAACATTCACATCACTTAGGCCAATGTTTCATTTGCTGCAGTGCCTGTGGTGAAGTAGGAAAGACCATGCTCAGGCCTGTAGGGAAGATTTAGAGGGGCTGATTGCTGCCTTTCTCACTGATTTCTAAAAAAACCGAGGATGCTCTCTGAGGTCCTGTATTTCCTGTATATATCAGATGCTTTTTACTGTGCGCCAGCACTGACTTTCTTGTTGACATACAGTGGGAGCTGCAAGTGTTATCCCAGTGAGAAGGCCATCTCAGTACAAAGTCTCCCATGTGGGGAACTCTTGTAGCAGCAGCACTGTATTTTCAGCATCTTGATGTACAGATGGACACAATCTGTCACTCAGGCAGTACAGAGCCTGTGAGCCAGCTTCCCAATGCACACCACCTCTCAGCTTCATCATCTGCCCTGAAGCCAGAGCGCAGGGTGAGCAAGAGAGAGCAAGTTTGCATTACCAATGAAATCTAGTTCGAGTCACTGTATGAACTGCACAGCTCTGCTGCCTCCAGGCTGTTTCTCTCCTTGCTCCAGATCTGCCATTTCCCTTCTGCTGTATCTCAAGCATGCCAATCTTATTATGACACAGTAATGTGGAACACCATCACGTCTGTTTTCAGTCAAAGGGTGGTAATGAGTAAAATGAATGGATTCTATCAAGATGTTTGTGTCAGGTTGTTAATGTACAAACTGATACTGAATTCAGTGGATAAAGATAGTTCATAGTTAAATGGAGATGTGTAGTTAACCAGTGTCCAGCTGAGACTCATGCCTCAAGGAGCTGCTAATGGACCAGCCCAGCCAAGCATAGGACATAACAGCTGATCAACCTCAGTGAAGTTCATCTTCAAAGGAGTGAGATATTCTAAGGACTGTCATCAGGAAGAGCAACAGCTGTCTCCTGAATAATAACAAGGGAGATCTCTGAGATCTGAGTTAAGTGCACGAATACAGCAAAATATTTAAAAATGCATAATACTCACTTGTAATATACAACAGTCTGTTTACCGGAATCAACAGAAAGTTTCTCTTGAAACAAAACAAAACAAAAGGCAGTGGAGCACTGTGCATTTCAGAATACTTTCTGTCAGATGTTTTGAAGGTATTTTTACTCTTGTATTACCAAAAGCACCAGTTTTGAAGACTAACTTGTTATACAGTTGAATGTGTCAGAGATCATGGTTTTGAGATGTAGGCTGAAATGTTTCTCCTTACAGTTCTGGTGATGAGACTGGGCCTGCAGAACAGACCTTCCATTTCTTGCTCTTTTCTTGATTGGTCTTTCTTTTCTTGATTGCTAAGGAAATGGATATTTACCTGGAAGTGTTCAGTTCTCTTATCCTATGCACATGGAATCACCATGATCTAGCAGAGACATAAGGATACTTTATATCTTCATACTGATGATGACCTGAATTTTCCCCTTGCCTGTTTACTCAGCAAATCAATATACCCATAACAACATTCTTCCTAAAGTAATTCTGGAATAGTTTTTCTCAAAGAGGATATTTTCCATGGAAAAAGTTCTACTGGAACCCCCTAATTTCTTCCATTTTTTTTTTTTTAAACACCTCATTGCTATTATTCCCCAGTTCCACTCTTGTAGTCTCTGACCTTGGCCAGCCTGTGTTCAGCAATTTGAAGCAGATGAATATGGATAGGTATGCAGATATATATTATTTAATATGTGTTATTCAAATTAAAAAATCAAAACAATCTAAAAGGTGTTAATTTGAATTCTCCATGGCTGTGTTTTTTACTAAGTATATTTTAGCAAGTCAAAAGAAAGAAAACAACTAAGCTCACAAGCTTTACGTATAGAAGAAAAATACAGTTAGAAACAGAGGAGAAATTAGTATTTTGTCAGATCTAAAATGCTTGATAATAAAACGAACTTTTCTTCCTGTAGGCCAAGTAACTTACCATTGTTTTTCAAATCACTCATTCATTGTACAAAAAATATGCTTATTTTCCATATTTTCTCTAAACGTATTATTGCAAGAATAAAATTTCTGTGATTTCATGGCTAAATTACAGATACTGGAATAGAGAAATTAGGGGCTACATTTCTTTGGTAATGTATGCAGCTTCTAGGTAGCTTTTACACTGCACTTAACAATTTGCTTGTCAAGAAATGGAATTTTCTAATGCATGCTCAGCATTTTAGAGTCAATGACATATGTGTTCCCTGGTGACTTTGATGTTTTGGAACATTCCATTTAAGAATAAATTTGAGAAACTCTTAAGCCACAAATTTCCCTAGTCAGTGTATTTACTCTCTGCAGTACATAAAGGGATTTGTATAAAGTTTTTAAATATGATGAAGTTTCAAATATGTAATATGAAATAGTTTCATATTATCAACTATTTCTGAGCTACAAAGCCAATGATTAAAGCATGTGTATGAGATTAAGAATAGAAATGTTTATGAGTCAGAAGGTCTTCCAATATGGAGACAACAGCAATCATTTAAATGAGATGCCTCGTAAGTGCATCAGAAAGAATCTAGTAAGCTTTAACATGGCATCGAGCCAACTGAAATAAAAGGTTTTATCTTCTTATGATTCTGTGGGTTTACTAATTCTGTTTCTATTCCAATCTAAGATTCATTACTAAAAAAGCCCAACGCAAGTTAATTCTGTGTCACAGCAGCACAATGCCATTGATGCAAACCTTTGCAGCAAAATGGAAGATAGGACCCAATAACTTAATATACACATTTCTCCCAACGTTTTGTAAAATATTTATAATTTTTTTGCTGTATTTATTCAGAAAGTTTTCCTATAGTTCCTTGATTTAATTGCAATATATACTAAAATAGCCTTTGATAACAAGCCTTTGATTCAATCTTTTAAACTGAATCTATTTTATATGACATGAAAATTGTCATTCTACATAATATATATTAGCCTTCAATCACATGTTCTGCATTCAAGACAGACTTTTGAAGCACTGCCCTCATCTCTTTCAGTGAAGTTTTAATATGGTTTCTTTTACCATCCAGAATATAAAGGAACTATCATTGTTAGAAGCTGACTTTATTTTGCTTTCCAAAAGTTATCACTGTATTTATGCACTTTGTGTTTCTTACCATCCAGTAATAGCCTGACCCAATTGCCAGTAGTTTCGTTGCTGAGTGCACAGACATGCCCTTGGTTGGCAGTGCTGCACCGGTGCTTGTTGCCATGATGTTTTGGCTTTGCCCTGGCAGAGTGGGTTCCCCATACCACGCAGGACAAAAACCAGATGATTGCAATGCAAGGTGAGTGTTACATGCTGCAGGGCAGCAGAGACAAGGCCTCTCCCATGAAAACAGTATTCATCATTGCCATCCAAGCACTTTTTTTTCCACAGCTTTGGACACATTTGCAACCACAGCAGCACAACACATCCTCCAGTAAGGTCATTACTGAATTATCTCTGTTCAAACCACAGCTGGGCAGTGGTGCTGCTGGAGAAGGTTTCTCATCAAATCCCCACCAGATAGCCTGCGCAGATGGATGATGCACAGAGTAGTCAGCAATCATGCAGCATGGAGAGACTAAGTTAGAAGCAGAAGGACAGATGGAGGGGCATGTTCAAGTTGAAGAGTGAAAGAAGATGAGCAAGGAATCAAGAAAGGAAAATGATCTAACTTCAGATGAAGTTGCACATGTTCAGCCTGCTTCTGAATTAAAACTGTGGATGAGACCATGAAGAGCAGAGAAGAGGTTATGGAGCTCAGGGTGAGAGAATGAATAAACACAACCAAAGAGCTTCAGCTGAAAGAGATGTAGACTATGTAATTTTGTAATCAGGTAGGTTAATCTCTTAATGTGGATCCTTGAACAACCTGGTTCTCACTGGGAAAAAAATCACTAAGAAAGATTTAAGTTACTTCTTTATTTTTTAAACACAAATGTTAGTGATTGAAGAGCATCTGAATATATTTGCAAAGTGGAAGACAGAAAAGATCTGATTAACTGTGGTGATCTTTGTAGCAAGTGTCAGACTACACTTCCTAGAGAAGTTTCTGCTATATGTATCTTCAGATATGCGATCCTGCTCAGCACTTAGATGAGACTGACTTCAGCTCTGTAGCTCTGATGGATGCAGCTGCTTCACTGGCCTAAAACTGCTGCTCAAGCACCATAATTGCATGGTCAACTTCTCTGCACAGCCTCCTTCTCTCCTTCTCTCCTTGTTTCCCCACAACAAATATCTGCACAGGCACCACAAATCCATCCCTACCTAATCCATGCAGCAGTTAGTCCAAGCTAGCTAGAGAGATGCTTCTGAGAGAATTGTCTCTTGATACTGTAGTTAAAACCTATCAGCAAAAGAAGATGGCCCAATTATGTTCAGAAGTGATCAGTCGTACCACAGACATTGCAGCAGATGTTAATGAAACAGTGCTTAAAAGAAATCAGAAAAAGACTGAATAAGTATGATAATTAGGCTGCATCAACCAATTATGTAATGATCAGATTTTGCAACTTGCTTGCAAAATCCAGGCAAAAGTGGTAATCCACATATGCAAACACTTCTAGAGTGACTATTTTCCCACTTAATTAACCTTATTTACATAAGCAAACTCAAATAATATTCAAACAACACTCATAAGCCAGGCACATCTGGGTTATAAAATACACGAGCAAGTGACAGAAGCAACAAAAATACAGATTGGCACCACTGGCATTTAAGTGACTCTTCAGATTTAAATTAGAGAGAGGTGCAAACTTTAAATTTGTTAACCAGAAATGTCTTTGATCACCAAGTGAGCATGCTACACAAGAGGAATATTTAGATCTGTGTCCCACATATGGCTCCTTTACAGCTATTCCTTGAAGAGAAGGAGTCTCTCCCACATTTGAAAAAACAACACAATTCTACACAAGTTTTGAAAAGCTCATTTGAATACAGATCTTAATTTGATTCTAATCTACTACTTCTAAAAACATTTAGAAAGGCTAATCTACTGTATCTGTCAGGCAACAGGTCCTTTAAATGTAGTGGATATCTCAGGCAGTTTAAAGGAAGTTCTAAGTACCTTGTAGGAGCCATGAACAGTCCATGGACAGCAGAATAATCAGCCTCTAAGTGAAGGTCCTTTTCAGATCAGAAAAGTCACAGCTGATTAAGTCATTCTTGGTTGACTACCATTGTCTGAGCATCCAACAGATAAAAGTAAAAAACAGTTTAACAGGACATGTGAACAAGATTTGACATACATGTATATTTTTAGCTGATAAAATTGGATGTTTGCAAATAGAGTGTGATTAACCAGACCTGACTGCGCTTGAAAAACATAATGGTATTTCAGGATTTCTAACAAGGTTCTTGGAGGTTTTACTGTATTTCTGATGAGCACTTTTTTGTGGTGAAGTTCCGTTGAAGGTGATGGCAACACACCTGATGGGACAGGAGTTTGTTGCCAATCTGTAAGCAGTGTAGACCAAATATGACACTCACTGATGAACATCAGTGAATATATGTATGTTGTATCCAGAAGTACAAAACTTATAAACACAGCATCAGGCATAAACATCAACAAGTTTTGTTTAAGAGCACCATACGTGTGACAAGATCTCCTTAACATCAGAGAGGATATGGAAACAGCAATATCTTCTTGTGGCCCTGATTCTTCCCTCTCAGAACTACCCCATCTCTGCTTGAGCATTTGCGTCTCTCTAGGAGCGTGAAAGAAGATATAAAGTGACTGAAGAGATAAAGGACACAGAGTTTTAAAGAAAAACCCAGCAATATATAAAATCAGGAAATAAAACTCTCAAATTTTGCACAAGTGCCCTTCTCTGCTTGACTTATGAGTCAAAATTCCTTGTCCACAGCACAGAGCTATTCAAGGATCCTGTTCCACCAAATATTTGTACCCAAAACTTTCTTAGATAATTTAATTCCCTACATGCAGGAGACAGATCTTCTCTTCAGATCAAAGATTGAATTCAACTGAGGTCAATTTACTGGCAGCATCTGAAACCATACTGAGAGCATAAGGTATGTGAAATAGACAATGCCAACAATTCAACACCAGTAATGTGGTTGGTCTAAAGATCGAATACAAATATTTTCAAATGGAGAAGTATTATTTTTTCTTAAGCAAGATGATGCAGTTCAATAAAATGGGTAGGTTTGGGGACTTCACATTACTTCACCTGATCTGCACAAGCAATAACCACCTCCAAATCAAAATAGGTCAGAGGCAAGGAGGCAATGGCTCAGTCTGAAAGTGATACTTTTCTAAGGTTCATTGAATCATCCTTATTTTCCATTATTTCCTAAACCCTCTCTACAGTACAAATGCCCCAATTTGTTTCATTCTGCTCTCAGGAGCTACCAACTCTCTCTGCCCTTGCTAACTGTCAGATCTCCTCTGCTCTCAGTACCTTCTCCTATTTCAACCATTTCTCCATCTTTGCCCCTGCTTAGCAAAGGGATGGAAAGAGGTCTATTAGTTGGGAAGGTTATTGAGGAGGCAGACACATGTCCCCGGATCATGTAAGGCTCGATGTCTTATGAAACCTTGCTAAGAAATGAAATGTTTCATGCTTTTTCTTATCAACTTTGTGTGTATCTAGTGTAGCACTCATGATGATTATAACAGCACAAGTGACATCGCTGCATCTGCTATCTGTCTGAAGAACTAAAGTTTGTCTCCACCCTTTTTTACATTGGTGCCATGTATATATCAAGTCATAACAAGCAGTGCTACACAAGCCTCTAACTTAGCATATCAAACACCTTCCAGATGAATCTTGGGCTTTATTTATACAACATTTTCATAGTTCACACTAAACTGACCCTGGCTGGTACAAATCTCTGCACAATCTCTGCGCTCCAGTTTGGATTAGATATAAGATAAAACAAGGAAACATTCCCATAAGCCTGCATGGAGCAGTTTTAAGTGTGGTTTTTAGCACTGCCCTGCACTTTAGGAACTATCTCCCTAAACTGAAGTAGGTGCTGAAATGAAAGGTGTGTTCCACCAGCTAAACTACAGAGTTTTAAAGAAATTATCATTGTTGTTATAAGACTGAAAGCACACGAGACTTGATTCACACTGGCAAAATCTATTTCTTTTTAGAAACTCACCACACATGCCAAGCCTATCAAATGGTATTTACGTTTGTTACATATATGCTTGCTGTACGATGAAGGACAGTGTTCTGAATACAGTGATCAGAAACCACTGAACAGTTCTTCAGCAATGTTTTTCTCAGAGGCTGTGTGTGCTTTCACACAAATTATACTATCTTTTATTTGTTAAAATTTATTTTCCCTTTGGTACTGGGAGATTGTTCATGTTGTGCTTCATTGGCATTCAGAAATCACAAGGGCTCACAGAGCTCTCCTAAGGGGCTTCCTGTCATGCAGCAATCATTCCAGCCAGGTTCTTCTTGAATCCAGATCCAGAGCTCCTCTTTTCCAGGGAGCTACGTACCTCTCAGAGAAGAGGAGAAGAACAGTTTCTCCTCTTCTGCTTTTCTATCTGCTTTCCACGAGTTCTTCCGTAAGTCCTGTTGACCAAAAAGAAAAAAGGAAAAAGGAAGAAGTCACTGCAGAAGCAAAGCTGCCAACTAAACAACAGATTGAGTGGAATTTGCAAAAAAAAAAAAACCAAACCAAAACGCCTAGTTGCTCTCACAAGGATAACCACACTCTTCTTTGCCCGTGCCAGTTCTGCAATAGGAGATCTATATTAAATTTGTTTCATTTTTCTCAGCTATTTTTAGCCTGTCTGTCTGCTGTGGGATAGACTTTGAATATTATGGTACAGTATATACTGAAATAGGAGGTTACTAAATATATTTTAAGGAGGTACCTTCCAATGTATTCTGATCTGTAACAGAGGAGCTGAAGCCTCAGGTTCAAATGCTACCTGAAAGTAAATAGTTGTCTATTTGCCCTTGCCTGACAGCAACTGATATATGGCAGGGCTGGCTGAATATACTGAGATGCTTTTCACGGAAATCAGGTGAAAAAATAGCATAGAAAATAGCTGAAGGGGACAGCAGAGGAAATTGAATAATAGTGATAGGTAGCTGCTAATTACCAATGAAAATTTAATTGAGATAAACAGCTGTTATTCTATCATAGTTACAAATGAGTCGAGCAAAGTACAAAGATCAACCAGGCTGAACAACAGCTTTTTTAACATATGCAAAGTGAAACTGTATTAGTGCACCATGTGCAGACAGCAAAACCAAGAGACGCTCAACAGACAGACAAGTTGGGAAGATTAGAAGAAAGGAGACAGACTGTCACTCTGTAGAAATCCGAGTGCAGAAAGCCCGCTGTGTAGAATACAGGGCATCAAACTCCCGAAGACTAAGAAGCTAGTAAGGACAAGACAGAAATTATAAACTCTGCAGGCCTAAAGAGAACCAGTAATTGTAATTGATAAAATAAAGAGCAAACAAGCTTAAGCCACTAAAGGTTTGTAAATCCTCAGATGATACCTGAAATCCACCTGGTACAGTGTTTTTTATTAAAGGTTAGTTAAGGTAAGGTTCCCTAACCTGCTCCCTGTACTTGGCCTCATGACCTACCAATGGTGAGATATACATAAATAGCAAGTGCTGAGTGAAGGAGGTCTCAGAGTGAACTCCAGAGCCTCTCACTATGAGAGGTAATAGAAGAAGGTACAAATCAAGCATGGCAGTCTGGGGATGTGGGGGCCAGGATAGCTAGATAGGGCTGAAGGATCTGGAGGAGGAAAACATCCAGCAGATCTAATACTTCTTGAATAAGCACACCTATGTGTAAGCAAACTAGTCTCCAGGGCTTGCCTGACAATGTGGCTGGGTGGAAACAGAAGGTGAAGCTTGAAGACAACTCCAAGCTGGATGCTGCACAGGAGTGTCTACTCAGCGCTTTAAAGGAAAGCTTGACAGCGTTTGCTAGAAGGGATATGCCTGTGGTTAAAGCCACCACTGTTTTAAAACTTAGGCTCAGGCTGGGTTCCTATTTCTGCCACAAGATGCATTCCAGCTTTTCACAGTCATTCATGATTTATTTCTGGTCTACCCAAGAGCAGATCTCAGATTCACTTTCTCCACAAGAAGAAAAGAAAACTGGTGGTGAGGGTAAGCCACGCAGGATCAGAAGTGCCTTTTTTGGTGTTGTTCTGTTCCTCAGAATAATCATTTCTTTCACCTAGCGCCTATTTGTGAAGGTCTAACTCCTGTAAGTTAGAGCTTTCATTGCCACAGAAATGTCAATTCAAGAAGTCAGCTCCCTAGCCCACACTGTGATACCAGCCAGTCTCTGGGGCCGACCAGGGCTTGTGCAACATGTTTACATGATTCTGGCTGCATACTGAGAAAGACAAACGAAGGGGACAGTCCTGTCCCTGTCTTTGGGTGTTGGTGGCACCTGAAGCAGTCTGCAGGTCTATCCAAGTGTGCATGCAGAGAAAAAGAAAGTTGGGAGTGTGGAGCTGATCTCTGCCAGGGTGCTGCACATGGATGGGAATGGCAGATGTCTCACATCACCTTCTGTTCATTTATATCCAGGCAGAGTTAACCCCAATTCATCCCCAAGTTATAAAATGTTACTAAGGCAAAAGTGAATGGCGTTTCTTGGACAGTGTAGATTTCAGCAGCTTCAGCCTACAGAACAGTACTGTCTACTCTGCAGAATATTAAATCCAATAACTGGAATCAACAAACAACACTGGAATAAATCTTGCTTGAAACAATATATATTAATAAAGTACCATAATAAATAATAAATACTGTTAATACTACTATAAATAACGTATTGTGCTAGATTTGTGTAATAAATAATACATAAATAGGTAATAATCCTTTGAAATAATATAAAATTACCAATTGTGAAGTGAGCTTAACCTGTTAACATACATCAGGAATAAAAGCCTACAAGTTATTCTAAATCTGAATCACAACAGCACTGCAACAGTTTAGCCGAGAGTAACACCAGCAGCACCACAGGGGGATGCAAAGGAGTAAAGCAAATAGTAATGCATTTCTCAGTTTTATGTTTGTGGCTAAAGGTCAGTTGATCTACTGGGTGTGTCATATTTTTTTGTTTTAAAAAGTTTATTTATTGCTGACTCAAGGCCTTGAGCAAGTTGTTTTCCAATAACTGAGATGAAATAAAGCATCACAGGCAACCAACAGATTTAAGAGAATATAAAGATTACTCCTGTGGTAGAGCAACACAGAAATACTTTTGGCTTCAGCAAGGAGTTAGGCTTTGGCTCTGATCCCAGAGTCCTCATAACACTTTTTATCTCCAAGCACCTTATAAACTTGGGCCAATTAGTATGCATGTAGTTCCTCTGGGGTCAGCCTGCTTTATTGGCAGGTTTCAGGGATTCCTGGTTTCTGGAGAGAGAAATTGATACAAATATTTTGGGGGGCAGATTTTTAAAGATTTCCACTCTTCTTTAGAATGTGTAGGTACAGATTATTTGATGATGCCATTGTATCTGTGGCCAGACTTCTGAAGCATTAATATGTTTTATACTTTCTACAAGTTTTACCACCTATTTCAGGACTAAATGACAGGGGAGCTTTAATAAAAATAGTCTCCATATGATGTATTCTAAAACTCAACAAGGCATTTGATTACTGAAAGAAAAGAGTTTACACAGCTTAAAGCAATCCTGAGTAGCTTTCAGGACTGACCTACAAAGTTTTAAAGGCATATGGGCACTAAAACTTGCAGGTGTGCAATTGGCAGTTTTTTTCACAAACACTCATCTGGAGAAGCAGCTCATTCCTATCTGTTAGGTATGGAAATTAACTGCAGAAACTACCTTTGAGAAACTTGGCAGCTAACAGGAAAATTTCACTCACCAATAAAACCTTGGTTGAAAACATATGCTACTCTTTTAAAAGAGCAGTGGAATCTGTGACTTCCAGCTCCTCTAAGCAACAAAATAGAATGGAAATCTCCAATATTGCTCTAGGTTGTTTACTTTCCAGCTGTGGAAAGAAGCAACGTCATTTACAAAACTGTGTAGGCACTAGTAAGGTGACTTCAGTGTTGTTATTCACTAAATCTCATAACACAAGAATGAAGGAGCACTACAGAGAAACTATACAGAGATCAATTTAAAGTAGATGAAGAAAAATATAAACAGTAGAAAGTGAATATACGGGATTTGTTGCTACAAGAGATGACAGAAGCAGACAGTGTCGGCTATGCATTATAATGGGCAAATACACGGGCAATAGATCCTTAAATATGTGCTGAAAGAACTGTGCAGCGAAGTATCTAGTATCCCCAGCACCACAGCTGTGCGGAAAGGTGCAAGCAGATGGCAGGTGTTGCCCATAGAGATCATGGGCAGGCTCACAAGCTCTCCCATCTAGCACCACAAAAGACAGCGTACAGGAAAGGATGAGTTGTCTCTTGGATCCAGGATGCTTCTTATGCCATAGAGGCCAGGTAGGGAAGCATCACCTCAAAAGAAAGAAACAGCTATTTCTGAGCGCAGTTGATCCAGACCCTCAGTGATTCAGACTGGCAGCATTTGGTGCCTAAATTCAGGTCACGATTGTAGCCTTATTGGCAATGACTGCAAGATCAAAAGCAAGTCCTGTGGTTGGGAAGGGAGTATGGGCTCTGCTGAGCCACAGGGAGTCCTGTACCACTGGTAGCTGCTGGGGTGTCTCATCAGCCCTCACCGCAGAGCATGCTTTGTGCTCCCAGCCCTAATACCTGTGGTTGAGCAGAGGGCAATGAAGCTGTGCCCTGGCAGAGGATGCATTCCACTTTCCTCATGAGGAATTTGGCCAGACTGGATGCAGTCAGGGTTCCCTCTGAAGGGAGCTGGGTTTCAAGCTCTTCCCACCAAACACTAAGCTCTGACTTTCATGAGCTGAAATGATTTTGATTGGTTAAAACTAACTGTACTGCTATTGGCTGGAACCAGCTTTGGATGCCTGACGTCAGTCTGTGAGTTACAAGCATTACTCATATTTCCCTAATTTGCCTATAAGCCACATTCAATTAAAGCTGACGAGCTTTTATTTTATTTGAGGGAACACCAGGCCCCTACTTGTAAGCTTCAGTGACAATTGACAAACGTGTTAAAGATATCTCACACAAAGAAACACATGAGCTGCAGATTGCTTTCTTGGAAACTCCTTCTATGTATGATTCCTGTAAGGCAACAGAATTAGATTTTTCACCCATTCCAAGTACAGTCTGAGATCACACCCTATCTCACTGTTGGATTTTGTAATCCCAGTCTTGTCACTTATTATTTCATCATCTCCAGAAAGCAGAAACAAAACTAAATAAATTGTTCACTTCTTATCCTGGTGTCTGAAGCAGCACTACATCTTTGGATTTTGCAGCAGACTGGGAAGAAGTCATTATAATTGCTTCAGTTGTTGTCTCAGCAAGTACCCACCTTGTCACTGCAAATCAAATACTGACAGCCAGGACAAAAGCTTTGTTAGAAAAGATTTCCTAAGGAAAGGCCTAAAGGCAGAAACCTGGTAGTGGGATGAAAATGTAGGTGCTGACTTATGACTCCCTGAATGCTGGCCAGGTTGGCTGGGACACTGCTCAATGGCACCAGCTGAAGTCACAGTAATGAGCAACATGGAAAAGGATGCACCTGTGGGGGCTAGGAGTGAATGTGGAAGTGGAGAAAAAAGAACAGGTCTCTAACATGATCTTGAGAAGGGAATGAAGCTTGGAACAAAAAAATGATGGGTTACTTGGAGTTCATAAGTCAGGTGGTCAAATTTTAACAACTTTGAACGAGCTATACCTTAACAAGCTTTGCCAAGCTTGGTTTTCAAGAAAAACAGTCAATAAGCTTCTGATTGCCAGAATCTCCAGCTCCTCTCTGTGTGAATGCAGTACACCGAGGAGGAAGTTGCACGGGATTTGTATGGTCTTCAGGAGTAAAAACACCAGCAGGAATTTTCACCAGCTTCAACAGCTTTCTATTCCAATTAGAAAGAAGTAGTGTGGAAGAGAAAGCACTTTTATCTTTTCTTACATACACCAGCTTTGCTCTACTCCCCACCATCCAGCAATCTCAGTCTGCCGAAAGTGTTCTGAGTCTCAGGGTGAGCATGGGTGGAAATCCTCCTCTGCTATCTCCCATCAGAGCACACTCTGTGACACCATCAGATTGATTCCCAGGTCCTGGGAACAGGGTGTTTTCCAGCCCCCGACCCAAGAAGGAGGAAAGAGGCTAGTCAAGCAGCAGCAGGGTACCACAGCTGTACTCATCCTCAGTGTAGATACGGTGTGCAGGCAGAGAGGGCACAGGTGTGCCACAACTCTCACGCTTCAACAAGCTACACTGTGGTTTTCCTAAAGGGCTTTCATACTGTGCAGACAAGGCTCAGGACTCCCGTTTTTCAGGCTTCCAGATTGCAGTGATGCACTATCCCATATGTTTAAGGTAAACGACAACCCTTCTGATGCTGGTAAGAGCTTTTCTTCTGAATGAACTGCACTGAGGCACTGTCTAATGAACAGCTATGCTCTGCAAGCTAAACCAATCATTTTCCTTTCTGAGCTGAAGGATTCCAAGTGGATTTTGAAACCAAATCATTGATGTGGGGAGGAAAGGAATGAAAAGAAACCTTTGTATTTGTTTTATTCAGGTATCCATGCAACGTTATAATTAACTTTTAAGAACTTCATAACATGTAATTCAGTAGTGAAACACCATTGGAGATATGTTAAGATCCAGCCCAAATTTTTGCTTTCTGTGATGAATGATCTTTCTGTTGGTGCCCTTATTTTTTAAGCTTTTTATTTTTTAAGCTATTTTATTAGGTTAGTAAAAGCTTTGGAGAAAAACATTATGGTGTTGTCATTGTACTGCAGTTTTGTTGTTGTTAATTTTGGACCAGGTCCTAGTGCATAGCAAAATTATTGAGCTTGATTTTGCTTAGGTCTCTAATTCCTTTTGCTCTTTTATTACCAGCACCCTACAGGCACAATAAATAAATAATACAACACTGAGAACTGTAAAAAATCACAAAATACATTATTAAAAAAATAAGAAATAAATATCCCCTACTTACTTGAATAGAGATTGATTTTGTAATGTAGAGTGCTGAGAAGAGATGAAGGACAATATATGTGGGCCTCGGGACAGGGGAAATACACTGTAATGGGGGATTTGCTTCCCAGATAAGAAAAATTAGAAAGAAAAAAAAAAAAGCAGATAGCAAATGAATGGATTTATGTGTCAAACGGAAACTGAGCTTCCCTGCTAGCTCCCTGCACATGTATGATGCGCTGCTTGATCCATTCCCTCTTGTCAGACAGGACAAGGGAGCAGTATCCTCTCCTGGTATCAGGCTGCGCACGACACCTACAACAAAATCCCAAGCTGGCAGACAAAGTTTACTTTTTATGTCTGAAACTGTGCTGCAAGCTTCAAAACCAGATGCTGGAAGAGAGGAGTGGCTTTCCTGTGTCACTCAGACCTCTTCCAGTGATAATACTCAGACTTTGAAAGAATGTCTCAGGTGAGGTGCTGCCCTGCATGGGACTTGTGGTGTCCTGGGCAGAGATGTGACACTGCATGGCACAGGAGGAGCATGCAGATCGGTCCAAACCTGTGCAGGGAGGCACCACACAGGATACTCCATAGGGTACTTCTTAACAGCCAACATATTCTTCAGGCATATATACTCAGTGCCTCATTAAAAAGATTAAATCTCCAGCCAAACCCAGCTCCCATTTGTGATGCCACCTTCTTCTCACCCCTTGTACCCCTATGCTCTTTCCTATGAGCAGGAAGAGGAAAGACATTCAGGGAACTTGCCAATTCACTTACGTGTGGTGCAAAGGTCTCCACAGCTTGTTCAATGTGCCACTGCACTGTGCAAGTGATTTTTCTCAAGATCAGCTCTGCTGCACACTCCTGGGGCACGGGGCTCCGCATCCATGGAAAACTGCAGGTTTCTGTAGCTGAACGCTTTTTTGTCTATAGACCTATATTATATGCCCTTTTACCCACCAAGTATGTTTGGCCTTGAGCAATCCTGAACACCTGCAAGTGATGCTCCAGCCTCCCTTGATAAGCTGTTCCTGTGTTGCACCCTTCACCTAATGGAAACATTTTCTAATGTCCAGCCTGACCCTCCCAAGTTGCAATCTGCAGCCACTGCCCCTTTCTGTGCCACCTGTCACTTCTAAGAGGAATTTGGTTTGTCAACTTTGGAAGTCCTCTTTGGGTACTCATGTGCACCCATCAAATCACCCCACTGTCTACTTTTCAGATAACCAAACCCAAGCTCCTCAAGACTCTTCTTGGTCATGTATCTCTTAGCAGAGTACCCTGGGGACATGTTCCCAAATTCCTCCATTAGCCAGGCTCTGTCCCAGACCTGACCACATCAGTATTGAGTAGAAGGAAAAATAATGTCCCTTGATCAATGTTCTCACAGCTCTGCATGCTGATGGCCTTATTCATGGTGACATGGCCTGTTAGCTCAGTCAGCAGCTCAAAGCCAGTCCCAGCTCCTCTTCAGCAGGGAGGTAAGCCTGCCTGCCACCCTCTGGCTGTGCCATTCTTCGGATCATCCTGCTTGTGGGCCAAACACTGCACTTGTCCTGGCCAAATCTCATAGGGTTGCTGCTGGCTTGAACCTCTGGTGTCTTTTGGGTTAACATCCTCAGGTGCCTGCACCTCAGGATGCTTTTGGACTGAAGAGTAGCCATTTCCTGCATAAGTCACCCTTCCTCATTTAGTGTCATCTGTAAATTTATTTGGCTGGTTTTTCTGTGTCAACATGAACCACTGATGAACATTTTGAACAGTGTCAGCTCAGTGTTACAGAAACATGATCCTGCCACACAAGGCCTTCAGAAGGCCACATTTCACCTATTATCCATGATTCCATTATCCTTATTATCCATAAGAGAGCACAAAACAGCAGCACAGCCTTACCTCCCCCCCCAGGACAGATCTCACTCTTGCCAAATCCCATCCTTCCCTGTTCCCCTCTTACTCCTACCTGGCTCTTACTTTCTTCTCAGTCTTTGGTGTTGGGAGGCTAGCTTTTGCATCCAACCTTACTGATATACCTGCTAAGACTGTCACAAAGAGGGCATAGCATGATGGTGCTCTTCTGTGAGAAAAAAAAGGCTGACACCATTTGCTCCTCGACGGTAAGATACTGGGCTGTTTTGCCTGTCTATTCAAAAGAGAGGAATTACTTTTCTTAAATAAAACTGCTAGCAACTTGTACCTCTCCTTGGCCTTCATATCAAAGTCCTTCTCTTTAAACTTCATTACGAAGCAGTGACAAGGTGTAATATGAATGCACTGAGAAAAGGGACAGTGATATGGAGGACCATTTAGCTAACCTGGCAGACCTAGTTCTTACTCCACAATATGATTATGAGCTGGAAAATACTGACAGAAATACCTGGAAGTAGAGCTGCCTGTAGGCTATTTCTGTTCTGCAGTTCATGTAGACAGGCCTGAGCTAGCCTTAAAATAGCCAGCTTGGTTATTGCAAACGTAGCTGTGGGCGGGTGCAGTTTGTACTCAGATTACTCCCACATACATTCCCTTCATCTCCTGCATCAGTCTTGCAAGCCACAGTAAGACCTCCACTGCCACAGCAATGCTGCCAGCAGTGTCTGGACCAAAAGCTGGCTGGTGTTTGCATGGCATGGATGTCTTTCTTGCTCCTAGAGAGGAAGGAGCTGCTGTTCCAGAGATATCATTCCTTTCTGCCTATTAAAGTACTTGGTAGAGATGGCCACGAGGTGGCTGCTTGGGCTGGGGACATATGGGCAGTCACCAGTGTTGACCCCATATGCCTTGTGGAGGGCATGGCTGGATGGTCTGCACAGCTCCTTTTCTATGCCTTCTTTTTGCTGTTCCTCTTCTACCTCTTCTTGCAGGTATCTCTGGTGCAAGGCTACATTTCCTCCTATGGACATTTTTAACATTGCTTATGTGTACTAGTGTTCCTAATTATTTACCTAGAAAGCAGAAGGATTAAAGGAGCTGCCTTATTTACTGCTACCCAAATGCTCCACATCAGTCACAGCATCTTTATACTTCCATACAACTACCATTTAACAGCTCACAGACATGAAGTTCATGTTCTTGTTAGAATTGGGTTGTATTTTATAAGCTGACTGTTGCTGAAGTGATGCCAATTCTGCTATACCTTGTGGTAACACATTATGGTAACAGTTCATCGCTAATGTACTTTGTTATGAATCCATTTTGCTTTGAACTTAGTGTCACAGTGCTGAAACAGAGATAGCAATATACGCTCCTCAGTAGCATTGATGTGACATTAATTTCCCCTGTCCAGTTTCCACCCTCCCCCTGTCCTCAGTCATCCTCATCTGAAGGGTTGGCCAAAGTTATTTCAAGAGAAGGAAATACACTACCCTTTATGATGTGAATAATGAGTAAATAAAATGTCTGAGAAGCATTTATTCAACACATGACTTAAATTTCAGGGCTTGAAAAATAAACATCAGTGGAAGTTTAAAAATATACTTTCCAATTGTTTCCAAAGCGTAATTTTTATAGGTATTTTATTTGCTGAAATACCTTTGCTTTTATAGGAGATAACATTTATCAGTATCAAGAATACAAACTATAAATTTAAGTAGATTATTCTAAAATTAATTAACAGCTTTGTTATAATATATTTATATAAGCACTGGTCAGAAGGGGCCAGATTCCTGAGGGCAGTGAGGAATCTGCTCCATCTTAACAAGATATGAGAAGAGCTGGGACAAAGCATCCCGTGGTGGGCAGCCTGCCTTCACTGGAGTCCTTGCTGGTCCCAGGGTGATGGGGCTGGGCAGCAGCAGAATACCAGGCCAGAACTGCAGCAGAGATGTGGTGGTGTTAAGAGGCACAGACCTGTTCAGAATTTGGCTTCTCCACCTCAGGGCACAGCCCATGAACCTCCCTCCTCCACCAGCGCAGACATGGGGCTAGAAGAGACAGCTCCAGAGAGAGAATGGACGCAGCTGAGGTAGCATTGCTGGCAGCAAGGAGAGGGCCCTGCCTCCTTGTGCTGACTACTATGACCTGCCTCAGGAGCCTGCATGGACCAACATTAGTTTTTAAGTAGCATTCAAAATCAAGCTTATGGCTACACTAGCCAAAGACACCATCACAACTGTCAAGCTTTCTGATATTTGGGTCCTGCTTCCCAGGCCACTACTGAAAGCAGACCTGTGGTTTATGCATGCCATTCCTCCACCTTTGCCCAAGCTTTCTGCTGCATCCCCACTGCTGCGTGCATGTCAGGGCAGTTGTTGGGCAGCTTTTTGTTTTCTGCCTGCAGTTCAATTCCTGGAGTCCTGTCCTCCAGACTCACAGTGTGTGCAATGTGCAGAAATATCTGGAGGTCTCCTACAGCCAGAACAGTGCCCAAGTCTTCTCCACCAGCCCTGCACTCCCTGTGTGCTCTCCTTCATATCTCACACCATAGCTTTTCTCTCCAACAAATCACAGCACCACTGAAGCCAGGAGTTAAGCAGGCAGGGTCTGAGGTTTAAATGGTTAGAGGTGGCAGCGGTACTGAGGACATCTGTGGGGTGGCACTTTGCTCTGGGATATCTTGAGACTCACCTCTGTCCTTGCCTGGTCCTGCTGGACTGGGGGAAGTGGCAGGAAGCAGAGGGACTGGTGAGAAGAGACAGTAGATCCTGTCCTTTGTTCTCTGTCCTGCGGGGTGGCTAAATGACAACTCTTAATTACGCTTCAGCATTTTCCTTTTTAATGTTAATGCCAGTGTTAATTAAAGGACAACAGTGCCACTTAATATATCTGGGCCAAGATGGCCATAGTGGAGGTAAATAGGTACAATCATTTTCATTTTACTGGATTTGCATTCAGTTACACACTGCATTTATCTGGACCTCAGCCTCTTAAAAACACACATTGAGGACAGAAGAAAATGTTGTTTAGCAAATTAGCTACAAGTCATCCATTATTGGAGAAGCTGGATGTACAGGTACCTTTCTGGACTTCCCTGTTGCAGGATGACATATGAAATTAAGTAAAATAATCCAGTAATTAAAAGCAAGGCATGAAGTACACTAACAACTAGAAAGAAAATTAATTCTCTCATGGCTACAATGCTAGTGTAAATGGAGTGTCACAACTGATTATAAATGAGATGTGACAAGCCAAACCATCTCAGAAAAATACAAGGACTTTGTAAGCAAGCTGGCAATCACAGTCCACCTTAGAAGACCTGAAACCATTCTTCTTGGTTTAACCTGGAGAAGCTGGGAGCATCAGGTGATTTGAGAACCACTGGGCTAACAGTTTGCATTCTCAAGTTAACAGACATGAGACCTCATTTCTGAAATTCTGACATATGTTCACACCTGACAGACTTTGTATCAATTCTGACATTCTGTGACAAAAATAAATAAATAAAATTTTGCTCTAAAATTAAATTTCTTAGTAGGCTGCAATACAGCAGGCTGAATTTTGAACAGGAGGGGCCAATATGGACTGCTTGATGCTATCACAGGCAGCTGCATCATCTGATCCATTTAATTAACTCACAGTACAGAGAATAAAATAACTACATTGACTAGGCAAAAATACTGGAGGGTGGTGAATGAAGAGATAGTGAGACCAGAATCATAATTCATGATTAACATTCACTATAAAAAATCAGTCTTATCTGCCCATCTTTTGGCTGACGACAACCATACTAAGCATGTCACAGACACACTGCTTCTAACATCTTTCTGAAGCATGAAGACTTAACCATATCCTGACAAGAATTTCTGTGTATATAATGTAGTAAAAACAAAACAGCCTTTATGGTCATGTGCTTGTCGTTCAATGCAGGAATCCAACGTGTCTAGCAGGAATGATAAGCCAATCTCCCAACTATTTACAAGCCAGTGCCATAAAAGCGTGTTTCATGGACAGACAATAAGCACTGTCCTAGGAATGTCGCTTTGAGAGTCATGAAATCAATGCTCATGTGAAACCACTAGGGTTAACTTGATCATCTAACCAGGCAGGTTAACCCATCTAACCCTGGCATGGCAGACATGACCAATCTGTCATGTTATCTTGATGGCTATGTGATGCACGGCTCATCTCAGCCTGCGTCACACAGGGCCCACACATTCTTCCCATTTTGACTGAATGAGGGCTTTCTTCATAATGCCTGTACCCATCTTGCTGCTGAACATGCATGCACTTCAAGTTGACATGATGTATCTGCTAGGTGATATTGGAGGTGCTGGAGGGCTACTTTACCTGGTTACGAGTAACCAAGAGAGAGTGAGAGACAATTTAGGTGGTAGATAATTAGGAAGGGTTTTTCCTGTGGACAAAGTGACTCGGTTAAATGCTAACCTGAGAGCAAGAGCATGCTCTGCAGGATGACTCATTGCCCTCTTTTACAAGAATGAAGCAATGAGGTTGGAATGCATGGAAAAGGGCTGAAGAAAATTCTGTGGAAGTCAAGTATTCTTCTTGTAACTCCTTCAAATGACACAAGTATTTTGGAAAAACAAGGCTGAGAGGAGAGCTGCCTTAATTTTCACAGGTTCAGAGAATAGGAACAGGGAATTCTGTCACCCCAAATAAGCTGTGGAATGTGTTTTTTACATTTTTAATTACAATTGGCATTCATACAGCACAGCCAAATGTTAGATGTGCCCAGCTCTCTGAACAGTGGTTGTTACAGCACCAGCAGTGCAGCAGTCCTGCAGGGGCAACTGTGAGCTCTTTTACTGTTAAGCCATCTTTAAAAACCAAGCAGACTGCTTACATAATGTGGCTGGATATTCAGGATTTTCTTCTAAATGGTGCTAAAAGCAGGGATAACCTGGTTTTATAGTCAGGTCTACAGGCTTTCCACTCAGTACTGATAAGAAGACAATTACCTTTGCTGTGAGATGGTTATCCCCATCCCTTTGCAATTATAAGCCACATAGATACACAGACATGCACATACAGACTCTTCCTGCTCTGTTCCATATGAGAAGTGACTCTTACAAACCCATGGAATGCAACACCAGCCCATACCATAAGTTCTTTCTCATTGTGAAATACTTAAATTTCCCACCATTACAGTCTGGAAGGTACGGAACTGATAATTTACCACAGAAATCTGCCCTTTTGGAATCCATCTCACATACATTACGATCCTCTTATCTCCCTCACAGTCCTGTGCTGCTGAACCATGCCCCCCCTTCCTCTCAGAGTGTTGTTTCTCTCACTCCTGAACTAAAATACTGCTGACAACAGAAATGCAGAGACATGTACTGTTGTACAACTGAGGGTTGTCACCACGCAGCAGGGTATGAAGACTCTCAGCCACATTTTGTGGTGAGGAACACACTCACACTTGAGGTCCCTTTGGTGGCCCAGCATCTCTAGTCAGTTGCTCTCTAAAATCAGGGGTACATCACAATTTATTGGTTACCTTCTCAAGACAGATCTAGGGTTGGAAATACAGGGTTTGTGTGCATGTATGGGTATGCATGGACTGGGGGGCACTGATCAGGAACTGAGTTATCCTAAGGAGAGAGAGGTTTCATTAGTGGTAGTATGGCCTATGGGGAGGCAGGTGCCCTCTTGAGGCTGAAGCAGATGACCCATGTGGCTCTCTTTCATGCAGAAGCATGCCAGTGTACTCAGGGACAAATCTACTACTGCAGACCTATTGCACTGTATGTCAGAATGGTGCCTTCTGCCACCATATGCTAAATCATAGAATCATAGAATCATAGAATCACTAAGGTTGGAAAAGACCTAAAAGATCACCCAGTCCAACCGTTCACCTATTCCCAATAGCTCCTACTAAACCATGTCCCTCAACGCAACATCCAGTCTTTCCTTGAACACCCCCAGGCTCGGTGATTCCACCACCTCCCTGGGCAGTCCATTCCAGTGCCTGACCACCCTTTCTGAAAAGTAATACTTCCTCATGTCCAGCCTGAATTTCCCCTGCCGTAGCTTGAAACCATTCCCCCTGGTCCTATCACTAATGACACGAGAGAAGAGGCCGACCCCCAGCTCACTACAACCTCCCTTCAGGAAGTTATAGAGAGCAATAAGGTCTCCCCTGAGCCTCCTCTTCTCCAGGCTGAACATTCCCAGCTCCTTCAGCCTCTCCTCATATGGCCTGTGCTCCAGACCCCTCACCAGCTTCGTTGCCCTTCTTTGAACACGCTCCAGGGCCTCAATATCTTTCTTGCAGTGAGGGGCCCAAAACTGGACACAGTACTCGAGGTGCGGCCTGACGAGTGCTGAATATAGGGGAACAATCACCTCTCTGCTCCTGCTTGCAACACTGTTTCTGATGCAAGCCAGGATGCCATTGGCCTTCTTGGCCACCTGGGCACACTGTCGGCTCATGTTCAGCCGAGCATCAATCAATACCCCCAGGTCCATTTCCTCTACGCAGTCCTCCAGCCACACCGCCCCAAGCCTGTAGCGTCGCCTGGGGTTGTTGTGGCCGAAGTGCAGGACCCGGCATTTGGCCTTGTTGAAACTCATCCCATTGGCTCCAGCCCAGCTCTCCAGCCTGTCCAGATCCCTCTGTAGGGCGTCGCTACCCCCAGGCAGATCCACGCTTCCAGCCAACTTGGTGTCATCTGCGAATTTACTGAGGGTGCACTCGATGCCCTCATCGAGGTCATCTATAAAGATATTGAAGAGGACAGGCCCCAGCACCGACCCCTGCGGAACACCACTCACGACCGGTCGCCAGCTGGATTTGACTCCATTCACCACCACTCTCTGCGCCCGGCCCTCCAGCCAGCTCCTTACCCAGCCAAGAGTGTACCCATCCAAGCCTCGGGCTGCCAGCTTCTGCAGGAGAATGCTGTGGGAGACAGTGTCAAAGGCTTTGCTGAAGTCTAGGTAGACCACATCAACAGCCTTTCCTTCATCCACCAGATGGGTCACTAGATCATAGAAGGAGATCAGGTTGGTCAAACAGGACCTGCCCTTCATGAACCCATGCTGGCTAGGCCTGATCCCCCGGTCACCCTGCACATGCCGCATGATCTCCCTCAAGACGATCTGCTCCATAAAAATAAGGTGTTTGCTACAGTTTGAAAATGGAAAACACCCAGAATTTTTCCATGTTTTAGATTTAACAAAAATAGTAATTGGACCAGATTCATAAATATTTAGCATCTGTTAATCCACACTGTTTCTAAAATGAAAACCACCGTTCTACAGTAAAGTGACCAGAACAGGATTTCTGTATTGCCTTTATAACAGTTTTTTATCAAACTTGTTTTCCACAGAAATGCAGTAGTGATTGAAATAAGACCACGTCTGCCAGTTCTAAGTTTGCCACTAGAATTAATTCATCTTGCACCATCCTCTCTCCTCATTACATTTTTATTATAAGAATTAATACATTTTGCCATTTGCTATTCCGGTTACAATCATGAAAAAGTCGTGAGAATGAATATATTTTGTATTACTTTGCCCTTGTTACAATTTTAAGATGTTCTCAAGAATCAATTAATTCTATGCCACTTTTCTCTCTTTATCCTGAAAAAGAAAATTAAAATAGTTATGAAACTCCAGTAGCCACTATTCTCTAGCTATTTTATTATCGGTCTAGAGATTTTATCAAGAAGAAAAATAATAATAAAATACATAATTCTGCTTGAGAGAGAATGCAAAGTGAATGAATAAAATGGTGCTGATGACCCAGTCCTTGTGATTGTCTCTAGGTCATAATCTCAAGTCTCATTCAGATTCTGCAATTATAAAGACATAATTTTCATTAATTCAACATTTCCCAAGTGGAGTGAAAACAGCTGTTTAAAAATTAACTGCAGGAATATTTAGAGTTCTACCATTCAACTTCCCCAGAAATGTTTGTCATTTTCTGTTCGTTATCAAAGACTGAAGTAAAAATAAGTCAGAAGAAATAGGTTATGTTCAAAGATGAATACATTGTATTAGCAATGGATGTATACACATTCTATCATAAACTACCAAGGAGACATATCTAGGTTGATCTGGGCCTTTAACATATTTTCATTGAGCCAAATAAAACCCACATTGATTTGCTGAGTGTTGGATCAAACCTGCAGTCGTCATGTGGAAATTTGCAAGCAACTGGAACAATTTTCCTGCACTGAATGAGTGCAGGCGCCAATCACAGCTGCCTCATCCCTGAGTACCTCATTCCTACAGACTCATAGAACAGCATTCTGATGGACGTTTTCTCATTTTTTTGAATCAGTGCACTGTTATGACTGAAGTCTAACAGAGCAGAGTTTAAAGGCTCAGTGTCTCAAGGTAGCCAAAAGATTGAGGGACTTCAGAGAATACTCACATAATCACTTTTAAAAAGCTGCATGATTGTCTTGTGTCACTGCTGTCTTCTCCTTTCTCTCCATTTTGATCAGTAATACCAGCTCCTCAGCACTAGGTGAGATATAAAACTAAGCAAAAGTCCTTTACATAAAGTGACATACTAGAGACTGAAAATACTGTAAAAACAGGCTTGTACTCAGTCCCTAGTGAGGCTGCACCTTGAATACTGTGTTCAGTTTTGGGCCTTTCGTGACAAGAAAGACTTTGAGGCCCTGGAGCGTGTTCAGAAAAGGGCAGTGAAGCTGTGAGCACAAGTCTGGAGCACAAGTCTTGCGAAGATTGTTCAGTCTGGAGAATAGGCTCAAAGGAGACCTTATAGCTCTCTGCAACTGCTTGGGAGGAGATTGTGGCAAGGTAGGGTAGGCATCTTCTCCCAGGTAACAGTGAAAGCACTAGAGGGAATGGCCTGAAACTGCACCAGGGAGGTTCAGTTTGGATATTAGGAAAAGTTTATTTTCAGAAAGAGTGGCCAGGCTCTGGGAGGTTGTGGAGTCTGCCCCTGATGATTTTCAGGAAAAGGGTTTATGTGGCACTGAGTGACGTGGTTTGGTGGCACAGTGGTGATCAGTCACAGAATTGTAGGGGTTAGAAGGGACATCAAGGGATCATCAAGTCCAACCTCCTTACTAAAGCAGGTTCCATTTTTTACAGTAGGTGATGGTGGTGTTGGTGGGACTAGATGATCTTAGTAATCTTTTCCAACTCTAATGATTCCATGATTCCACGATTCTATGAAATTCCTTTCCTAATTTTGTAGAACAGGAATAATTCAGCTAATGTATATAGTGAGTTCACAAATTGAAAACTAGTAATTTTCTCCCACGTAGTATTGGTGAATTACATCAGCAACTGCTGTGCTGGTAGTGGATTTGTAATAGTCCACTTCTGTCCACGGAGCTGCTCTGCGTGACCTACTCAATCCTTTCTTAAATTGGGTCTACATTCTTACTGCACATAGCTGTCCAAATCACGTGACAGTTGAATTATTTAACATAAAATTTATTTGTCTTTTCTTTCCATATATTCTCTACTAGAAATGCAAATCAGTTTCTCCCTTACCTGTGGGAGAAAAGCTCTGAAGAATGTTGTTCCTAAGACAAAACTGGACAAGGAATCCAAGTTTTGGTTCTTCAGACTTTGGAAGTTAGTTCTGTTCCCTCAAAACTTCAACTTGTATATTGATAACCTCAAGAAAAAGAGACTTCTTTGGTGCTCCTTTTGATCTGCTATATTAATGACACCTGTGATCCTGACTCTAACTAGACAAGCATGGTTGATACTGTTTTATTAGCCTGTTATTGAACTGCAAATGAGCTTGTTTCATGTACTTCTTTATGTACCTTGTACCAAGAGAGGGACCTTTGTTTGTATAGGCTGAGGATGTACTGGCAATGGCTAAGACTGTTCACTGACTTTTCTGCAGCTGGCTCGAGGATTTTGCTTGACCTGCCACTCTGTACATTCTGAATTCACTTGAAAAAATAATGAAAGAGATGTTTCCTTCCATGATGATAATGCCAAATCCCTTATTTTACCCTTTGAATTGATTAAAAAGATTTTCAGTGTTTCTAATGAACAGCATTTACCACTTTAAGTTACTTCACTCTGAACTTGCACCTGGGTTTTTCTGCACTTGAAAGATTTATAGACTCAGATTTTCAGTACTCACTGGAAAAACAGCGAGACAAGAGGGGAAACTACCAGAGAAAAATACCCAGACGTTAGTACGCTGCCAGGCTGGCAGTACACTGAGGGCACTCACTGTTCCTGCCCAACCCATCCTCTGTGTGGTCTATGTGTGCCAGAGGCTCTGCCAAAACATGGCTTTGTCATTGCCAATGGTTGGGAAAATGCTTTAAATGAGCAAACACACTCCGTTTGTTTATGCACGCTTGATTGCTTTGATGAAAATCATTTTCTTAGATTCCATCTCTAAGTAATCACAGAAGACTTTTTGGGTCAGCACATAATTTTTAAAGAACAGACATGGCGTGAAAATATGAGGATGATATTGGAAGTGATACTATTTGATCTCTGAATACAATACTCCAGCTTGGTACTATGCAGTATTGCCTCTCATACATTTTCTGCACCTAGGGACTCTGTACCATATTCGCACTGCTAGCTCTTGCTGCCTATGCTTGCCTTTCCCACTCCATTCTGTAAAACTGCTTTCGGCTAGCTTTGTTTGTTAAATATATTAATAATTTTCTGAAAGTGGCACTGACAGGAATTTTGAGAAAATCAAAGCTATCTCCAAGCCACTCATGAAGCTAGTAAGATGCTCAGATTGAGCTAAACCTAACACAGAAAGCAGGAAATGTGAAAGTTCAGTTACTTTGGCTGAAAACATTTGGCCTCTCTTCTGTCCTGTAGATTTGTGGGAAGGAGAAACTAATGTATTCTTCTTTGCTCTCTCAACAGTTATTGTAGCCGTCTTTAATACTGGGTCCTGCATGACATGTGTCTGGCTGTACATGCCAAATTATTTATTCACGTGTAGGCTAGAAAGCTGGCTGAATTAAATCTTACTTGTAATTGATTTTTCAAACAAAAAAAAAGTTTGGCTTGATCAGGAAAACGAGCATGGAAAAAAAAAAAAAGAGATTTCAGTGCATAAGTTTTGTCTGTATTTCACACATGATTCACGTTACTATTACAATATCTTTGAGCTCTCCAAAACCTCTTCAGTTCTTTTCTCAGTCCAAAAACCTCACCTAAGAAGCATCTTGGGTGATTAATTTCATTACAGAAAGCTGGCGTGTTTACCGTTAACTACAGTCCCTGTGTTCTGTATATACATATTCTAATGACATTTTTGTAACAGGCTACTTCCTTGTCTTCAGCTTAAAGATTAGCCTACTTTTGGCTGGATCCATAAAAAATAAATGCTCCCATGATGGAAGTTTTCACAGACCTTTCCTGTGCCTGGGGCATTGCATCTGCACGCAGCCTCCACACCGCATTCAGCTGTGCAGACACAGTCGTGCACTGGGCTAGACAAACTGGGCCAGTTGTGCTCCTCACCACCACGAGGTGATGGAGTCACTTAGGATGGCTGAAAGGACACTGGTGCCTGGGAGAAGATGGTTTTAAAGTGTGTGATGCTGTATGTCTTTGGAAGATGAGCCACTCCTTGGAGGGGGCTGGCTGGCATATGCAACACAGGAGTTTTGTTACAGGCCTGCAATTAGCAACTAATAAAATCCACCCCCGTTTCCCAGCTTCCCTGTAAGACAGCAGCAGGTGCTCCTATTTTCAGATGATTTGGCAGATATTTCACATATATTTGGCACATTTCTTACTGAAATGTGCCAAATTACCTGTCATGCCCAAATTGCCTTTTTAAAAGAAAGATAAATGCTCCAACAAATGCTCTTTGTATGGAACACGAGTGCCCTCCCATGGAACACCCATTCTGTCCACATCATCCAGCTCAGGGGCATGCTGTGGGCGTGTTTGGTGGGAAGGAGTGAAGTTGGTCAATGTGTCTTCTGTTGCATCTGGGGTTGGGTTGTGCTGTTTCTGTCCACAGCTTGTTGCCAGCTCCTAGTCCTGCCTTCTGAGTTCTGCACTCCTAGGATGGGTTTGATGGATTTTTGCCATAGAACCAAGAGTTGGATCATCCCGTGCAAGGCTTGCTGCCTCCAGGAGCAGATGCACTCTTTCTGTAAGAACAGCTGGATAAAAATGTCAGCTGAAACCACTGCTTTGTTGCTGACTGGAGAAGCCAATGAGTCACGGCTGAGATACTGGCCTTATCTTTCAGCTGCACACAGCAGCAGCAAGGGCCAGTGGGCTGCAGAGGAAGAGCCAGGAGCAGCATCATAACAGGAAGGATATCATGTGTCTGCTATATGTGGACACTACAGAAAGGACATCATGATGGGAGGAAATGCAAAGAAATCACAGGACCAGAAAAGTGCCCGACCTCAGCAGAAAGTGTCTGTGAGTGAATTAACTTTTTGGAGGACAGAAGAAGGGGAAAGTGTTTTGTTGTTCATAACAGCTGATGATGACAGATGAAATTTTCTTTCATCCGCTGTTTAAGAACTTGTTCTTGGATTTTTCCTGATTTTTCTTATGCTTTTGTCATGATCTCAGGCTCTCTCTTTGGAGATTTTAATTATCTTACCATGCGCTCTTTTGATATGAATAAATTATTACTTTATTTATAGCCATCTTTATAGAAGATACTTCAAGTCCTAAGCTATCAGAAATTTAACAGCTCTGAGTCTCATTGCAGCCAGAAACACTTGATGCTGTCATTGCTGTCCTCCCTCTCTCTCGCTAATATAAGGACTCTCATACAAGTAGACCACAAGGGAAATAGCAAGGCAGGGCTGATCTCAAATCTGTGTCTCTGAAAAAGTACTCACACAATGTAATGAAGCTTTGCCTTTTCAAACACATCTGAGTAAAGGAGCAGCCCCCAAGGGTAATCTCATAATTATCCACAGCTCAGCTATTGCAAAATGGAGTGCAGCCTGAGCTCGCTTATTGACTTTTCACTTACCTCAGATAAGTATTTTGCATACAGTAAAGTCTCTAATAAAAAAAAATGAGGTAGCCATTAGATGCAGTGCTATAACAGCACCAAGTAGGACTTTGGTATGCTATTCTTCCTCAGCTGAAGTCACCGAGCACCTCCCAGTCAAATGTAAAGCAACTTGACTAGCATCTGTTGTGTCACCTGTCTCTTTTCTCAAATTCAGAGGAGAAGCATCTTTATGGCTGTGTGCTACCAGCACTCTGCTGAGCCATCTAGCAGCTTCTGATGCCTTCTCATGTCTTCTTTTCTCGTAGATGATTGCTAACTGCCCCCAAGTAAGGTTGTCTTTAAAAGACCTATCACACAAAGTCAACATCTACCATAATTACCATCATCACAGAAATTTTCCTTTCCATAGCACCTGTCAAAGGAAAGCAAGTCAGTGAAAGAGCACTTAATCACAGAATCACAGAATCACAGAATCACCCGGGTTGGAAGGGACCTCAAGGATCATGTAGTTCCAACCCCCCTGCCTAGCAGGGCCACCAAACATACACTATATACTATATATACTATACTATATACTATATACAAATATACACTATTATATACTTAATGCTATCTCCTTGTGGTTGAAGGGTGGCTGACAGTGCCTCACATGCTACATGATGGGGAGAGAAGAAGCATTTTGGACAGGGAAATAGAAAGCAATATCTCCAAGAAAAATATATACAGCATAAGCAGGGAAGATCTCAGAGAGCAGGGAAATCCCAATGAACGTGCAGTATGGAACTTGCTTGCTTCGAGGGGATGTTGTTTTGGGATCCTTATATAGAATAATGATCAAATAGCTCTGTTTTTAGCCTGCAGTGGATGAAATAGGAGAGAAAATGGCAAATAGCAATACTGCAGCAAAGGGGAGGATGAGTAAATCCTACATTTCAGAGGAGCACATGCAGTCGCTTATTGTGCTCCCCCCTACTTCTGCTTTCTTCCTCCTCTCCTCCCCTCTTGGCAGCTATAAAGCAAAGCTAGGAAAACAGGAAAGACAAGCTCTCCACCCACTTGCATTTTGTACAACAGAGAACAAACAATTAGATATCTGACTGTTGTTTCATTTTTCACACCGCTATAGGAGACAGTTCCTGACATGCATTACATCTAAAATCTGGAGCTTATTTTTTGGCTAGCAGCAATATTCTGCCACGTACACACACAGTCACACAGATTCAAATGAGAGTAGGCAGTATAGGATATCAGAGTAACCAGGATGGTCACAACCAATAACAGTAAACAGATAGGTTTCTAAAGAGTGTGAAACAAGGATTTCCAGGCCTGTCTGCTAGCTAAGCAGATCTCAAGACCTATGTAGATGTCCTGAAGCTACAACATTTCTACTGCCTCTTCTGAAAAATCTGATATTAGTCATTAACCAAGAATGGGATCTGAGCCTAGATGAACCCTGGCTGAGCAGGACAGATCCTCATCCAGCCATGCACGATCTTCAGGGCCAGTGAATGCTATGCAGATGGAAGAGACAAACATACATGATAAACATCAGTGTAGCCTTTAAGCAGGAAGGTGGTGATATAGGTTGGTTTGTTTAGCAATAGGGATTAGTGCATTATTTTAAGAATCAGTATTTTAAGAACCAGCATTAGTTTAGCAAAAGGAATCCATAAGTGATAGTTCTGAAATGTCCCATTTCAGCTTTAGTGGGTGAACAGTTATCTCAAACCGGCACCAGGGACATCATAGAACTCTTTTATCTCCTGCCTCGATGATTTTGCCTCATGAGAACTACTGGAGTCACAGTAGAATACTTTTATCTTATACTTCAGAATGTACAAGGATGTTTTCCTTGGATTCCATGTATATTGTTTTTTAAAAGTGGCTCACTACGACCTAGTAAGCAATGGAAATATTCCAAACTGGGGAAAAGTG
Source organism: Tetrao urogallus (assembly GCF_951394365.1). Lineage (NCBI taxonomy): Eukaryota > Metazoa > Chordata > Aves > Galliformes > Phasianidae > Tetrao > Tetrao urogallus. Next base: position 55,889,195 of record NC_136816.1, on the reverse strand, counting down.
GATGCAAGTGGGCTAAAGGCATCAGTGAAGCTGATGGTGAAGAAAGGAGAAAAGAAGTAAGTGGGCACTCAACCACCCTGAATACTACTTAGCATGCCTGAAAGTACATGAGTGTAGAAAGATTGTCTGTGAGTCCTTGAAAAAGAATGAGTATATATGTCAATGTTCTGCATTTGCGTGCTTTAACTGTTTAAATGTAGAACCTGAACTCTGAGAGAGTATGCTTGCTTGTCAAGTCATCCACTGGACATTGTGAGGAATAAAGAATGCAGCTTTCTATCACCACATTGGAGTTAGAGAGTTTCCTTCCCAGATTATGGATGAGAGTAGGAACATTGATAACTAATGGAAATATCAAAGTTGTCACTGGTCATCAAGGTGTGGATAAACACCAGCAACTGGAAATGATTGCTAGAAGTGTCCTGCCTTCAGAGAATTCATTCTGTCACTTCCAATCTCCAGGGATTTGTGAGATCTTCTCAATCCTGCTGTGTTGTGGAGGATGTAGAGCAACCCCTCTCTCACACTGATAGTCCTCACAGTTGCCATAGCTCTGTCAACTGTGGAAAACCATGACACTTTATGCAAAGGAGAGCCTATATGAACCTAATACAATTTGTTGCATTTGAGTTGGGGTAATCCTCAACGTGTACAGACTGGGAGAAAAACTCACTGGGAGCAGTTCTTGGAGGTTCTGGTGCACAGTAAATAAATAAATTAATTAAAAGGCTATGAGCCTGCAGCACACACTTGCTGCCTGAAGGTCAACCACATCCTGTGCTGCATCAACAGAGAGGTGGACATCAGGGGGAGATAGGTGACTGTCCCCTCTGCTCTGCCCTTGCGAAGTACCACCTGGAGTACTGTGTCCAAGTCTGGGTCCCTCAGCACAAAAAAGATGTGAAACTGTTAGATTGGGTCCAGAGGAAAGCCATGAAGATGATCAGAGGGCTGGAGAACAACTCCTGTGAAGGCAGGCTGAGTGAGCTGGATTTGTTCAGACTAGAGAAAAGAAGTCTCCAGGACACTTATGAGATTTGACAGTACTTGAAGGGAGCTTATAAAGAGCAGGGAAACTGACTTTCTACATGGTCTAATAGTGATAGGACAAGGGGGAATAGTTTTAAATTAAAAGAGGGGAGATTTGATTAGATATCAGGGGGAAATTTTTTATTCAGAGGATGGTGAGGCACTGGAGCAGAGAAGCTGTGGATGCTCCATCCCTGGAGGCATTCAAAGCCAGGTTGGATGGGGGCCAGGGCAGCCTTATCTAATGGGTGGCAAGGGGTACCCGTGGCAGGGGGTTGGAACTGAACGATCTTCAGGGTCCCTTCCAAACCAAGCCATGTGATTCCATGATTTGCACTCTATTTGGTCTAAACAGGAAAGGTCCACTTTTCCTCCTATCCAATGAGATGATCTGGAAGGAGTTCAGAAAGACATCAGGGAGGCTGTGGCATGACTGAGAAGGGGTCTCCTATCACTAGCTTTTGCTCTTCCTCCCATCACGGTAGGACCTGCGAGTTTCTTTTGTGGTGCACTTGCTAACAAATGTGGAGAGACTGAGATTAAACCAGTGTAAATCTGCTCCATTGTTTGGGAATCATTTTTTCAGCACCTTTTTTTTTTTTTTTTTTTTTTGTACCAGACACGAGGTAATCCAATTACTTGTGAATAGATGTGTGGTATCCAGAGCTATTTCAATAATGATGTGCCTCTGTTCCTTCCTGCAAATATGTCAAAGCAATTTATCTTCACATTTAAATAAGTCATCTATGCAGTCTCTCTCCTTTGAGAAGAAATTTAATTTCATCTGCAGAAGGTTTGCTATACAGACACGTGTAAGTCACAGTTAATTGAATAGCTATCCCTGAACTTCTCTTTTTAAACTTAGAGAAGTCATCAGAAAACATTTCTTGCTTCTCTAACTGGAATCAAAATTTGGCGAACACAGATATTAAAATGAAACCATTAATGAAGACTTATTTAAACGGTACACATAGAAAGGAAAAATTCTCCTACAAGCTGTCTTTTCCTTACTCTTGCACAGCCAGTGGGTTCTGATTATGACTACCTTTGTGGAAGCCACATCTCAAGAGAGCTCTGATCATTCCTCCTTGTCTGCACAAAGTATTGCTCAGATAAATGAGCAGAACAAGCACATTGTTCTGTAGGGAAATTATATGACTATGGCACGTCTGTGCCAGAATAGGAGTTAACACAACAGTTTCATACAGCGTGTACTGCGTGTGCTGAAAGGAAGATAGAGCACTGAGTTCGAGACTTGTTGAGCAAGTTCATGGCTATGAACCTGCTTTGTGCTGGCAGCAGGTGAAACACAATGCCAGCAGGTCTTAAAAAAAGAGTTGAAGAGGCCTATGAGGCCATGGAATCAATTAATGGGCTATGAGAAGTGGCTTCCTTCACTGCTCCCCACAAGATGGTATCTGCAAAAGGAACTTGGAAATGGCTGGATCTCAATGTCACTCTGATGGCTGGACAGTAAGGCTCAGACCAGTGAAGAATCACAGTCCCAAGGGCAAGGAGAATAATTACTATTTACTGTTCCTCTGTGGAACATTAACTGTAGTAATTACTGCATTACACCTGTTTTTTTTCCCAGTTTGGTCACTCCTCTAATTGTGGGACTAATCTTAAGTCACTAATCCGGCTCAGCACATAATGGCACAGCCTCTCATTCTTCGCAGCCACTCAGCTGTCCCCACATGCAGTTTCCTGCCCGACAATATGTTGCCATCAGAAGTCCCAAGCAGGCAATGTCTCCAGTAACTGCCATGAGCATCTACTTAGTGTTGCTGGAGTATCATCCACTGGGTGAGCTGTGATAGACCAGGCTGGGCAGGATCAGAAAACCATAAACAGGTATGGCAAGACAGGACTCTGTGGGGCATAAAATACTCAGATATGTAACCAATACTGAGGTTGGCGCTTTCAGGCAGCTATTCTGTTTTTACTGAGTTTAACCAAAAAGAGTTTAAGGATATATCACTGTCACACTATTAGGGAGACAAGTGTAGGGACACAATGCAGGACCCACTGCTCTGGCTCCCCATCACAAAAGCATCCTCCTGCAATACTTGCAAGCAGTGTTTAGCTTGGGATTTTTTGTACTGCCTGGTGAGCCAGCTGCCCTGTATGCAGGACTCTAGACCATCGATCATTTCAACTGGTACCGAATGTTCTGCTGTGCTCATTTCACATGGGGACTATTCCAAAGAAAATGTCTCCATGTAAACCTGTGGCTTCTGTTCTTTTCTTCGGGTGCATGGGTGAAAATCACTTTTCTGAAGTCGCATTGACAGTCCACTGGACAAACCTGCACAAGTTCCATGCAGCAACAAGCAGCATGACTTTCATATCCAGATCATAGAATCATGGAATTGCTCAGGTTGAAAAAGACCTTCAAGATCATCTAGTACTGACGTGCAGAATCAAATTCTGTAACCCAAGTAAGGTTACAAAGCAGGTATGGTTTATTTAACGGTGCGCATACACTGGGGTAAGGCGGATGGATCCACCTAACTTGCACAACACAAGGAAAAATCAGGCCAAACTAATACATAATCAATAGTTTTCCTGAAATTTGGATACACATTCATTACACCCCTGAGAGTTTGTTGCATGCAGATCCTCCCCACTTGTGCGTAGTGGGTCATGGGATGAAGATTTGTTGTCTTCATCGCAAAGGCTTCTGACCTTTCTTGCTGTAAACTTCTGACCTTTGGGGGGGCCATCCCCCCAAATTGGTTTCTTGTTGCCCTGTGGACATCTAATCACCTCCCTGCCAAATGTCCTCGGGCTGTTCTCAAACCCTTATCTTTATGGCCTTCATCCCCCTCACTATCTCAGTGTCTGCCATCCCTTATTTTCTAACAGGCTCTACATTCTTTCTTCTATAAACTATCTCCGACTATTCCCCTTCACCACCCTTATTCTCAGTGAAGCCTTCTTGCCTTTTTACTTTCACTTACAGGGCCCTTCTCACCTTTCAATTCCCCCCTTTTCTTTAATCTAGCAGGATTTCCACCTGCTAGATTACTCCTTCTTAGAATGTGAAATAAGCCCCACTTTCCACCTTTTGCCTTAACTCATGTCTCTTCTGTACCCTGTACTCCTTTCTAATATTCCAGCACAAGAACACCTCATCACCACACAGATAAGGCCCACCAATAGTACAAGTATGATGCATGCTAAGGAAAGCTGCCTTAACCATCCTAGATTTGGTAACCAGCTAGCAAGTGAGTCGTCCCATAGATCTGTTTTCCAGTCAGTGTTATTGATAGTTTTTCTATGCAGGACTTTTGCTTGCTCCCAGATTTTCCTTATGTCTGTTTCAATTCTCAGATCCTTACTTATGTAAGCATAGCAACTCTGATTTATTGCTATGCATACCCTTCCTTCTTTAGCTGTTAATAGATCTAAAGCCATCCTGTTTTGGTGTACCACTTTGGACAAAGAGGATACCTCCTCTTGGATTGCTCATAATGTGTTTGTTGTGGCATTTTCTACTATTTCTAAAGTTGCAGAGATATTCACTATAGCCTTTTCCAGCTGAGCTACTCCTAAGACAAGGATAAGGGCTCTCACGAAGCTATGGTATCCTGTATAATACCTTACCAATGGGTTATTTACCCTTTTAACCCTACTTGGATTTTGATACTGGCTCCAAGTAGTTCTCACTATGCCTGGTGGGAGTTTGAGCTCTCCCATCTCCACACAGCCACCAGAAACCTTTACCTAAATGACACCTCTTCATTACATTACTTCCATTATGACATTCATGCCCACTAATGAGAGTGTTATTACTTTCCTTAATAGTGACCACTGTTAAGTATAGAAATGTAAGGTTGATCCAATTAGAAGGGAGAAGTGACAATCATACATTTAACAATAACAAATACATAAATATAACACAAAACATAGTACTAGTGGAACCAAAATACAAAACGTAACAGCACACGACATCAACTTGCCACAGACACCACCCTGTGTACAGTGAAATAAAGCAAATTAGTAACCAACTCATCTTTTCTTTGTGAGTTTAACTTTCGATGGTTCACTTTCCTTGACACTCCAAGTAGTTCTTCAGCATCTTGGAATAACCTCCTGTAACAATACTTTAGTTACCTCACATGCCTTATTTGTTCTACAAGGGAATTCCTCTGGCCACTGTAAAAAGGTATCAGTTATTACCAACATGCAGCGATACCCCCTTTTCTTGGGAGTTCTGAGAAATCAATTTGCCATTATTCTCCTCCCTTCTAAATCATTAATTAGGTCCTCTCTGGAATATTTTACAGGTTCTGACTCAGGTTTAAAGATTTTAAGTTTACCGTCTGAAATTAAAGCCTTCAACTGCTGATCCTGCCACCTTACCCATCATCTTATTTCCAGTTTCCTGTACAGCGTTACCTTTCTGATGTCCTTTACAGTGTATAATAGCACGCTGTTTGGTAGATTTATATCATGCTGTTTTCCTTGTGTGCAATCCTTGCTCTTTTCAGATGGTACTATGAGTGTGCAGTGTCCCAAACACATAAATAGCATCTGTCCATGTAATTAAGGCTCTTGTCCAAGCAGTAATTTTGGCCTTCCGAGGGAAAGTCCTGTCAGGTAATGGTTGTGCTTTGATTATCTTCTCCGTAGCAGCTACTGCATATCCTGCCTTATAGTTTCCTTGTCTCTCAAAACTGCTACCGTCAGTAAACGAGGTGCCTTCTGCATCTTCTAAGGGTTTGTCCTCCAGGTCCAACCCGCTGGAATATGCAGCTTCAGTTGTTTCCAAGCAGTCATGAAATACTGATTCTCCAGGAGTTCCGCTAAGGAAAGACACTGGGTTGACAATATCAGTACAGTTTCTTTTCTGCAAGTGTGGGTACATTCAGTTCACTACATTTTGTGGTTTCTTTTCTGCTAGTACCTTTGGCCACTCAGCTACATGTTTCAGAACCTACCCCCAGTGCTGGTTCACTTCAACTCTCCCTACTGACTGTCCCACTGCTCTCAGCTCTGGGCCTGGCATGACATGCTCTGGCAAGTTGTTTCAGCACAATTAGGAGCTGTAGCAGCATTTGCCACTGCTCCATCTCCCTTATTCATGCATCCCCAAAGCCCTGGTCTCTGGTGCTGGTAATTTCCTACTGTGTAGTCAGCTGCATAGTAAAGTCTCATGTTCAGCTGCCTCTAAATGAAAGAGAAAGATGAAACACATGAGATAACATTTCTGGCGAAACTTCTGAATTTCCACTTTCACCTAGAATCATAGAATCATAGAATTGTTCAGGTTGGAAAAGACCTTCGGGATCATTGATTCTGACCACAGCCTAACCATACTACCCTAACTAACAACCCTCTGCTAAAATTGTGTCCCTGAGCAGCACATCCAAATGGTTTTTAAACACATCCAGGGATGGTGACTCAACCACCTCCCTGGGGAGCCTATTCCAGTGCTTAACCACCCTTCCTGTAAAGGAGTTTTCCTGATATCCAATCTAAACATCCCCTGGTGCAACTTGAGGCCGTTTTCCCTCGTCCTGTCGTCAGTAAGAAGAGAACAAAACCACTCTCTCTGCAATCACCTTTCAGATACTGGAAGAGAGCAATAAGGTCCCCCCTCAGCCACCTCTTCCCCAGACTAAACATCCCCAGTTCCTTCATTTGCTCCTCGTAGGACATATTCTCCAAGCCCTTTACAAGCCTTGTTGCCCTTCTTTGGACCTGCTCCAGTACCTCAATATCCTTTCTATACTGAGGTGCCCAGAACTGAACACTGCCTTTTTTAGTGATACTCTCTGTAGTATAAAGGGTCTTTCTTAGGCCAGCATGGCCTGCTGCACATGGAGCATGAACCAGTGCCCTGTGGAGGATATCACAGTGAGGTCCACGGTGGCTCAGCAGACACAGGAGCAAGATAATAGGAAAAGTCTTCATCTCCAGCGCCTTAGCTGTGACATCACTGGGGAAGAAATCAATCCACATGCTTTCCTTTCTAAGTACAATTACTTTCTCATACTGCCAGGTAATAGACATTGTAAAAGCAGGAAGTGCCAAAATTACTCAGCTTTGTGCTCAGATAAAGAGCTGAGCAATCCATTGCTACAGAAAGGTTATGGGGTTTAGAGTAAAGAGATCTTGCAAACAGTCCATATTTTTTTCTTTACACAGATATTTCATTGCTTCAAACAGTACACCCTAATCCAAAAGCAGGAGTAAGTCACCTCTGACAGGCTCTCTTCCATCAGAGATATGAAAATCATCCCAGTTTTTCTTCAGACGCATGACAGAATGAGGTTCATGCAGATCCCTCTGGCCAGTTGCTGCATGGCTCACCCTTATTTCCATGACACTGGGCCTTGTCCACCCACCACCAGTGCTGCTTATTACATAAGATAGCAATCACTGCAGTGCACTTTCTGTCCATCTGTATCAGTTTGGCTCGTGTGTCATCTGCACAGTAGTCCGTATATTTGCGATGGCATTCAAAGATATTAAGCCTGTGCTTTGGCAGCTGCTCTTTCCATACCCAGAGAAAAAATTATGAGAGGAGGGATGGAAAAAAAGAGCAAAGCCCACAGCCATTGACAGATGCTTTCAGAATTTTGCCCTCAATATTTGTCACAGTGTGGAGATGGGATCAATATGGGCCTCACACTCTCTCTTCATCATCTGCATCCCCAAGAGACTAAAACAAGCGAGTGACCCCTGCAAGCAGCATTCCTTCTCCAGATTGCTGCTATTCTTTGCAATACATGGATGCTACCACAGTGTATGTCCCCATGTTCACTTGCAGTTCAGGGATGATCTATTAATATTACAGAAGCACTGAATAGCTACTGACCCAAAAAACATTATTTTGAAAATGCATGCTCTTCCTGTTTAAGATCCCAGTAATCATCTAGAAATAAAATTAAACTGAACAGATATTTTCTCTGATGATCAGATAAGCCAAAATCAGAAAGTGCCATAGAGATCTTGCCAAACCTGGTGTATATAGTATTAGACCAATTAACTGTTTCAGATTTCGCTTAAAGCAAACTAGGAAAGCTTCTTGTAAACTAATCCTTCCCAGTAATGCAGGAGAAGAAAACCTGAGATCTTTCACCTAGCCATTCTAAAACTTCAGCAGCACTGCACCTGACATGGACCAATGTACATTAGTAAGGCAAAACTTAAAGGTATGGCCCATTTTGACTCAAAGACTTTATATTTTACAGAAAGCCCGGAGTTTCTACCTCAGCATTTTTTATGGTGTTCTATATGTTCTTCTGTACCTGTTATTTCCTCTCATTAAGTACAAAAGAACATGCTTCTCTGGACTGAATCATGGGATATATTTCTAGTAAAAGTTTCCACATTACTACTACGCACAATAACAGTGTGAAAAGTTTATGAGTAGCATCAGCAAGCTGACACTGAACTGGTAGTTTGGGATATTTTTTAGAACTCCTACTGATTCTGGATGATTGTGCTCAGAAATAATCATTTAATCAAACTGAACAGTATCAATAAGACTTTATAAATAATGTATAGCAAATAGTATATTAAATAATCTAGACAGTCAACTAATGAATTATATGGATGAAAATAGGCATTACGTACCAGAGAACAACATATGGGTCTCCTTAAATCTCTATGATTGCTGCAGATGCAGTTTTTAGCTCTTTATTGCTTTTACACACTGATGCACAGTACTTACAGGACTGATATTCCCAAACTCCCCACCACTGTTTTCCACTGCTTGAAGTTAGAATTCTGTAAAAAAAGAAAACCAGTAACAATTCACACCTAAGCCTCAAAACAATTGAAATACATGTAAGCTATGATGCTCAAGGAATTAATCACTCCAACAGATGGCTGGTGGCTTACTTATAACAGTAAAGCAGACATTTGTCTTTTTTCAGAATCCTATACCTTGAAGACTGCAGAAGTACCCAACAGACTACCAAAAACCAGTTTGCTGCATGCAAAGGGATCTGACTAGAGACAAATAATTAAAATGATCTAGAACAATACAATTAGAATCCGGATACTCATCTTTCTTTGGTCTCTATCCAGAGAAATGCCATGAAATAGCATCAGCAGAGGATTGTTGGTCACATCCTCACAGGTAGTCTTGCCTACAGTAACAGCCACAGCCACTTTGCAATGAGAAGTTTCCTTCTGTGTTTGTGAAGGCAACTCTTGGAAACTGGGAAGCAGAAATTCAGCTTGCTCTCAGCAAAGCAATTTCAAACTTTCCTTTTCTAAAAGAGTTTGAAAATGAACTCCCTTGAAACATATTTCCAGAGCTGCAAGGATGAGGAACGGGGAAGGACCAAGGGAAATATTCTTGCTTACGCACATATGCACAACCAAGCACACATACACACTGCACAGATAAACACACACAGACACACACTATATATATAACACACACAAGCACACTAGACACACTGGTTTGGTTATTAATCTATAAAGAACACCTCCAGGGTCAATTTGGATCCCCATCCCACACTGTGGGATGGTCAAAGGGCAGGCAACCTGTTCCCCTCAGGGGATATGGGTGAGAGCTTGAGATACCTCCAGAAGAAACATAAAGCCCTTGCCACAGCAAGACAGATTCAATTCACAGATTAGCATATGATTGCCTCTGAACTGCTTCTAGAATCCAGTCTATCAGCTTCACTCTATTCCCTCTAATTTAGCATGGAATACCAGGGGCTTCTCTGGTTGAAGCCTATGCATGACTGCATATTCCAGCTCAGGCTCCAGTGTGGTGTGGTTCAGTGTTCCACACAGGATACATGGGGCTCACAATCTCTAAAACATCAATTTGCAAATTTTAAAACTTGGTACTTTACAAAGGCAATAAACAAGGTAAAACAAGACCTGTGGTCCAACTCAGAGAATGTGCGAAATTTGGGCAGGGCATATCTTAACAAACAACATACAGCAAATAAATTGATAAATAATGTACTTCAGCAAACCCCATTTTGCAAGGAGCACTTTGCTAGAACTTCTAACTGCTTAAGTGATAGCCAACAAATAAATATCACTGTGGCAGTCTCACCCTACAGTGAATGTAGTTATTTGAGCTTTTGTTCAGTTAGAAATCCCAAAGAGACTTCTTACAAAATGGAGAATTTATAGGCATTCAGGCAATATTCAGGAAGACCAAAAAGCAACATACTGTTTACAGAGGTCTTCCACAGCTGCGAAATCAGAGAAATAGCTGATCCTGGTCCTGTGGTTCAGGAGAAGGAGGGGAACTGCCTGACAGGATGTGAGGTGTCTTGGCAAATCACAAGCAGCATCAAGAGTTCCAAAGACCTTACCTACAGTGAAAGATACGTCTGATACACTTGACCCTCAGGGAAGCTGGAATAAGTTGACAGAGAGCAGTGGGACATTTTCTTCAATGTAAACTACTAGTCTGGGCTGATAAATAACCATCTCTTTCCATCTCTTTCCTCTTTCCCTTGTCAAGACCTATGATGGTCAGAGGCTGTCCAGGAGGAGAAAGGGAACTGGTGAATGGAAAGTGCTGCCTGCCCTCATCTCCAGGTGGACAAGGATGGGAAAAGGCTTCAAAATACCCCACCTTTCTCTGAGTAGTATAAAAGACTACTAAGCCTCTTTTTTTTTTTTTTTTTTTTTTCCTTAAACTCAGAAAAATACCAGCATATGTAAACAACGAATGTCTATGCCTGACATGACCTCCAGCCTCTGGCAGAACGTGTTCCTTGGTGGTGTACTTGGCAATGCATGGGGTGGGATGGCGCAGTCTTCTGGACACCAGCTGGAGGAGGTCAAATCCAGGGACATTCTAGGCTGGTAAAGGGCAATGTTGGTGTCCCAGTTCTTGTTGTCATGATAAAACAGATAGGGCCAGCTGACTGTGACAAACTGTTCTCTCAACACTGTTCTGCCTGAAGATGCTGAGGGGAGATGTCCCCGTTTGTACTTGAGGGGCTTACCAGCTTGAAGATAGAATAGAATATACAGTTCCTGTTCTTCAGTAACAACCCACACAGAAACTTATTTTCACTTGCAAGTGTAAATGCTGGTGAGTTGATTGCCTTCTGTTTGATAAAAGACTTTCTAGAGTCTTTTTGATGCACAGGATACTTAAGCCTGCTTTTAATATCCTAAAGTGATCTCCTAAAAACTCACACTTTTATGATACAACTGTAAGATAATCAACAAAAATTTTCTGCTGCATCAGAAATATCCTTTGTCTCTTGCCAGCTCCTTTTGCATCTCTGATCTTCATTCCTTTATTTCCGTACAAAAGTAGTTAGTAAAAGCAGCCCAGCTGACTTTACACTCACCAGGAAGCATGATGATGAATTTCGCTTAATAGATGGTGTGAAAACAATCTGATAATCTGGTTTTAATAACCACTTGAAAGAAACAAGAGCATAATTGTTTCTGGAACAAAGAATAATTGCCCTTTTGTGATAAAGAAACTTCCTCTTTACAAAGAGGATGGAGACAGCGCTGAGAGACAGATTAGAAGCGCATTTTAGTCCTCTAATGTTAAAAGAGATAATGGGGAAGTGGAAGACAAGGAAGCGCCAGGCTACTTGTCTTTCCTTAGGCAAGAGTGGTGACCCCCAGTGATGCTGCTGCCCCCTAAAGCACAGCACCCAGTCCCTTCCCAGCCTCTGTGGTGGGGATCCTCACTGTCAGCTTTCTGCAAACTGGACATGCATGCAAAGGAAAGTTATTTTGTATTGAGTCTGTGGGAATGAGACCCCCATGGGAGGACTTGATTTGTATTTTTTCACATTTTATTTTATTTTTTTCCAGGGACTTTGAGTCCTCCCATTAAAATGTCATATCTTTATTCCGCACTGAAGCTCTGAAATGCAGTTCCATTTCAACTTCTGTTCTCTCCTTATGTACAGAAAGAGAGATAACACTTTAAATGGAAACACATGGATCACTTTGAATGCATTAAGTTGTATAGATCACACCTATAGATCTATCTCAAACCTATAGCCCTGACTCTGATGAACAGAGCATCAGCAACCCTCCAGATCTCTAGCAAGAAGCTCAGAGTAGATGACTGAGAGTCTCTGGAAGACCTATGCACACCATTTGTGTGAATCTTCAGATGTAAGTCTTCTTCTTGTTTCCAACCCATCTCTCAGCTCAGGGATGTGCTGGTAAACACAGTCTTCGAAACAGACCAGCAATACCAGCAATGCCAACTATTCTGCAGTCTATCAGATATCACTGAGTGCCTGAAAACTCTGTCTCTTCAGAGCAGGTGGCAAATTCCGTGTTTGCTTAAAAATCCTAAAGAAACAAATTCAATGTTTAATCTTCAAGTGAAGGTTAAATCCTAAAAGACATTGATCCTGAAAATACAGAAATTAGAAAAGTAAAAGAGCCCTGTTGTGTCTTTTTTTCAAGGCTTGTGCATACTTTTGAAGAGTTCTCTGAACTGAAGGAAGGACTCCCCCACCCGTGATCCTTGAGAAGGCATTCACAATGTTGTGAAAATGCATCCTGATTCTTAGGCTACCTTCTGCCCCCTCTCCCCCCACCAGTGATCTCCCCCTTAGCCTTTTGGGAAGAAAAGGAGTAAGAGAAGTGATCCTGTCTTGGGGAGCTGAGTGCACCCTGACGTGGTGCAGAATGTGCTCCTGGATGATGCAGTACCCTGAGCTTCTTATTCCATGTTCAATTTCCTGCTGCATGGGGCACTGCATGTAATTCAGGAACAAGATACTCACTTCAGTTTGTTCTCAGTCCATAGCATTCCTGCTGTTAATTAAAGGGCTGTGCTAGGGAGTTATGAATATAACCGTATTTTTTTTTAAAAAGATCAGTCAGTTCATTAAGACACAATATATGTAAGCAGAGAATCCCCTTCTAGTGTTTGACACAGCCTGGAAAAAGAGGAGAAAAGGCATATTATACAAAATAATTCGATTTTGTAGCATTTTCTGAGTGGGGAGTATTTTTGATGCAATAACAATCAACCCTCATAGAATATCTTGCCCTTTTTTCTTTCATTCTATGGCCGCACTTTCATTCATGTATCATCATGATATGCCTTTAAATGCCTTGCTGCTTAACATGCAACCAAGAGCTACGTATTAGTTCGGAGTGCACCTGTAATTTTTATGGAGAGAACTCAGTGTTTACATTTTCAGAATGCTCTGAGCTTTCCTCCAACACAAATGTCATTCAATCAAGCAGACAACATGATACAATGTCTGATATAGCTATTTTCCTCCAGTCAGAAACACTATTTCCTGGCTCATATGAAATTTAGCTGTTTTATAGATCGAAGGGCTGTTGAAACTTCTATGAACTGAGGAAACCTGCAAATGAATTACAGTCTGCTGAACTACCCAGGGAGTACGCATTACTGATCAGATACCGTGTGTCTATTCCCTAGAAGGCATAGGAACAATTTATTCAGATATGTTTTTCACAACTGGATTTAGATTTTAACTTCACATACCTACTAACACACTCAACATAGAGAAAAGTGCACTTGTACACAAAACCATCAAGTTACTTTAAAATGAGCAGTACTGCTTGACTACTGAGTCAGTATTTTTGTGAACTGCAAGTACAGGGTAAATGTCCTAAATAGTCAATGTGCTGTATATTGGTTTGTGATATGTATCAGTGTATTAGAGTGTGGCTATTATGTTTTTACTCCAGGAAGAGATTATAGGAGTTATTGTAACAGAAGAAAAGGTAGTTAAGTCATCTGACACCATCCTGGTATAAAGCTGTGCAAACTTCTTAGTTGTTCAAGAGACTGAGTGATGTTCTCCTATTAGCTAAACTAAAGATACAACATAAGCTGTGTTATCTTTTATTTGCAATTTATCATGGTTTCTTCAACACTTCCAAATATATTTTGATGTGGTCAAGGTAAGTTTTAGCCATCCAAAAAGACAGTTTGCAAACTACGCCAATGGCTGGAAGCACCAGTTAACCCAGATTCCAGTATTCCTTCTTTCTTTGTCCTCCGTGCTCCACCTCCAGGTTTCTAAGCTTCAAACTTTACCTTTTTTCTCCAAGAAGTCTAGATCCCAAATTCACTGCTGACGTAGGTGAAGCTCTAATTAACTCAATGAGGTTACACCTGCCTACGTCAGCAGTGAATCTGGCTCAACATCCCTAGTGAGCAAAATGTCACATTGCCTTTGCTGAGCAGGACACTTCAAATAAAACATGAGCAAGAACAATTAACTTTAAGCCATTAATTCCACTGAAGCTACTTTCAACCTCTTAAGGATTGAACTGAATTCTTACTAAATGTCTTTGGCTTAATAGATTCTGATGCTTTGGTATTAAATATATTATTGAATGACACTCAAATAAAGAGTAACATATTGTATTTTTAGATATGAAGTTATACTTTAGTACACATCCAGCAACTTTTAACAATAATATTTAAGAAACTATTAGCAATGGAGGAGATCATACAGGACACAGCATTATAGAATACCCATAAATTTTGCAAATGTAGCTCTAATATTGCACACAGTTATAATATACTCTTGTATTTCATTAGCTTCCCATTTTGCATCAATAGAGGTGGAAGATTTCTCTAATTCATTCCCTTTGGCACTAACAGATAGTAACAAATCTCGATGAGTGCAAGATAAAGATGAAGTCTTGGTCCCAAGTTTTTCTTTACAATTAGAAAATGAAAGGGGTCAACATATTGTCTAAAGAGCTAGAAAGCCTGAGTTCAGCTCTTTGCAGGTATGTGTGGACCAGTAACTTTGTTACTGCACTGGTGTGTCTGATTGCTTGGCAGTGTTTAGAAGGCCCATGTGGGGTGCATGTTTTTCCACTTCAGAAAAAAGGATACAATTACCGGGTTCTCCTAGATCAGAACCCGCTGCAAGGTCAGTAGGAAATTCTGAAGTGAGATCAGAAAGTCAGAACAAAAGGAGGGGAGCTATGAAAATTTTCTAGTGGTTCTTCCCTGGATGTTCCACAGGGAAGACTTCAAGTTCTCACACCCATCCAGGTGGATGTTTCCCTCCCATCGTTATCACAGGAGCACATGCCAAATGCTACGTCCTACATTCATCTCTTTTCCTTTTGGATATTGATTTATTGCCTGCAGACTGTGGCAGTTGTAGAAAGAGACAAGGAGAGAAAAAAATCTTTCCTTTTCTTCTCACTGTGCTCAGCAGTTTTTCATATGAGCAGACAGAAAATCCAATATGCAGTGAAAAGAGCTGAATAAAAGTTTTTCACCGCTTACGTGACAGTGGCAACTACTAGGAATCTGAGTACTTCAATCACAGTGTTCTCCCAAATGTAAGAACAGCTGCCTAATTCCATGAACATTTGATGTGGACAAATCGTAACCAAGAAGAATATTAACAAAAGACTTTCAAAAAAAACAAAAAAAAAAAAAACAAAAAAAAAAAACCAAGATACAAGAAGGACAAGGTATTTGGACAACAGATGAAAAAATTTGATCAAAATAAGGAGCATATGAGAACAACTTATATTTCTGTGCCTCATCCTTTCCAAATGATCTTTTTCTCTTTTTCCAAGGAGAGAAGAACCTGGCTGCTTTGAGGTTCTTTCCTTTGAACCCAGAAAGGCCTGGAGAGAAATTTACATTTACTAGGTGGCAGCCCAGGAGAAGAACTATCTGGATAACTTCCTTACTCTAGGATACTACTTTCTTCCCTAGAGGATACTTGAATATGAAAAACTTCAAAATGCAATATTGATTTAAGTTTTACTATCCTTTAACCATGACTCAAGGGCTTCTGTATATCAAAATCAATTGAAGCAATGGCAAAGCATATAATCAAAAAACTTTACACTCAAGGAGCAACTGTCATTGCTGGGTCTTGCAGTGACAGCTCACACTGAGCAGAACCAAGTGAGTGCTTGTGGGTGATAGCAGAACACCTCCTAATAAAGAAACACCCCATACAGTACTTCTACTGGACTATAATTTCCAACAGCTATGTGTATTCTGTATGGATGTATTCAAATCTATTTTGTCTTACTAATTATTTCTGACATGTTACTCACCAAATTTCATGTTTGCTCAGAGAATAAATAGGCAGTCCACATTAGAAATACTGAGGGAGAGTGAAAAGAAATAAAACCTGAGCTCTGCTCTGGTCTGAGCCCAGAGATTTTACAGAGATAAAAATTGGTGATTAATTCTAGCAAGGTCTTGGTGGTGTAGATTATTTGAGTCCAGAGACAGAAGATGCTTCTAAAGTTCAGGGTCAGTGTTCTCTACCCTGTGTCCTCAGTCCCTGAGATGGAGAGGGAAAACCAGGAAACCCACTGAGACTGGGTTTGCATCAGATGCTTAACAGCATCATTTTCAAGCAGGATGCTGAAAAAGAAGGGAAAGATGTAGACTCAGTGTGATCCCAACTTGTGCTTGTGGCCAGAGGGCACTACTCAAAGATACTGCACTTTCATGTAGCCTGACAGTACACCCCTATCTGGTTAAATCAATGAAGACTTTGTAATTGACTTCTGAGATAGCTCAAGAGTCTGTATGGTTTCATCCATCAGTTGCTTTTAGTACTCACCTCATTGTAAGCACATTAGCAGTTTGATGGAAGTCAGTGGCACCATTCAGATGCTTAAAATGATTTATGTTCTTTAGTATCTCGATGAATTGAGGCCTTAATGAACATTGTTAATGAAGGTGTGATCCTCTGAGATTTGGAACATCTTCAGATATCACTGCACAGTCGCCTGATCTTTGTAGAGGTCCTTGTTCTCACCAGAAGGAGGTTACCTCTCTCTTTCCTTCCCATTAAACTGCTAGTTGATTGTCTGATAAATGTGAAAATTCTTTAACAGGGAGAGCTTTTAAATTTTAGCATGAATGTAAATTTACCCAAGTGCCTTCAAACCAAACCTTTTTTGCAAATGATAGTGCATATACAATTAGCAGAGAATCATAATGTTTTGTGTGGGTACCACCTAGTGGCAAAGGATTGTGATTTCCATGTGTTAATCTCAATGGAAAGATTACCCATGTTCTGGAAAGCAGATCCCGTTAATCAAGTGCCAGAATACTTTGAATTTGTTTGAACTTTGTGTTTAAATTTGGTAGGCTGTTTCAAGATGCATGCCTAAAACCCACACTGACATGAAGTTTCCAGAAACATCTTAATGATTCTGGAGATCTTGGTACAGCACTGACTGAAGGCTTTTACAATGGGGAAGCAAATTATATAGCAACTGTCACAGTCAGAGAGGGCTATGCAAGCATAAGGCAATGCAGTGAGCCATGTACAGCCAGTCCAGTGGCTTCAAGGTTAATTCCAATGCACAGCTGTGGTTCACTGCAGTCATAGTTCTGAGTGCCTGGCAGATCAGATGCAATGGTATGAAAATGAGAGAGAAACCATAACAGTAATTTTTATTTAGATAGTGAAGTCAAGAGTGTAATGCAAGAAATCCTTTATTTTCTGTCTGTTAGTCCTAGAATGGTTTGATTTGTCTGGAGTCCTTATACTGAGGGGTGAATGTCAAGTTTTCTGGTGGGCCCTTGCAATTAAAGGGAATGAGAATTTGAAGTGAAAGGCACACAAATGACTGTATGAAAATGTCTTTGGATGTGGCAAGATGTTATTTAGCCAAAAAAAAAAAAAAAAAAAAAAAAAAAGGCACCATGAGATTGTAGCTCAAAAGAAACGCCATCATGTTGCAGGCATAATAACTGAAAAACATTTTCTTGAAAATTGTTAGACCTTTATTTTCATATGCCATACAATAAAGTTTTCAATTACAAAAGGCATAAAGTGACTCAATTGTTAAAAGCAGACAGTCAATTTTTCTGAGCAGGCAGTTGTGTGCCCATGCTTCTCTGCTTCCAGGGGTGTTGTCAAACCAGCAAGAGGGCACGGACAAAGCAACACAGAAAAAAATTTCAGTTTGGGTTTAGAAATAGAAAGGAGCCCAACTGTCCTCTTGAACTGGGATGAGGGAACTTCAGGTAAGGAAGGAGGGTTCTCATCGCTCTGCTCCACACCAGTTTCTCACCTCTAGTAAATCAGCAAATTGCTATCTGAAGACAATGCATTAGGTCCTGACCATGCTGAAATCAATACCAAAATCACTAGAAACTGCACTTGTGACACTTTTTCCTGGTGCACCTCATTGTATACATCTCTCCTGAACAGGGTTCTGAATCAATATAATCTCATGAAGCTGATTACAAAGAAAGGGTATTTGAAGTCCTAAGAGACTGTAGTTTGCAATCTGTTGGGATTATTTCATCAGTTTCTGGTCTGTTGCAGTAATCACATGATTATCAGCTTCAACTTTCGCTTAGGAAAAATCCTAACAATTACATTTCATGAAGCTGCTGACTAACAACTTTTTTAAGAAGAGGGAGATTCATGCTAGATGTTAGGAAGGAATTCTTTACTCAGATGGCAGTGAGGTACTGGCACAGACTGCCCAGAGAAACTGTGGATGCCACATCCCTGGAGGTGCTCAGAGCCATGTTGGATGAGGCCCTGGGCAAGCTGAGCTGGTGGAGCACAGACCTTGAACACAGCTGGGAGTTGGAACTAGATGATGTTTAGGGTCCCTTCGAACCCAAGATGTTCTTCAATTCTGATATTCTGTGATACTGTGATTCTAAGAGAGATGTCATTAGTGACGTATAAACTGTAGTATAGCCCCAGAATATAGAAGAAGTTCTTATGTAACACTAAACTTGAGCTATATGCAAATTTCATCTAGAAAGTTAAATGTTTCTAAAAAATAAGCTTTTCTTAATGACTCTTGATACTGCACAGAAAGGCATCCATCCCTGTGAACAAGGCTAAAGAAGTTCAACCATCTGACTGTTTCTTCCACTAACAGGATGAAGCACTGTATGCACCTGCAGCATACCCTATGAATTACCACATGCCCTCTACTAAGGGAAGCTATCAGGCAGAAACGAATCATCTTAAGAAACAAAGGCTGATGAAGAAAAAACGATTTCTTTTTTCTCTTTTTTTCTCAGTGGCAAGCACATGAATCACAGGGACCTCACAACTCACTTCTTATTTTGAGAAAAATGTTCTTCCAGTCGCAAGGGACTTCATAAACACTTTGAGGTGGTCAATCCATGCCATCCTCCTCCTAGTCCCCTTCAGTTCAAGCTAGCTCAGAAATATCTCTCAAGTGTCAACAATGTCACTTCATATTTTGTCTCGGTAGTTCAGCAACATGTCTTTCTGAATGTAAATACGTCTTAAAAAGTTTTGCTCTACTCAATTATATAAACATGTCTACATTACTTATAAGTAACTGATAGCTTGCTATTAATCATGTATTGATGTGGACAAAGTGGAGAGCTGGGCAGGAAGGAAATAGATGAAGTTTAACAAGTGCAAGTGTAAAGTCTTGTACCTGAGTGGGAATAACTGCAAGTATTGGTACCGGCTGGGACATGACCTGCTCAAGAGGAGCTCTGTAGAGAAGGAACTGCTGGTCCTAGTGGCCATGAGCCAGCCATATGCCCTTGTGGCCAAGAAGGCCAATGATATTCTGGAGTGCATTAAAAAGAATGTGGCCAGCAAGTTGAGAGAGATGATCCTTCCCCTCTACTCTGCCTTGGTGAGGCCACATTTAGACTACTGTGTCCAGTTCTGAGCTTCTCAGCTCAAAAAGACTGTCCTAGGAAGAGTCCAGAAGAGGACCACAAAGTTGATGAAGGGCCTGAAGCATCTCATGTATGAAGGAAGACTGAGTAACCTGGGTCTATGCAGCCTGGGGAAAAGAAGACTGAGAGGAGATCCAACTTATGTTTATAAATATCTAAAGAGAGGTGGGAGGCAAATGGATGGGGCCAGGCTCTTCTTAGTGGTATGAAACACTAGAACAAGGAGTAATAGCCTAAAACGTGAACATAGGAAGTTCCGTACTAACATGCGGAAGAACTTCTTTATGGTGAGGGTGATGGAGCACTGGAATGGGTTGCTGAGAGAGGCTGTGGTGTCTCCTTCTATGTTGACATTCAAGACCCATCTAGACACCTACCTGTGTGACCTATTGTAGGGAACCTGCTTTAGCAGCAGGGAGGGTAGACTTGATCTCTTGAGGTCCCTTCCAGCTACTGTGATTCTGTGTTTGCTTGGAGGGCATTCCAGAGGGCTAGATTTTCACTCAAAATGTGAATCGAAGCCTTGAACAAAGCAGGAAGAGTCTCTTATACTGTTTAGGCATTAACAAATATTTCTTGTCCTGCTAATGCAGGACTTAATTGGTATACACTGTGAGGAGCAATTAAGACTAAATGGCCACTTGCAGAGAGATGGTGAAAGAAAAATTCTGAAGCTTAAGGCATTTGCATTCTCCAAGTAAAATGCAGTTGCTATGCTTCGGTGTTAAAGAGAGAAGCTTCATTTTTCTAATTGCTTAGTTTAATAAAATGAAATATTTAGTTCAAAATGGAAGAATTTGTTTTGCAAGGGATTATATTTTCTTTTTTCTTTCTTTTTTTTTTTTTTTTTTCCAAATCCACTATGGAATCAATGTTTCCTTGTAGGAAAGTAGGACTTTCCAATACCACAGAGAAGCAGGAACAGCTCCTTGTCGTGGTGATATGCTCCGCTGCTGCTATGTTTCACCTGTAGCTTGGAGGAACTATTCAAGGACTAGAAAGGCATTTTACCATTGAGTCCATGCACTGCTAGTCAGCCATATAAATACTGGGTGTGTGATGTATCAGTGCAGATGAATAACTACTGACGTATGCTGATAATTCTTATTGAACTGTCAAGCCATAAAGTGTCCTCCCTCCTCAGTTATAGCCCAATACAAGCCACATCTGCTGCCCTTCATGTGCAGTGAGCTAAATAAATGCCATGTGCAGTGAACTGCAACCATCCCAAGAAGGATCATAGGTCTGTATTTGACAAGAAAGGTCACAGTCAACCAACTTTCTGATAGCTGGAAGGAATCTGTTGCAGTTATAGCAACTTATATACTCCTGGATAGCTAATTCCTATGTGTTCCATTGTCCCTCACTGCTAGCAATCTGCTGCCTTTTGTTCATGCTGAAGTTGGGATCCTGATGGAGGTTCCCAATTTCGCCTTCTAACCACTCACACATGCATCCTCCCCTGCTAGGCCAGCTGCATCTCTCCTAGTGCTCAGCCACTTTGTCTATCTTTTTTAGCCCCCACAGGCCTACACAAGGCCACCAGCTGGCAGCATTTCGGCTCAATATGAAAAATTTATTCACCAGTAGCTTTCTGCAATCCTCCCCAACTGGGAACAAATCACTCTGTAGCAGATAAGCTCAGCATAAAGTGGCTTGTAGAAACAGTGAGAGAAGCAGCCTTTGGTCCTAAATACTTGGTCTGACCCCAGCTGGAAAACAAGCTCAAGGGGATGTTCCAGTTTTCCAGGAGGGAAGCCTGTAATTATAGTGATGGATAAAGTGCATTCAACCAAAATATTGGCTGCATCTTTTAGGCTTGTTTCTAAACTCTTAATTTCTGTATTTCTCCACTGGCTCCAGCAGAAGGATCTCTGCTAGGTTCTCTAGGAAATTCAACTCCTACTTCTCTCTACTCCAATTAGGTCCCCACAACTCGCATTGCTCCCATCACTTCCATGCAGACTTTTAAAACCTGAATGTCTGATTTGCCTTAGCTGGTGCTATGTCACGTACCAGAAGTTCTTAATGCGAGTTTTTCTTTGCCTTAAACATCTGGGAATAGATAATACATCAGTTCACAGCATTATCTGTGTGCACATTTAATTCCTTTTCACTTTCTACATCCTTTCCTTTCCTACACAGGCGTGAACTCTTCATATCAACCACTGCACAGTCTGTATCAGCATAATCTACTCCCAGAATATCTTCTATCTAGTGACTTAACATGATGAGATGACACTGAAGAATATTATTTCATTTTTTTCCATTCCCAAAAATACATTTATTTTAAATTTAACTACTACATGACGAAAATATTATTGAGTACCTGCCAGAGATAAAACAACCCTAATCTAATTTCTTCTTGCAGATGCTAAGGGCCATGTTCTCCTGCTACTCGTGCAGTTTATAGCATTTACAGCTCCAACTCCTGCCTAGTTTAAATGATATGTAAGTTGTTTGAATTGGTTCTGGAAGAGAAAATAAGTAAATAATGCCCTTCCCTGGCATTGTGTGCCCTGCAGATCTCAACACTCACCTGAGGAGGACGGAGCATGTGTCTTGAATAAATTAGGAATAAATCAGGAAGATGTGAACAGGAGCTGCTTCAGTGTGCAATCCTCAGAAAGGCTTGTGCATCTGAGGAGAGTCAAGGCAAACTAAAAGGAACCAGAAAGAAAGCCATTTCTGATAGTAAATGATCCACACTGGAGCTAAACTCCAAAACAGCTTTTCAGATCTACTGCTCTTATTCACAGACTAGGGGAAGCTAATTGATACAGTTCTTTAATTAACACAGAGCTTCTGCTGGGAGAAGACAGGCGAGGTGCTGATGTGGAGCTGAGCATCTCATAAGTGACGGGCAGAGCAGGGAGCCCTTCTCCTTCCATCACAGTGCCCCCCCTGGCTGAGCAAACAGCACACTGCTTCTGGATAAAGATCAACGCTCAAGGCCAAAGAGGGGAAATGATGAGGCAGAGCTTCCTTAATGTGCAGAGGGCGAAACAGCAAACATGATGTACACTGAAGAGGCTTTCCCAAGAGGGCTGAGACAGGAAAAACTGGGTACAAGTGGTTGCTCAGATTAACTGCCTTTAAAATACAGATAAGAGGTTGGTGCCTCACTGAACCCATTTTCATGCAATTTCTCCATTTTCACCCAGTAGTGCAAATCTTGCATGCTCTGGGATGGGTTGACATTTTTACCTGTGGCCCACAGAGTTAATTGACATTTCAGTGCTGCCATGTGCACACCACAGATCCAACTGCCCTTACCACAGATCCAACAACTTTGATGAAAAGTTTTTCCTGAGCAGTTCATCAAACAGTGAACAATCTCTTCTAGTAATAATAGCATGGTATAGATAAGGCAGCAATTGTTTTCTAGCTACCAAAGGATCTTTAAGCAGGCAAATAAGCAATTTTTCTTTCGTGAGTTCTTGGGCTTAGGATAAATTTCCTGAAAATAATACACCCCTTGTTTGCAGAATATCTCTAAGGTCACATTTGCAGAAGCACTTATGTATTTCAATATGTTCTGTTTTCCAAAACAATCTATATAAAGTGTCTTTTGTCCCCCTCTCTCTTCATGCCCACCACTCAGCCAGCCTGTACCGAAGCAAAAAGGTCTCCTGATCTTAAAGTGATGGTAAGGGATGCAGAACAATAATGCACCACTTTGCAATGGGAACTCAATCTGAGCCCAGGCACAGCGTGGAAAACCAAGTGGGTCTATGCTGTGCCAGCTAGGTTATCCCCTCCTCTGAGAAACAAGACACATAGACACGTAGGCGCAGGCATCCCATGTACCTCATAGGCCAATTTTTATTCTCTGTTGCCAGTTTCAAACAGAAATAATTCCAGTTAAGACAGCCTTCAGTATTTAATTGCATCACTCTCTGGGTTATTCTGGATTGATGTTTCTGTAAGATACTGCAACTTGGCTCTTCTTGACAAGTAGGGTTTTTTTATATATTGAAAACAATAGAAGAGCAAAATGAAAACTTATTTGCTGAAAAGAGAGGTGCACTGTCCTTGAAGATGCTGGGAAGACCTGCTGTGAAGATGTTTAGGCTCCAGGCTGAAATGAAGTTTAAAATGAGACCTTCTCCTTCCTTCCCCTGGGACACATATGACTTCGTATAATTACAATTCCAGGACCGCATTAGGCCCAAAAAGGTTCCATTATTTGCAAGTCCATGTGCCATCAGTGTATGGAGACTTTTATAAATCAAATGCAAGTCTTTGTACCTTGTCCTGGCATTTATAAGATGAGACATACAGTTATGCTTCACCAGAAGAGCTAATGCAGCTAGGTTAACAAGATGGTTCAAAGTTTGTCATTAATTTTCTAATGCACCTTGCCTTAGCAGGCAATGTAGGTATGAAGTTCAAAATTTGCATGTAAAGGAAAAGTGAGCAATTAATGACACAAAGCAACACAGTTAGCACAAGGTTTTTAGGGCTTTTACATAATTACTTTAATTACGTGAGCTGTCTGCAGATATATATAGATGCTGAGACAGATCTCATAGAATTGAGCTGAAGGTTTACTTTTTGGATTACTATTATTATTATTATCATTAATCTTTAGAAGATTCTTGGCAGGAAATAATCTCTCTTCCTGCAATCCTCTATGTACATATACTTCCCAGGCCCTGTGTGTGTCATCCCCTGCACGTCAATGAGACTGTCCGTTTATGTAAAAATGGAGTAGAACTTATGTGATGGTCTCTGCAAACACAATTCAAGCAAGCAGGCTTGATTTTGGTTTTAATTCTTCTTTCCCCTAGCTTGGAAGAGTAGATACAGACAAAAAGACCCGCAGCTGCATGAAGAAATGCACAGCAAAATTCAGTAGTTTTCCATAATTTGAACATAGTGGGGTCCCCTCCCTTATCTTGAAGAATTCAAGTGACTCTCACCTGGGAAAACAAGGTATAGGGGCAGAAGGATGGCCTGGTTAGTGGTGAGATGGAGAAGCAACATCAGATCAGGTCTTGCAATGCTTTCCATGTACTCACTTTCTAGTCAGGAGCTACTGTCCAAATGCTTTTTTTCATAGTCTCTTGAAATGTTCTCTATGGTCCCACACCCCAGACCATATGGTTCTTATTAAGCTGTTTTTGCAATGAATATACAAAGCCTGACTCGTGTCAGCAACACAACAGTACATTTCGATTTTACTATCAGTAGTGTTATTACCTGGCATAAAATCAGCATGGTGCAAGGAGAATAATACTTTTTTCCTGACATATTGTTGAGGATTGCGCAGATTGTTTCAGCCTGATGGTAATAAGATGACAAAACCGTATACATAAGTCCTTACTTTCTGAAAATGGCAGAAAACCATGCAGATTGTTTAGGGAAAAGATGAACTCACAGAACATAGATTAAAACAGGAAAATCTCTTAGGGGTCCATTACAACTTCCTTGTTAATGTTTTATACTTTCTGTTCTGCATTTTAAAAATTTGACATCTAGGGGTAGTCAGAGTCTACAAATGTCACTTTCAGGGTGGGCTTGTCCTCATGCAGTTAGAAATAAGGCACAGAACATCCAGAACAGATGGGATTTCTGCACAGAACAAAATCTTCTTTATTCTCACTTTTTTTCCTTTCAAACTATGTTTCACACAGAAGATATGCAAACTGTGGAATCAAATCAGAATTAATCAGCTGGAGCATTTTGTAATTAATAAGAAGGTCATATCCCATGTGAAACAGTGGAATTCTACAATCCATCGCCAAACCCTTGGCTTTTTCACTGCTTTATCTGGGTCAAACTCTGTTTTCTCTGGGAGTAGGACAAGTGAGAATAAATCCAGCTGAGAGAGTTACTCCATAGAAATAGGTGTGGAGCCCTTGTTTCTGTTAGCAGATGCAGAGTCAAGACAGGCCTAGTGCTGTGACAGAGCACCATCGAGGCACTTAACGTCACTGCTTGCGATGGTGACATGAATCACATTCAGTGTGTCATTCAGTGCTGCTGGCCCGCTGGCCTCCTGCTCTGCAGCAGCAGTGAGGGCTGATGGCATATTTATTCGTAAAACCCACGAAGAAACAAGAAGAGAAGCTTCCCTTCCTTCAAATTTCCTATGCAAACATGGTACCAAGAGTCTTGCTTGTCACAGTATTTGTGGAGAGCTGTATATCACATTTGCTCACTCTTATAGGTTGCTTCTGCAATCCTCCTTTCTCTTCTTTTTAGCTCTTCTGAGCGGGTATGAGGAGTGATATGTCTGCTGGTGGTGATGAAAAGCAGTATCACTGCTGGCATCCCCGCAGTGGAGACCTGCCAATGTTGATCACTGTTACAGAGACAAACGTATCTCAGCTGTCTGAAAGCTTCCTTGGGGTTTTGGCAGTGCTGCGGACACTGCGGACCAGAGATGCTGAGCCCCTGAAGTTTACTCAGACATTGCTACGATTCCTGATCTGACAAGCAAGCCTGTGAGTTAAGTACTGTCTCTGAGAGCCAAACACTATACACTCCCTCCAGACACTTCCAAGGGACTTACAACGGCTGTAACAGCATATCTCACAGCTTTCACAATGGAACAAAGTTCAGATTATGGGAGTGAGTGAATAATATTGCAGAAGGGATTCAAGAGCCTTTGAGATGTATTAAGGCAGAACCCATCTGGTAAATCTCCAGACTACTGAGTATTGCATTGGCATGCACTTTGTTTGTTGTACCTCATGTTGTACAGACCTTCCTTTTCTGGATGCGTACAGAGTAAAATCACCTCCGTGTCTTGGCTGTGATTCTCTTCTGGTTGTTTGTTGGTTTTTGACTAGTTTCTAAACAATTAAATCAGCAGAGAGCTTTTGTAATGCTCATTTCAAACATTCTGTTCTTGTATGTATAAACATTCGAGAATGGCACTTCCAAATTGACATTTCTTCAATACTGTCTCCGTGCTTCTCTCAAGGCTCATAAGTCTAAAACACTATACCTGAATTGTTTCAAGGTGTAGTTGTAGTCGTTGCCAGAACATGATCCTACACTACTTTTTTCCTTTTTCCACCCTAAGATAACATGGTAAATGATTCTTTAGGTTATGGGGAAGAAAAAAGTACCACAGGGAATAACTACTTTTCATACCTATCTTTCAGATAAATAAACTTCAAAATAAACTGATACACAAATAGCCTTAGGGGTGGCAGAATTGCCCAATTAATCCACAGTGTAAATGAGACCAAAGCTGTAGATGGCATTGTGGCATTATTCTAAATTCATTCTGCTTATTCTCAGAATGATTTTCCCTGAAAGACTCTTTGATATCTCATAATTAACTATAACATGTTCTATGAGTTCAAAGGAAACAAGAAGTATATATTTAAAGAAAATTCATTGTATCTAATAAATTCAGTCTTAACTAATCTAATGGGACTCTGAGAAATTTTAAATAGCAGTTTTAAAACAATTCTGAAAGACCTTTGCTCTCTAAAGCTAAAAGAATTTAATTGTATTTATTTTTTTCCTGACATGCTATGCAGAATTTTGCCATTCTGGCCACTGAACAGTCCAGTCTGTCCTATGGCTGTGTCTGGAATAGCAATGTACCAGGAAAACACTGCAAAACTGGTGTTTGTATTTGTTTCTGCAAAGCCTTTGCTTGAATAAAAATGTAATTATTTGGACTGAAGCACACTACAGTGCTTCCCAAGTTCTACCGGGTTTCATTTTTCAAGCATGATCCTGAACCTTTTATAGTGTGAGTGCTGCACACCCAATATGCCAATATTGTACCCACTCCAGGGGACAGCAGAGCTCTATCCAGTAGTCAGTATTGCTTGGTGGAAAGACGCAATTGCCAACATCAAGTCCCTAGTGAATTCATATCCTATATAACCACCTGTGATGCTTACAGAGGTCTTACAGAGCTGTTTCAGAGCAGGCTGGTAAAGAAGGGTTTGGGGAAACCAAGTAGCATCCCACTTCTCCAGTGGGACCCTTCACACAGACACCTCTTCTTCCCTTTGGCTTCACCCCATTGAGCAAAAAGTAAAGGAATGACAGGGAGGCTTAAGGTAAGTTTGTCAGAGGTTTTAACATGCAACTGTATGTTTAAATGATGTTTAAATGTGCAAACGTTAAGGTAAAGAATGGTATTAAAGCACATCAGTCATAACACTAGGGAAAACATAGCTGAACAAGTATGAAATCTCGAGAAAGTCATTCTGCAGATGAATACAAAGATTATTTACAAATATGTTTTCATTTTCAATGTATAAGTGGCACACAGCGGAGCTTTCAGGACAGGTTACAAGTCCCTGGTTTGTTCCAGAGAGGTTGTGGGGTCTTCCTCTTGGACACCTCCAAAAGCCATCTGAAAACAAGCATGGGTATCCTGCTCTGTATGTCCCTGCTTGAGTAAGTGTTGGACCAAATGGACCCAGAGGTCCCTATCTGATCGCAGAGATTCTGCGATCTCCATCCCACTCAGTGGGGTGCATTACCAAGGGCTGAGCTGCACAGGTGGGTCCATCCTTTCACTCCACACTCCACAGAAAAGAAATCCCATGATGGCTAGAAGTACAGAGCAAATCCCACAACTCCTTCTTTTTTTCAGATTTAGGTGTGAGTGCTATGGTTTCCGCCTGCATGGCTCCAGCTGCACCTTCCTTCAATCCCAGTTAAAATCAATAAAGGAATAGAGGAACAGTTCAATCTCTCTTTCTCCGGTAGCTGTTAACACCCCTTTATTACTTGAGACATTTAAGGGTGATTTGGCTGCCAAACAACAGTGAGGGCAATGGGTACTTACTTATTTCTGCAGAAATATCAAACTTGTTTGGAGGGGCAACCACAACAGGGCACTCCCATGTGCCAGAAATTTGCCTTTTGGGAATTCTGTTACCCCATCACAGGCACAGAGCATTTGGGCTGAGATGATCACTTACACTCACATCAAAACATATTTTCTAAGTTTCTGCTGAGATTTTCTTTGGTAGAAAAAGGGAAAATATAGTGACAATTGTCCAACTGCAAACAGAATCTGAATATAGAAGCATTTGGTGGAGTAGCTTTTTATTTTAAAAGCATATTCCAATTGCTTAAATTTTATGCTAACGTGATCCCCCCTCCCGAAACAAACAGACAAACTCATAAATTAGAGCAATTTTCTTAAAAAGGTGAGGCAATGACACAAGCATTTAAGCTAAATTTCTCCCCTCCACAGCCTGGAAACATATACAAGACACAGACCTTCTTTGTTAGGCAGAGAAACAAAAGATTAAGTGAAAAAAACTCCTGGATAGGTGTGAGAAAAGCAAGAGGAGTGATACAGAGAGAAGCAGAGACCAGAAGGGCAAGTGCAGAAGAGTGGGAATGATCTGAAGAGGGGAGGAAGAGAAGTGCAATGGAAGATATTATTTCTTCCATCTTTAAAAATACTGGAGAAAATATTTAATTGGGGAGTTTATGGGCTTAATTTGAGGGATTGAATCCTGCACTGCAACAAGATGGTTTTAGATATACATACAGAAATTCATACCTGGTAGCACCTTTCCCTGAAATCTCTGCTCCTGATAAATTCAAGCCTGCTTGGACTGGCCATGACTGTGTTGTACACAGGGGATAAATTAGTTGTTTTCAATCAGACTGCCTGGTTTGTGTCTTATATCATATATGGCATAATGCTATTAACATTTATAATCCTCCTGCTACATAGCGTAACCCCAAATCTTTCATGATGGGGATCAGTTATAATCTATAGTAGAGAACAGGAGGGAGAGCAATGGGAAATGTGTAGGAGCACTCATGACTTTCAGTTAACAGGATTAGTGTCACTGAGGAAAAAAAAAATCCTTCAGGTCAGTTCCAGTGTAATTGAGGGCAGCACCTGACCCTGTGCTACACTCACCTATTCACATTTACCGGGGCAGTGTGCACTGCTCCAGCTGCAACTTCTGTGATCTTAAATTCTAACAGGAGTGGCCTAATGGCTTTGGAGGATATTTTCTAGTCCACGAGAGCAGCATGCAAGAAAAGCAAACAGACTGTTCCACCTGCAGAAGAGAAAGCTCCAAGGAATACGAAAGCTCCTCAAAGAAACACAAACCTATTTTAAAACAGCAACAATTGCACTGTAGAGCAAGTGGAGGTGAGCAGGTCAGGCCCTACAAGCCCTACATGGGGCCCTGCGGCTGAGCTGCGAGTTGCAGGGTCTACATGCACAGGATTGGCACCATTAGGCCTCATATGAGGTGGTTGTATGGAAAACTATCGGAAATGCCATTTGCGGTGTGAAAGGCAGGAGACAAACCCAGCACTGTCACGCAGAGGAGGGCCAACGTCTCATAGCCACACTGGAACTGACCTGAAGGAATTTTTTTTTCCTCAGTGACACTAATCCTGTTAACTGAAAGTCATGGCGGGGTGGAGCGGGGAGAGTGAGGCACAGGCACTCATGTTGTGGTCCTGATGGCTGCTGTACCTGTGAAAATTAACTAGACCTGCTGTGATAGATTTGGTTATATAAGGTTTATTTAGTTAATTTTTTATAAAAAATTTTAATTTTTTTAATTTTAATTTTAATAAGGAAATTGGAAAGAAAAAAAAACCTCCACAGGGATCAGTGCTGGGGCCTGTGCTCTTCAGCATCTTTATTGATGACCTGGATGAGGGCACTGAGTGCACCCTCAGTAAGTTTGCAGATGGCACCAAGTGGGCTGGAAATGTCGACCTGCCTGGGGTAGTGAGGCCATACAGAGGGATCTGGATAGGCTGAACAGCTGGGCTGAAGCCAGTGGGACGAGGTTCAACAAGGCCAAATGCCGGGTCCTGCACTTTGGCCACAACAGCCCCAGGCTACGCTGCAGGCTTGGGGCGGAGTGGCTGGAAGACTGCGTAGAGGAAATGGACCTGGGGGTATTGATTGATGCTCGGCTGAACATGAGCCCACAGTGTGCCCAGGTGGCCAAGAAGGCCAATGGCTTCCTGGCCTGCATCAGGAACGGTGTTGCCAGCAGGAGCAGGGCAGTGATTGTCCCCCTGTACTCAGCTCTGGTGAGGCTGCACCTCGAGTGCTGAGTCCAGTTTTGGGCCCCGCACTGCAAGAAAGACACTGAGGCCCTGGAGCGGGTTCAAAGGAGGGCGACAAAGCTGTGAGGGGTCTGGAGCACAGGGCTTATGAGGAGCAGCTGAAGGAGCTGGGGTTGTTCAGTCTGGAGAAGAGGAGGCTCAGGGGAGACCTCATTGCTCTCTATAATTTCCTGAAGGGAGGTTGCAGTGAGCTGGGGGTCAGCCTCTTCTCTCATGTCATTAGTGTTAGGACCAGAGGGAATGGTTTCAAGCTGCACCAGGGGAGATTTAGGCTGGACGTTAGGAAATACTGCTTCTCTGAAAGAGTGGTCAGGCACTGGAATGGGCTGCCCAGGGAGGTGGTGGAGTCACCGACCCTGGAGGTGTTCAAGGAATGGATGGATTTTGTGTAGAGGGACATGGTTTAGTGAGAACTATTACAGAATCGCAGAATGGCCAGGGTTGGGAAGTGACCTCAACGATCATGAATCTCCAATGTCCCTGCCACATGCAGGGCTACCAACCTCCACATTTAATCCTAGACCAGGCTGTCTAGGGCCCCATCCAACCTGGCCTTGAACACCTCCAGGGACAGGGCATCCACAACGTCTTTGGGCAGCCTGTTTCAGCATCTCACCACTCTGTCTGTAAAGAACTTGGTGATAATTGGAGAACTACTGGTGATAGGTGGATGGCTGGACTGGATGATCTGGAAAGTCTTTTCCAACCTTGGTGATTCTGTGATTCTGTGAAAGCTCAGGGGTATCTCACCAATGTCCATAAGTACCTGAAAGGGAGGTGCCAAGAGGATGGAGCCAGCCTCTTTTCAGTGGTGCCCAGTTCTAGGAGCAGAGGTAGTGGGCAGTGACCAATGGGTTTTCTCTGAGCATCAGGGATCACTTCTGTGCTGTGCAGGTGGAGCACAAGATGTCCAGAGAGGCTGTGGGGTCTCTTTCTTGGAGATCTCCAAAAGCTGCCTGGACATGGGCACCCTGCTCTGGGTGTTCCTGCAGGACAGGCAGGAATCAGGCTGGATGGACCCAGAGAGACCTCCTACCTCAGCCCTTTTGGAATTCTGTGAAACTGAAACTCAGGGAATAGAGACAAGGAAGGAAGGCTTGTGTTGGAGGTAGGGGGATGCTCAGTTAACAAAAGGCAGTTCAGTTCCACTAAGCTCAGCTTCTGGAGCCAGCTTGAAAATTCACAGCTATCCTGAAACACACAAACAAAAACACCAAAAAAAAAAGTTAAATGGAAAATGTCGGTTCAGCATTTTAGGGAGAGCAACAGTATTGCTACACCATGCTCGGCTAGGAGACTAGCTGTACCTGGTGGAGGTCAAGGACAACCCAAGCACAGTACTTTTGCTCTGTGCTGAATTTGAAATGAAATCAGTTCCATACACTGTGATGCAGTCAACAGTGAAATTACTTCCAGTTGGGTTGCTGCTGCTTTTTGCTA
This sequence comes from Tetrao urogallus, assembly GCF_951394365.1. Taxonomy (NCBI): domain Eukaryota; kingdom Metazoa; phylum Chordata; class Aves; order Galliformes; family Phasianidae; genus Tetrao; species Tetrao urogallus. Next base: position 55,857,058 of record NC_136816.1, on the reverse strand, counting down.
ATAGCAGTTACAGTTTAGGTGGCTGTTTGCTCCTGAAGAATCAATGAAAAGTGGGGGAAGATAGTACGCTGGTGAAAATTGCTGTTTTTGTTCAACTTCCCATCCTCAGTGGATTTTGTTAGGCTCGTCTCAATATAGAGGTGCTCTTTCAGTGCTGGATACTGCATGTTTTGCTCAGTCACCATGCTGGCAATGTGATGCTCAGGAATGGCGCCTTCCTCAGTGCCTGTGTGAAAATGCTTTTCACAACCATCTGCCTCCTTAGCTGCATTTGATCTTTTTTCTCTGATAAGTGAAACAGAAGTGTAACAGGGTAATCATCTCCACAGTTTTCCTCTTTTTATCCTTTTTTTCTTTTTTTTCTTTTTTTTTTTTTTTTTCAGTTTTAAGAACACAAGATAAACAGGACTCAGAAAGACTTGAGTAATTAAAGTGACTTAAGATCTAAGGGGACGTTTTTGCCTGATGAATAGGATTTCCTTCCGAAACAGTTATTCACTCCATCTAAATTGCTTTCTTAAATCATCTTGGGTTGGCCTTTTTGCTGACCCCAAAATCAGTCATGGAGTTCTTTGCAGATCTTGTAAAGACATATACAGTGCAAATATCTTTATGGTTCTGCTGGTACACAAGCCAGGATACAGCTCGATCAAGTCTGGTGAGAGATGCTGAAGGCACCAAGTATCTCTAATGTGTCTCATTGCTCTTCTCCAGAAACATAGGGGATTTCCAGAGCCCCTGTCCACAGAGAATCCAATGTGAGCAGTCATTTCAATGACAGGTTACTGCTGTGAAGGAATCTAGTTCACATAGTGGTTTGGACCCAGGAAAATAGGAAAATAGGTACAAATCTGTAAAGCTAAACACCTGGTTTCAGAGCAATGCTTTTATCCTGTCAATGTACAGAAATCTCACTGCCTATTCTAGCCATAACATTTGATTTTAAGATGCTAAGGGGAATCTTATATCTACATGCAAATACTTATAGCCCCGATCCTGCCATTTATAATGCTCAGAAAGACTGCTATGCTCAAGTGGAGGACTATTAACTTTAATGTGGATTCCAGACATGCATTTTAAATTGCCAGATCAGAGTCTGAAATAATATGCACTTGGGGGCAGGTGTTGTCTCCTATATCTTCTGCAATACAGAGCAGATTGTGAGCATTTAACAAAGGATAATAAAAACATTCAAATATCATCATAATAACAATAACAGCAAGAATAATAATGATGATGAATAGATTATAATGCTGCGTATAACATTCAATTCCAATTTTCTTCAAGGACAAAAACCACATCAGCTTGGATTGGAGTAAACTAACATTTGTGAGTCATGATGCAGCAAAATGAGCTCTGTTGGAGAAAATTCTGCCTGGAAAACTGGATTATTTTGACAATTAAGAAGCAATTTCATACAGAATTGTATAAATAAGAAACATTTTTATCCCTCATTCTGCTCTCAAATTATGGCTTATAGATGAGTGATAGCACACGTAAGCCTTTTTTTTGGAAGCTGAAGGTTATCTAAAATTCATCAAATTCTTGTCTCTCTCATCAACACCTAACCTGGTCCATTTACCTACCAGGAAGTTCTGTATCAGCTCTCTCCAAATATTAGGGACATATGGATTGCCCTGGTTAAATCCCTTCTCTCAAAAATTTGGAAGCAGGAATTTGTAGGAATTTAAATTCATTTGGGTTTGACATAACCATATTTTGATTAGTTTTTTCTCTGGAAAACTTAGGGAACCTGGATTTTATCCTCTGAAGATATTTATGCATTGAAATCAAGTCATTTTGCACTTCAAGAGCTCAAGCTCTTGGAGGTAAACGGAAGCTCTTGAAGTTTCTCACCATATGACATTTCCTCTAAATATTTTTGGAATTGTTTCTGTAGCCACTTTGCCAAAGCTCTTCTCAATTACATACAGCAGACCTCTGTACGGCCCTAGCAATGTCACACTGTCAAGTTTACTATTTCCCTCCTGTCTACCAATCCCACGCATACATGTAAGGAACAGCTCATGGTAAGAGATTTCTCTTTGTGACTGTCCTCTTCACAGCTTTATTTAGCACTCAAATTATTTTGTCCTCCGTAAATTTTAGACCACTGTAATGTTACACTTACCCCCACTGCACCGAGGAAAATGTTGAATACATTGGGTGTAAGCCTGATTTCTGAACAGTACCTTACCAGCTTTTCCATGAAGGCAAGATCTAGAAACTTGTGCATATCTGATTCTTTCTGAAACAGCCATGGCTTTCAGAACACTGCTGTTTTTAAAATCTGGTCTTGGGCTCTTGATAAAAAACTTAATTCCTTAATCCCTTAATTTGTGGCTTCCCATCCTCATGAATGCAATGCACTCATCTTTGGCCTTCAGGAAAATATTGCTTAGAAACATAAACAGAGACAATCTTGAAAAATCCCCTCTACCTGAAGAGTTGAGTCTTCTTTTCTTCTCCATCAGATCCATGTTACAGTATTTGTTGGCTGTAAGACACAAACCAGGTAGCCTTTCTCGAACAATCTTGAAATGCTAGAAAATCACTATTTTATCATGTTCTAGCACAGCAGATTAAGGTAGGAAAAAAAGAAGAAAAGAAGAGGAAAAAGGAACTGCCAAAATTTTGTATTCTTGGCAAAGACCACAGCTCAGGAAGCCACATCACCAAAAATGTTACAACCATCAGCTTGATCTTGGGCCTTGTTTTTAGCTTTTGCTGAGAGCTTTAATCTTCAGTTGCTTGCCAGTTTATATGTTTGCTGCTTTCACAGAAACAAGGTGTATTCTGTGAAAATATAAATGGATGGCCGATTATTATTAAGATCTTAACTGAGTACTTGTTTTAACTGTGAGAATGAAGATTTTTTTTCTAAACTATAAGTAAATAGCAATAGACTATGCTTTATAAACTATGGAAGCAAATTCCCTGAGGACTATATTTTTAAAGAATATACAGGATTTCCATAGTAAAAGTCTGTTTTTAAAGCCATAATGTAACCACCTCAAAAAAGGTAACCCCTAACTCCAGCGTATGTCCCAACCTTTGAAGAGGACAACTTGACCTTAAAGGATTGAAATTATTTCTGCCTGCCATTAAACAGACTTCCATAAAAAAGCTGGTTTGATAAGGGCAAGTGTCAAGGAAAATACTGTTCTATAAGGACAAAAGCAGCACAATACATAAAAAGAAATTCAGAAACAGTCAGGTGGTGGGAGAGAGAAACTCCTTATGGTTAATAACTCAGTGGCAAGTGCTATGGACTTATTTGTGTCCCAGCATTTATCACATACTTTCACTGTGAGTACAGTGAGTTGTAAAATTTTACCCATATTTAATGACAGCACTAATTTCCAGAATGCAGGCCTGATTTTGGATTGCTCACTGCAAATACAGAACCTCATCCCTCTCTACAGACTACTTGTTCTCTCCAGATTACTAATGTAAAAGGAAAATAACATATTCTTACACTGATGTAATAGTAGTTTACTAGCAACTTCTAGAGTTATTATTTTCTATTTAAAATTCTTTTGCATTTTTGGCGTTAAAGAATCCTCTCCTGAAGTATGTAGCTGCTGTATTCCTTTGCAAATCTATTGACATAGTGGAGTATATGCTAAGAACTAAGAAGTCTGTGTTCATTGTTTCCCTTTAAATCACTTACTTGCCTTGAAGGATTCTGCACTGTTCTGATTTTTGTTCTCAATGTCATATCAGTCTCCCCTCTGTGAATTGAGGAAGCAATACAGCTAGCACTGTCATCTGAGGGTCTTTTTTCTATTATCAACTAGAAATACATTGGCTAGCTAAATCACAACTTGTTTGATATCATATTGTGATTTCTCATATTAACTCTCATGTTTAGGCCTTCTGCCCACAATATTCTGCTCTTTCGGTCACTTATTTAGATAATTTCCAATCTTTTCTTCTCTGAGACACTATTCCGATTCACTGCAAGCTTCCTATCACTGGGAGGAGAGGAAACCCTCAGGTTACAGGGAGCACCTGCTTCATCCCAGGACAGTTGTTAAGATTTTGCTAAATACAAGTCACCATTTCCTTTTTTGGCTCACTTGGTTCAAGAAAATGTTGATTGCCTGCTGAGATAGTAGCAGAGCAGAAACACAGAAACGGCGTGACAGAGGAGGAAACTAGGCTGTGCTTTTGTGACCACCAATGGCACAAGTATCTGTTTCCAGCAGACAGGCGCCCATCAGCTGGGAACTGCAAATATGGTTGCTTTTGCAGAGCTCAAGCGTCAGAGCTCTTTGCTTGTGGCTTCAGCCACATGCACAGAAGTGCTGGACTTTGCTGAATTTATTTCAGGTCCCTTAAATTGGGAATATAATTTCTATTTGCAGTGTCAAATATCTGAGCAGGACAAAATGTCTGATTTAAAGTAGTAATGTAGTTGTATACTTAGCGATGAGTGTTATAGAGAGCGGAGGTGTGCACAGTCAGAGCAGCTGGCTTGTGGAGGGAACACAGTGCTGGTTGTCAATGGTTTACGGGCTGGTTTAGCCCGGTTCCATGACCAGCGGGCGGAGGGATCCACGGATCCGTGCTTCCAGAAAAGGGGAACAGGGGACCCTAAAATGACGGCAATGATCTGAGGTGGAACAAACTAATTTACTAAATACAGTATCAGCAAAATATAATGAGAGAGAGAGTGTGTCTGAAAGGTGGATAGGCCTCACTGCAACGCCAGGGTGAGGAGTGCAGTCCAGTTGAGCCAATGAAGAAAAGCAGACAGCGAAGAGCAGACGGAGAAGCGTGGACGGAGAAGCACAGATGGAGAAGAGCAGGCGAAGAAGAGAGCATCAGGTGACCTTGCCTGGAGTTGTATCTCCTTGCTAACCGCAAAGCCCCCTGGGGAAATGTAGTTCTTCTGCTCCAGACAGGCACCCGGAACTTGAACGTCAGCAGTCAAACCCCCATTGCATTACACGATGTTATGGTGTGGAATACTGATAACCAAAAATCATAAAACCATAACACTGGTGTTGGTATGTGGTGCTCAGTGCATGGTGCACCATATGTGAACATAGGATCATAGAATCATAGAATGACTTGGGTTGGAAAGAAAATTAGAGCGTGCTTAGTTCCAACCCCACTGCCATGGGGAGGGACACCTTCCACCAAATCAGACTGCCAGGGCCCCATGCAACGTGCCCTTGAACACCTCCACAGCCTGGGGATTCACAGCTTCTCTGGGCAGTCTGTGCCAGTGCCTCCACCACCTTCTGAGTGAAAATCTAACATCTAACGTGAATCTCCCCTTTTCCTGTTAGTTTAAAATCATTGCCCTTTGTCCTATCACTACACTCCCTGATAAAGTGAACATCTCCATCTTTTCTTTAGGCTTCCTTTAAGTACTGGAAGGACCCAATGAGTCTCCCTGGAGCCTTCTCTTGAGGATGAACAAGACCAATTTCCCGTATTTCCTCGTACCACAGAATCACAGAGTGGCCAGGGTGAGAAGGGACCTCAAGGATCATGAATCTCCAACCTCCCTGCCACAGGCAGGGCCACCAACCTCCACATTTAATCCTAGACCAGGCTGCCCAGGGCCCATCCAATCTGGCCTTGAACACCTCCAGGGATGGGGCATCCACAACCTCTCTGGCAGACTGTTCCAGCACCTCACCACTCTCTCTGTCAAGAACTTCTCCCTGACATCCAACTTAAATCTTCCCGCTCTGAACTTAAAACCATTTCCCCATTTTTTCATAGGAGAGCTGCTCCAGCACTCTGATTGCCTTCATGGCCTCCTCTAGACCTGCTACAGCAAGTCCATGTCTTTCTTGCACTGGAGGCCCCTGGCCTGACTGCAGTAATACAGATGAGGCTTCACAAGGGCAGAGCAGAGGGGGAGAGTTGCTCTTTTCACCCTGCTGGCCACTCTTCTGTTGATGCAGCCCAGGATGCAGTTGATCCTCTGGGCTACAAGCATGCAGTGCTGGCTCATGTGGAGTCTCTCACCAATCATCACGCCAAAGTACTTCTCCACAGAGCCACTCTAAATCCATTCTTTGCCCACGCATGTATTTGTCATGGAATTGCCCCCAGTCTTGTATTTGGCTTTGTTGAACTTCATGAAGTTCACACAGACCTGCTTTTCAAGCCTGTCAGTGTCCCTCTGGACAGCACCTCTTCCCTCAACACACAACTTGGTGTTATCTGCAAACTTGTTGAAGTTTCCACTGTCCATGTCCCAAACAGAGATATTAAATACTGCCCTGAGAAACACCACTTGTCTCTGGTCTTCACCTGAACATTAAACCACTTACTGCAACTCTTTGTGTGCAACCATCCATGCAATATATGCAATGTAGATGTTAAAGCTACTGATGTGATTTCAGTATATAGTTCTGTTTGACTGGCTTAGAATTGGTGTGATGACCTTTTTTGTGATAATCGCAGGCTTTACCCTGCTTAGGCCTGCTTTGTTTTAAAGAACAGGCAGCCATAAAGGCAAATACAGCCATTGTTTATTAGGAATTGTTAGATATTAAAATCTCAGCAGAAGAAAGATGTATAAGTGAATGTGGTAGAGGAGAAAGAGACTGAAGTAACAGCAAAAACTTCAGTGTTTTACTAAAATCCATAGTGTTTTTCCTTCAGACTACTCCTTATGATTCACATAGCATGATGACCTTTAAACACTGCTAGCTCATTTTGGGTTGGGCAGTGATAAACTAAAATACCTGAGTTCAACATGTTTCTTTGTCTCTGCTAACAGCATCATAAAAACCCTGTATCTGGTGCACATTGCCAACATTCCCAAAAAGTGACTGCATTATTCCTGACAGACCTCTGGCTACTCCCTACCTCTTGATCCTCCTTTTGCTTGTTTTGGTTTCTGCATCTTGACCTTTGTTCAGGTTACAAACACCACAAAGAAGGATTTACCTCTCTCCCACCTGCATGTAGTTTCAGTCCATCAGAAATCTGAAGCCATGCAAATGATGATGCTTCCTTAATTAAATGTGTTTAAAATGTGTTAAAAAAAAAACCAAACACTCATTACTGAGCTGCAATGTCTTTAATAACTTACAAGAAAAGAGATACACAGTACAACACAGCTAAATCAGTGACAAATCATCTTCAGTTCCACCACCTGAGTACTGCCACAGTTTTAGAGCTCAGCAACAAACAATGTCATGCTGTTTTAGTTTAAACTCAAAATCCTGTTTTCAAGAATTTTAACTCTGTTTAAAATTTTATTTTTGGTCAATACCTGGTCAAAGATTTGGATGTGGCAAAACGTTTGTGAAGCTGGAAAAGTCAAGGCACATCAGCCACTGGGAGAAGGCAGAACTATTAAAAGGACAGCAATAAAACCTGGGCTGCAACTTCGTCATTCTGAGTCATTTGAAAAGTACAAAGTAAATAAACCTTATACTCCAATCCTACTGCTTCCCACACAGCCATTAGAAGTGACTTTGTTGTTAGAATTTATTTGTGACTGAACTAAAACTTGATCCATGTATTTGCTTTCTCCTTTAATACGTTACTTTGAGTGCAAGAAGCAGTAAGGGGGAAGAAAATGGAAGTGCTTGTGAATTACTGGGAAGTTGGATGTTCAAAGCGCATCGATGTAATAAATGTGAAGGAAATGTAAAACAATTTTCATGTGATGACAAATAGGAGGATAAGGAAGAGATTCATAGCTGGTGAGGAAAATAAGTTCATCTGTTCTTTGAATGCTAAAGGGTGACGTCACAAGTTTGGGAAAGTCCAGGAGGAAAGAAATATATCCATGATGCATGCAGATGAGGATCTGGCTGGAACTGTTAAATAAGAAGGGCAGAAAGGAAGGACTATGGTCTAGTAAGTGTTAGAGAAAAAACACGGCAAAAGGAATGCAGAGCAAGACGTGGAAGTGTTAAAATCTGCAGTCAGACTGTGAACCAGAGTGACAGAAAACAAGATCATGGTGTGACCAGTGACTGAGAAAAGTGTGGGAGACAGTCAGAGACTGAAAGGAGCTCAGATTTGGCTGAGTTCAGTTTAAGATGATGATGAGATATCCAAAGAAGAAAGAACTCTCAGTAACACTGTATTTAGTTAAAGGAGACTAGTTTTGGGTAAACGAGCAGTTTAAAAGAGTTGGGGTTTTAATTCAGTAGAAATATAATTGTTGCAACATATTAGACAGATAATCTGAAGAAAATTCATATAATGAGAGTAGTCTGCAACAAAGAATCATTCCCCAGAAGGTAAACATCTAAAATGAAATCTTCAAGTCATTCTTGGGAGGAGGAATAGAATCAGAGAATCATAGAAAATAAAACAGAAACATAGAGCAGTTGGAAGGGACCCACAGGAATCACAGAGTACAACTCCTGGCTTCACCTAGGAAAACCAAAATTACTTGGGGCCTCAGCTGCAACTCGTATATCTTCCCCTCTAGATCATCTTCATAGAGCTCCTTTGGATACTCTCTAGTAGTTTCATGTCCTTTTTATACTGTGATGGCCTAACCTGTAAGCAGTACACACAGAGACACAAGAGTAGGTAGCATGACAGAAGGGAGGGTAAGAGAGAGTTTCTGTCATAGACTATTTAGCGACATCAGTAGGAAAAGAGAGATACGGGTAGGGGACGAGGTGTCAGTCTATCTGAAGTGGTCTTTACAGACCATGATGAGAGGCAGAAAGGGATGAGTGGAAGAGGAAACTTCGCAACAGTATGCAGAATGTGTTTGTTTAGGAAGACAGGAGGCATGACTTTTCATTTTGCAAACTATTCTGAAACATGCTGGAATGCTCAGTCAATCAGATCATGCAATTAACTATTCTCCATTTGACAACCTCAGTTATTGTAGCCTATATTATTTGAAGTCACTTATGAGGCAGAAATGTCCTTTTAACCTCTCTAGTATTTTTAGTGGTACAAAATCTTCCTGGGTACTATACTCACACTTTAGGGACTGTTTCTGTAAAGTCTTTCACCTTACAAAGGTGTCATCGCTTTGTCCATTTGAAAGGCTTTACTCCGTAGTTTTTCTCATGAACTGCTAATTGCAAGCAGCATTACTTTGCTTTTTAACTCTTTTTATGGTCTCACAGTGTCCTTTTTTCCTCATTGTCTCATTGCTGTATGAAAACAGCATTGGACTGCGCTCTGCCCCACATTTCTCCTAATTTTGCCCTGATGCAAAAGTGAACGTCGAGCAAATCAAATGTGTCACTTCCAAACTGAACAACTTTATGTGCTGCTTGATTACTGATGAAAAGCACTGGGTAGCTAATATGGGAGATGACACTTTTGTCCATGACTACACGATCACTGTGTGAACAACTAAAGCTGAAGAGGTCCAACCATGCAGTGAAAGTGAAAAAGACTAAACTCAGACCAAGAAGAATTTCAGCAATGTGCAGATGTTGTCCAGGTTCAATTTTAGCACTCTAGAAAACGCTTTATTAAAATGGCACATTCCTAACCTATGGATATATTGCTTTCTGAGCAAGAGTCTGATCAGCGCAATAATTCAGAATACAAGAGGCAGAAAATGCAGAGCAAAACCATGAATCTTACTGAAATTGATAGCAAAATATCTCTTCAATTACAGAGAGAAAAAGCTGCATTTCCATATTTATTGATGACATCAGCAGTGATGTAAGGGAGAAAAAGAGTGTCTTGAAAATTGCTTTCCACTAATTTGTTACTCTGTGGATGGGAATACTAATGTATCTTCATATTAAAAGAGGTAGAAATATGGGATGTAATTAGAAAGAAAAAATGCTTTACTTTTCATTGCTTTTTTGGAGTAATTCCTCCTTCTGTTTCATCAACAAATAAATTCCAAAACTCTAGTAGTTTATTTCAGATAAAAACTGAGTACTAAGACAGAATAACTGACTGGTGTCAAGGCAAAGATGCATCACACTGGAATTAGACTGGTGAAATAGGAAAATAGTCAGCAAAGCCATATTCTTTTAAATTCACTGCAACTTGAATTTTGCCAAAAGATAATATATTTCTCTATAGCATAAAAGTTATTACATATATCAACCAAAAATATTTTTTCTAATGTTTATTATGCTTATGTGGAAACACAGGGCAAGCAATATTGAAGGAGAATATAAGATATGGATTGACCCAAAACGTGAACATTCAGATCAGAACTTATAGAAGGTTTCCATCTGCAAAGCAAATTGCAAAATCACTTCCTCTGTCACGTAAAAGCAATTAATTACTATCAGGTTTAAAATCGCTGATTGGATTAATTAGAAGCATTTATATGTGACCAAACTTTCACTGTGAATATTTACGTGGACCCAAGCTTTGCATTTTACAGATAAGAATACTCATTACATACAGATTCATTGCTGTCATTTCTTTACATAGTAACCTGCACTTCATTTCAAAACATCAGTATTTTAAACTAAATAAAGAGCAAGCTTTTAATTAATTTTAAATTAATTAATTTTAATTAATGTGCAAGCTTTGATGTTCAGAAGTTAGCACTGATTTTTCTGCTACTAAGTTATTAAGTCATAGTGCAAAGGAAGGAGGAAAGAATCCTTGTTCTGTAGCAGACACTGGAAGCATTCAAGTGGGATTTCTGAAGGAACGGACCTTCACTCAGCTGTTCATCCTCATATGTATGTACTGAGGCTTTAAATAGTCACCAATCACCTTCATCCTCCAGTGCCTTCCAAATCCAATTTTAAACAACAGAAAAGATTCTAGAAGGGACTCTGGAATACAGAAATCATAGCTTCAGTAAGATAAGAGAAAGCAAGTGTGTTTTTTAATATCTCAATCTTATTTCAGTACCACTGATTTAGGAATATTTTTGTCCATAGCTGTTGCTCTGATATAGTGTGCATTTGAACCTTGCAAAGGTTGGTTAGAATTACTTACTGTTTTCACAAATGAGGAAAAAAATAAGGCTCTTTTCTCATTTTCTTTTTCAACTAGCCCTTTAACCACATGGAAACATATGGAAATAAACTCTCTTTGGGTAAAAAATACTGTATTCCTTAGCATTGTTTTCTAGCCACTGGATTAGCCACTGACAGCTACATAGGCTGTCTGTATCTCATACCTGGAATTCAGCAACTGCAATGTTTAAATCAGTGTAATGAGCTTCTTTCTACTGTCTGCCCTGAAGGTCATTGCAGATGTCTTAAAAATAAAGCTTAACGTTACCAGCCAAGGTGAAATATAGCAATAAATATCTTGACTAAAGACAAGTCATTTAAAAGAGAACATCTCATGTCAGTTCAAATGCCACTTTGTGAATTTGCATTGAGGGCTTCAGATTTTTTCTTTTACATCCATCTCCTGCTGTCTGCCTTTTAAATACATGCTTGCATTGTCTTAAACGTTTTGTTGATATAAACTCACACTAATACAAATGTAAAAATGCTGTATTCTTTAACTGTCATTGGTGATCTTTAATACTGAATCTTACAGAAATACTGTGGTTTTACAGCTTATGTCCTGTCCAAAAAAAAAATTAATGAAAAGATTTTCTAAACTCAGAACACCTGGAAATACCAGCAGAGAAATTTGATTTTCCTCAGCATTTCATTTCTGGTAGAATTGACTTGGTTGCACCACTCTGCTACTATAATTTGTGAAGTAAATGGCAATGCTAATTGCACTGAAAATCTGACATACTCCCTGAGCAACAAAGGGATTGAAGGCACACGTTTCAGTACTACTGACAACAGCAGTAATGCTTCTTAAGCATTTGCTTCATAAACAGTAAAAAGAAGTATTTAAAAAAAAAAAAAAAGGGGGAGGAAAAAAATGAAAAGAAAGAAATATCAAACTGTTCTTTCTGTTTTTCTTTCACTTTTGATTAGCTTTCTTCAGTTGTTTCTCTTTATTCTCCTTGTGATAGAAAGCTCATCTGCAGATGCTGCATATGAAGCTTGATATTCTCTTGCCATGATTCTTCCTTCCAACAGCCTTTCCTTACAAGTTATTCTCCTCAATATAAAGAAGACTTTTTTTATTACCTCCCTTGCAATATCACTTTCGGCTCTCAGATCTTGCATGATAAACAAACCATTAGAAAGTCTCTGCCCTAAAGATCTGGCAGTCTATCCTGTAGCAATGTTGAGGTAGCATGTAATTGATGTAGATTTTAAGATGGTTCATTCATCAATTCTGTGTGGGTTTTTTTCCATTTTTTTCCTGGTTTGCTGGTGAATCCAGACTGAGACATGTGAGACCAACAGTTGATTTAACCTCAAATATCCACAGATTCCTGTTTTAATCCTGGGGATTATTTTTCTGACAAAATACTTTCCAGGTTCCTTATTTTCTTTACAACTTTTTAATACTTTCCATTTGCTTACATTTTTTTCACACACACACAAAAAAATTTCTTCACTTGAAGCAGACTTCCTTCTACTGTCTGTGATGAGGAAGTGTTCTCCCATATCCACACAAAATCATTATCTATAATCAGTCCCACAGGTCCTGCCCTTTGAATCCCCATTGTGGAAGCAGCTGATACTGTTCAGTTGATTCTTTTTGCAACCACTTTTCTTTTAAATTAGATTACCATTCATTTATTTCTCTACTGTTTATTGTCTTTTCTACAATCATTTATGACAATCAAATCAAAAGAAAATGTAATTCTAATTCAGAGTTAGCACATAAAATCTACCTTCCAATTTCTCTCCTGTTCTGATGACCACTGCTTGGAGAAGTCATGTTTCATGATTCTGGAGTAGCTTTGTTGATGCCACTGAGTTTAATACCGTTATAAAATTACAGTAATCTGATACACTGCTCTAACTCAAGCATCTTTGCTGGACATTTCTGTACTTCCATTTCCCATCAATTCTGACAATATTTTGTCTTCAGTATCTTCATAGATTTTATCTGACTGAAAGTGATGCAAGAGAACGTGAGAGGAAAGTCTGGTCTATCCTAGAGCAACATAACCCCAATAAATTCTGGGGAGCTTTCCAAATATAACTGACAGAAGAATTTGACCATTATCTGAAATGACACAAGAGAGACTTAGTCCTTACCAAGTAGCTGTAGTGGTAAAACCTCAGGCTGTCAGTAGTTATTAAAGAAAGTACGATTACTTTTTTCCATGTGAGTTTTCAAATTTCATAATCAAGAAAAAGAAGCCAAGCATCCATTGATGGCAACAGAGTACCTATCTACTTGTACCCTCGAGAAAAATTAGAATAAGCTGGAACTGTAAACATCAAGTACAGTGAGAGATGTATAGAATTCCTTTGGAAATCCGAACAAAAAAAGATCTACTTGTTCCCGTGAAACAGATTTTCAGTGATCCAAAGATTTCATAAACACAATGCCCAGTTGAAATATCTGCTAACATGTTGACCTGCTAATGTGACAGCCATCTACAAAAAGGGTCAGAAGAAGGAGCTGGGGAACTGCAGGCCTGTCAGCTTGACCTCAATATTAGGGAAGGTCATGAAGGAGTGAGATCACAACACATACGTGGCAACCAGGGGATCAGGCCCAGACAGCATGGATTCATGGAAGGCTGCTTGACCAGCTTCATCTCCTTCTATGACCAGGCGGCCCACCTGGAGGATGGAGGAAAGGCTGTTGACATAGTCTGCCTAGACTTTTGCAAAGCCTTTAAGTGTCTCCCACAGTATTCTCCTGGGGAAGCTGGCAGCCCCTGGCTTGGACAGGTGTGCTCTCCATTGGGTAAAAAACTGGATGGATGGCCAGACCCGGAGAGTTGTGGTGAATGGAGTTAAATCCAGCTGGTACCTGCCTACATGTAGTATTCCTCAGGGGGTCAGTATAGGGATTGGCCCTGTTTAATATCTTCTCTTATGATCTTGATGTGAGGATTTGGAGCACCCTCAGTAACTTTGCACATGACACCAAGCTGGGAGGAAGTGTTGATCTACTTGGGGGTAGGAAAGCTCTACAGTGAGATCCATTCAGGCTGGATTGATGGGCTTAAGCTAATTGTATGGGCTTCAGTGAGACCAAGTGCTGGGTTCTGCCACAACACCATCATGCATTGCAACAGCCTTGTGGCAAAGTGGCTGCCATGCTGAGCTGGGGAAAAAGATCTGGGAGTATGAGCCAGATGAGAATTTTTGCTGATGAAAGCATACACTAACATTCTGCAATGTGTTTTTTACTTTGGAAGTCTTTGTAAAAGGACATTACTCACAGTCTCTTTTTGTACATTTCTTCTGCAGGTTGAGCAATGTTCTCTAACACTAGTGACAATAAAACTAGGACAGCAGCTGATCTATTTCACTATTCCAAGATGAGATAATCTCAACTGGTGCTTCTAAAAGACTTCCAAAGATAGAAATCCTGTGGCTTCCCAGGCACTACAACCATGACTGCCCTTGCTCACTCACAGAAAATTTCTCTACGACCGAATCTAGATCTTCTTTGGTATTCTTTACACACAGAACTTGCTACCCGCTCTTCAGTGAGTATGCACAGCAGCACACCCTCTTGCTGCTTTTAGCAGCCTTTTGTCTGTTAGGAAACTTTTACCAAGTGTCCACTTAGGCTGTACTCCTTTGAATAACTGAATCTCATGGTTTCTCTTCATAAGCCATGTTTCTCAAACAGTGATTTCTCTTGTTCTATTTTGGATTCTCTCCAAGGCTACAGTTCAGCTGAAGCCTTTCTAGTGCTTAGCAGCTTGGTAGGATTTTTTTGCACACCTTACATAGCCCAGGTTTGATACATCTCATCATGCACTTTGTTGTTTTGGTTTTTTTTTTACAGCATCATAACTATTAACTTCATTGCAATTTGCTAAAAATTGCGGACCCTCATCATTGGTATTGTTGCCTGTCTAATTGCCCCACTTTTCATAGCACAGAAAGTTTGGTTTTTTTTGGAGACTTCCACTTATCTTCATTGAATGGCAGCCTTTTTATTTCAATCCATTATCAGTGTAACTGATACCCATTTTATTCTAGCTTTACCATCTAAAATCTTTTTTATTCTTGTTTTCTAATCCCTACCAGCTTAGACATATGAAAATACCACAGGCATCCTTTCCTGTTTTTCAGCCAAGCCATTATTCAATAATAGCCAACAAATGACTGAGCTTGATGCAATACTTCATACATTTGGCCAAGCTGGTGGTGAATCATTGGCTGCTCATCCTTAATGATGGTTTTCTCATAATCAGTGTTTTTTCAACAGTTTTCCACAGCAGTATTTTTCTAGTGTATTTATCTGTGTGCTATGGGAAAGGGTGCAAGGCAAGATATAGCACAGCTCCATTTATTCACTTACCACAAAGCCATGTATATTGTCATAAAAGGAAATTTGACTGGTTTGACACAATCCTGACAAATTCATATGGGCAATTACTTACCACCTTGTGAATTTCTACGTGCTTTCCTAAAGCATGTCCATTTACAAAATGCAGGTAGTGCACTCTGGCTGTATTTCAGTGGTAGTGAGTAGAGGGAAAACTCTCAAGAACCTTCTGTTTTCTCAGATTTATCTTTTTTCATTAATATCTCCCAGAAATATTCTCTGCTGTAACTTTCCTCCCTGTTTCAGGTGGTGTGGCTGAAATCCACAGCATGACTCCCAGTTTAGTTGCACATGCTTACTGGCACCAGGATGCTCGTACTATGAAGGACATTCTTCTGAATGGAAAGACTTCCACATGTCACCACTTTAGTAAAATTGAAACCCATGCTCTCATCTCTTATGTTAGTAGTTTGACTGACAACATTATTTCCCTTCATGTTGGTTGGGATTGAAACCGTTGATGGCTTCTAGTGGCCTGGGGATACAGATGGGGATGAAGGAACACAAGGAGGTAGGACAGGGTAATAAAATGTTTAGGCACACATGTGACAACAAAACATGTAGGTAATGTTGTCTGTCATTAACGGAGAGATTAAAAAGGCCTATATCATAGGCCTTATGAAGACATATAAGAACATACAAATAGAAGTAAGTGGCCAGATCTGTGTGTGAAAGACAGATGTGCAGTGAGTTCTATAACCCACAGTCACATAATTTGTGTTCATTTATTTGCCTATCTAAAAAGAATTGTCTCCATCTCTTGGCTTTCATCCTTCTAAAGAGAAGAGAAACAACTCTATCAGAAACAGTGTGGTATTGTGTTTTAACTGTAGTGGTAGACAAAGTGGCCCTGGAAATCCTTGCTCTGCCTTCTTCATTAAATGGAGTTCTGAGTCTGACAGTTTAAATGCAAATATACTCATTATTTTACATCATTTTACATTTATGCTTCATCTAGTCATGCTCCATGGGCACAGCTTGCAGTTCTATAAGCTTTTTAGGCATGTCTGGGTTTTTATTCTACCTGAGTCCAGCACCAAAACAACCACGAGTATCAGCATGCCAACAAGTATAACAGAGTATTGTCTGCTTACTACTGTAATTCCCCTCTCAAAAACATACTCTTGAAAGAGGTCATTTAAATATGATCCTGCTCCCTTAAGTGAGCATTCTGTCTCTTGTTCTCGTACTACAGTGCCTTCAACTTCTTTCCATCATTTAGCCATTTGAGTGAAATACTGAAATGATTAATGTGGCATTTTCCACTAAACTGTTTCAGGATATGCTGCACCTTACCAGTGGGATGCTTTTGAACAATGTAATCTCCTTAGTATAATTAAAACTAAGCTCTAAAGTTACTACCTTTTTTTCCCTGGAGACACTCATCAAAATGTCAAGTGTTTCTGCTAGTAGAACTGTGATCCCACAGTACTAACAAATATCTTTATCTGCTGTTCCTTGCGAGCAGTAGGCTTCTGCCTCTATTCTTTTTCACTTCATTTTTTAACATGAGTAAATAGTGCATGAAATAATAAATGTCTCTAGGCACAGAATGGCAGTGTGTTTTAAAAAGCTTAAAGAAAATAAATAATATAAGTAACAGTGATAAGGAGTTATTGTTTTGTTTTACTAACCGTTTCTTTTAAGGGTGATTCCTAAAAAGAAGTTTAAATGCTCATTTACAAATTGAACAAATCAAATGATAAGAAACAAAACCTTTGCCTTTCCTGGACTTACCTTTTTTTTCTTTCCTTAGAGAAAAGCAGAGTTGGGGTGCCACCACCTGGAGAGCTGCAGCAACAGTGTGAGCAGGTTTTAATTTTCTGTGAGCTGCAGGGACTGCACAGTTATGTGTTGTTTCTGTTTGAGAAACTCAGCAGGTAAAGACGTGTTAAAAAAAAGCTCACTGATATTCACTCTGAAGTCTTGAATATCAAATGTGCAGCAAGACAATGTATTAGTCAAATGAAGGGCTTGCTCTCTCTTGCATCACAGATGGAGATACTGTGAGGGCAGGAACAGGCCTGCTGCTGTAATCGACAGCTCTGAGACACGTGATTATAACAACCCATCCTGAAATCACAAGGTACCAGTAACATAAGTTCACAAGCACATGACTTTAATGCTTGGTAACCCGTCCCTGGCAGGGGCTTGGAAGTAGATGATCTTGAAGGTCCCTTCTGCCTGAGGTCAGACTGTGATACTATGGTTCTGATTCTAAATTAAAATCCAGCTAGAAATTACAGTACATGCTTAGAAAATTGAATAAATTCCAGATAAAAACCAAATTGCCTATGTTGGATTGGTTTCTCTCCACCATTTTATTATTATTTATAATTGCTCTTATTTAGAGTTGGTGTATTCCGTTGGTACATTCTGTAACCTAGAGATACAGGCCAGTTAAACATATGCTATTAATTAGCTTTCTTCTCCTAAACTATCATATGTAAGTCATTGAAATTAATTTAGGGATAAGCACATGCTTGTGCAATAAACACAAGGAGATCAAAGCTCTTTATTCTCCTATGTAACCTGGATCATCTGGAATGTAGGCATCCTGTCTGAGCTAGTTAGATAAGATTCCTCTGTAATTAATTCTGGTCAGCACTTCTGGGGTCCTTCCCTTTGTCACATAACGTTGTTTCCTAGCTCTGAGCAACTTGATCTGTGGTGTCTCTGTTCGTTGCAGAGGAGTTGGACTAGATGGCCTTCAGAGGTCCTCTCCAACTTCTATGATTCTGTGACTTCTAAAACTGGTGCAACAAGCAACCTTTTGGAAATGTCTGTCCGCCATTAATGATAGACAGCCTGGGCATCTAGCTCACGGTGACCTCAATTTGTAGATAGTAAAATGCAGAGAGGTTGTAACTCACCCTGTTATTAACACCAAAAAGGAGCTCATAGAACCTTAGTGAAAGGAATATCTGGCTTATACATTGCTTAATGGACTCTCTATAGATGAAGAATACCTGATATAGCTTTGCTGGAAAGCAGTTCCCCACAGAAATCTGTAAACACAATGCCTCTATTCCCAGCGGTGGTATTTCCAAGAGCACCTATTAGACCCAACTGCAGCACATTTCCTACAGCTAATCCTCCTTTTTACTGCTCTGCTTGCAACACTGCTGTAAGAACACCAGGTATTGGGAGAGGAATGTCTAGCAGAACCAATTAGCTTGAAATAGAGCCCAACTTCATTCATGTTTTCTAAGGATATTTGATGTTTAAACAGTCCTCTTTCCTAGTACACAGACATTTCAAACCCACCTCATCAACTCTATATAAGGTTAATTGCTTTTAGTAATCCGGTAATGGAAATCTATTGCTTTTGTATAGGACAGAAAACCACCATAAGTATATTTCTGTCCTTTATTGGACAGTTATCCTACATCTGTTAAGAGGCTCTGGTAAGGAAACTTTAAGCCAAGTCTCCTTTAGCCCTAACTTCAGTTTCTTAGTTTATATATCTTTGTTAGTTAAAAGCCAAAGCATCCAGCACTTGCATATGGGCAGGCAGACAGACAGCAACGCATTTGCTCAGCTGTCCAAAGGCTGGGGCTGTGTCACATAGAAATCCACTGAGCCCCTCAACAGCTCCTGCACCCCTGTACCTGAGTCCTGGTACAGGCATCACTCCCCACAGCTCCTGTCGTCTACAGCAAAGGGCGTGTAGGCTGGTGTCTTCCTTGAGGACCCACAAAGTCATCTTGCCTCCACGGACAGTCAGAACAGCCAAAGTAAGGCAGTCCACTGAAATACAAACAGATTTGGAGGGAAAGTAATTCCTTCCATTACTCAGCTTCATCAGATGAATAATTTAATCATTTGATAGCATTTTCTTTTGCTGTAAAATAAGGATTACGGTACGTGACAAACACCTTGCATAGAGGGACGAGATTACCTAACAGGGAACATTTTTAAGAGTGTAATACAGAAATGATGGATCTGAGAACTGAGTTAGGAAACTTGTTTTTAGGGAGAAAACTTTCTCCCCTTTCCAGCAATGTGTTAAATGTTACTGGAAACACTAATTTCTAGCAGGAAGTTTGAAACCTCCCTGCCCCTCTTCAATATAGAATGAAACTTGAGTTTGGAAAAGTCTAAAATAAAATATATATATATTACTGTCACTCAAGTCCATAAGGATTTCATGGAATACAGTGATTCAAATGTGATGGAAAACAGCCATTTTGCGAAGGATAGGACTGGAAAATACCTGGTTGTGAACAACTGTAATAGTTACACCACTTTCTCCAACACAAGACACCTGCTTGTTTAAGACCTATCCACTGCACAAATGCAAATTCATCCAGTCCTTACGTCTGTGGTGAAATTTGTAATGACTGCTCCTGCCTATTTTGCTATAGGGACTGTATGCAAACTTCTCAGGAGGTCATAATTACAGGCTCAGAGCATGTAAAAACATCGTGCAAATTGCAAAAAACAGTACCAAAAGATCTAGACAGATGAAAGGCTTAGCAAAATAAATAGTAATCATGAATTTAATTGGATGCACAGTGTAGAAAATACTCTTGGGAGCTGTTAAAGCTTTTTAAAATATAGTGAATGAGGGATAATAAATATAGTTATAATGAAAAAAAGGAAGATAAAAATTAGTGCTGTGGCTGCTGTGGACAAGATTTAGTTTTTGTGTAATCAATAAGTATGATGTGATAATGTTCCTCAGATGGGATGTGGAGAGAGAGCTGCTCTTTGCCATTTTGAGGGAAAAATTATGTATATTTTTATTAAGGACTTTGGAGATATATTTCCTTGGGAGTCAGATGGAGGCCTCTTCAGCATTATGTAAATGTAAAATGATGCTTACTTTAGTTTTCACCTTTTGGTTTTTGTTTGTTTGTTTGTTTGTTTGTTTTTGGTAGCATTCATTTTTTTAAGCTCTTAATCTCCTGAGGCTAATTAACAGCCCATTTTCACAGCCTGTTGGAATGAGCAGTGCTGGGCAGCAGCAGCAGTGACTGCCAGCAGCACTCCTGGGAATGCACAGCCTCCAGATGGACACAGTCCCACACATCCAGACCAGGGTGATGGATTACCACAAAATCCTCTCTGACAAGTTAGAGAGACACTTCCATAGTAATTTCTTCAAGTACTCAGAAGACATGTGACTTGAAGAGGGAGTATTTTTCTTACCCTGCTTCAAACCACTGTGACACAGCAATACATTTTCCCACTGAAGGAACTATCTAATTATGCTTAATTGCCACATGGCTTTCCTGTCTTTGGTAGATGTCTGTGTTGAATTAGGGACTTCTATGTTGGACAAGAGAGAAGGAAGGAGTTCACACGTAAAATACTAAATAGTGTAGCAATGAGGGGTCATTTTTTTCATTCGTTTTCTTTCCTAACTGCTTTGAAAAGATGTTCTGTTATCACCACCCTCCTGCACGGTGAATCGTCCCCCATAGCTCAGAATGGAGTGCACTAAAGAAGAGCTCTACATTCCTAACTTATCTTGATGCTAACTTGGACTTGGTGAGTCCATCCCACCGTTGTGGCTCCTGGACTTTGCTAGATCCACTCGCATCCTTATGCTCTCTTCAGCCTTGGCTGCTATCACTCATCCTGAGTCATACAAACAATCCAACTTTCCCCTGTGTTTAATCATTGCTCAATGTCCTTCGTCTCAACTGTTGGTCCTCTGCACTGCCAAGCACAGATCCACCTGGGCTCAGCTAGCAGCTGTGCTCCTGCACCTTCCTCTGTTCAAGCCAGCATTATTCTGCCCTCCGTATGCATCAGCCTCCCTCACTGCCTTACTCTCTCCGGGAAAGCCTACAAGCTTCCCATGGCAGCATTATTCTGCCAAAGGTTGATTGTATAGCATTAGGTTGTCCCAGAAAATTTGTTTCCCAAGGCCTGTGTGAACATCCATATGGTACTAATCAGTGTTTCAAAACTGCGAGTGTGAACACCATGAGAAAATCCCCAAGTTAACATTGAATTTGGCACCTCATTTTTCATATGTGACCTGTTGAATCTAGCTTATTTCTATTTCTCTAGTAAAATAAACATTCACAGCATTTAAATATCCTGATTTAATATAGCACTGTTTATGAATTTATAGACTATTGACATTTTAATATATTATTTATTTTCAAAAAAAATAATACTGAATTTGAATAATTAGTCTCTACAAATTAAATAAATTTTGCATGAATATATTCACATAAAAATGTCTTTCTAAAAATGAAATTACTCAATTTAATAAGGGCATGTATGAGTAGATCATGTATCGAGAGAGATAAGTTAGTTTGCCTCTACAACTGTGCAGACTGTACATTCCTGAAGGACCTAAGTTCCCGCTATGTCGCTTTTTTGAGATATCTCTAAAGAAATGTTTTCAGCTGTATACACCTCTATCTGTAAAACATCCTTTACTGAAAGGAATATGCTTTATTTGTAGGACTTCTTTATGAAGGATGAAATAAGCACCTCTCAGCTCTGACTATAGCATATTATGAGCAAGGACGTACTTCTCTTAGTCCTCAAAGACAGAAATCTTCCATGTATAAAATTGCAGTGGGATGTGTTTGGCACCATTTTTTTGCACAGAGACTCAAACAAAATCCTTTGTTTTCATAGATTTCAGTGGTTCCCTACAGACATATACCAGCATAACCAAAAATAGATCCTAATCCCATCAAATCCATTTTGATTGCAGTATCACACTGTAAGAGGAAATGACTTGAAGTGCCTTTTCAACCAAATCTTTTGCTGTACTTGTAGAAAGCTATCAGATTTTGAATTTATCCATTATCATTTAATCTCTATACAGCTCCATAGAGCACTGGTTTAAGATATATTAACTGATAATAACAATGGACAAAAATATCCTTTGCTCATGAAGAGAAGCCTACAGAATGGTGACACTGCAAATTGGGTGCCAGTTGGGTAGTGCGCTCCTACTTGCCCAATGACAACTTTCCCTCAACATCTACCTATCTTCTAAAGCATGATTATCAACTTTTTGGCTAGCCTGGGCCCTGCTAAGTGAGAAATTGCCTTGGGCCACATACAACGTATGTAATATAGTTAATGCACATAAATAGCAAAACTTTAAAAATATATATTTTTATTAAAATATTTAAAAAAAAGAAAAAAAGGGCAACAAAAGCATAAGACTAGTGGAATATTTTATCTTGTTTCTGTGAAACTAGTACGTCAGTGCCTGGTTCAGTCTGAAATTCTTAGTGAGGTATCAAGGCATTCATGAGAGATTTTTGATGAAATTTTACTCTTTCCGTATTTCATCCTTGAAAATATTTGTTCACCAATGTACGTACTGCCAAAATGATGCTGTGAATGAGGAATGATTGTGAAGTGAGAGATATTGTAAGGTAAGGCTTACAAAAGTCTGGTAAAGAGGCATGAAACTATTTCTTATTTTGAAATACACACTAATTTAAAAATATATATTAATTCAAACATTTTGAAAAGTATACTGTTTCCTTTTTCTTTACTTTTAACAGCGTCTTAGATTTTATCGTAAGACATTTAACTTATTATGTTACTTTCATGAGGAGATCATTACTTGTAGATTTGCGCCACATGGTTCAGCTGAGCATAAGTGATGGGGCCCTGAGCAGCCTGGTCTAGTACTAGTTGTGGAGGTTGGCAGCCCTGCCTGAAAAGAACAAGTAAATGAAATGAACTTAAGTGAGTAGTGTCAATTTGTTTTCAATAGATCAGATAAAATTAGAAACTCCTCACTTATGCCAAGTAACCCAAAAAACAAATAGAGGGCTCTTAGACTTCGTTTAAATCCAAAGGAATCAAGCAGAACAGGTTTCTAGCCTTTCCCAGTTTTCAGATCCAAGCATCCTGTATCTGTATAACAGTGTAAGATACATGACAATAGTACTACTTCTCTTACTCATCTTTCAAAGACAGAAGTTGTTCATGGACCATGGATACCCACTGTTGATAGGTTTCACCACTGTACAAGTCAAGAAAAACTAAATAGAGGAGTCTCTGGTCCAGGATTCAACTTCAACATTTTCTAACACATATATGTGCCAGAAAATTTCCCTCTTCTGGGGTTCTAGGAAGTTTTTGAAACAAGATTCATCTTCCTTGGTGATGTGATGTCAGCCAGATCCTTTTCCCTAGTTGCCAGAGGTGACAGTACCACGTGTAGCCAGGGAGGGTTGATTCAATCCTTCATCTTAAAGTATCTCCATGTTTATTTATTGTCTTCTTGCCCTGGTGAGCCTCTAATGCTAGCCAGGACTCCCAGGTTGCTATACCACAGCATATGATGTGTGGCTAGCCCTTAAGTGTGCTTTCCTCACTTATGGAATAAGTTAGCTCATGTAGAATGATTTAAGATTGCAAACAAAAAAGAACAAAAGTATTACAGCCTAAATAGGAGTTTGATGCAAGCCAAGATTTGTTAATTCAAGTTGCAAAATTTTTCAAGACCAAGAGGGCTATTTCACAGTCAAACATCTGAACAAATTCTGTCAGCATTTCTGAGTGCCCATCTATGGATAGAAAAGCATCCAGCGCATTTTCTCCTCTTCAGGCAGAAATAAATTGTCACATTTCTCTTCAGGAGATCTGTATATCAGGTATTACCTTGTTACTGCTGACCTATGGGCATAGCACAGATAAAAAAAAGTACTCCAGAATTGACATATAACTTCAGGAAGGATGGGTTTTCTGAGCAGGAGCAATTCGTAAATGGTGGGGTTGCTTTTTCATAATTCTTTCTGACTTACTAATAGTATTCACTTTAATTCACAGGTGATTTTTTTTTTCCAGCCACATCAGACAACACACTCAAACACTAAGAATTATCTTCAAAGCAGAGGAATGCATTTAGGTGATGTGAAGTATGTTATTAAAATGTTTATATCCAACTAGAACATTATCTTTATGTTAAAGTTTATGACCTGGAGAAATTTTATTCTAAAAAGTGCTTGTGTTTGACTTTTTGTCTTATACAGAATGAAACTTTCTGGAAATGTCCAAAGCTCTCACAAAGTACAGAAATTCCAGTCAGACTCTTCGGTCCCAGATCTGCTGCTGTCTCTGTTCAGCATGAGAGGGAGTAGAGAGTCTCTGCCACAGCATCAGTCTTGGAGGCTTATGTGCTGAATGTTTAAATTTAAACAATACTCTTCTAAATCCCCTTCTGTTCTCCCACAAATGAATATGAGCAATATAAAGTCTAGTTTTCCTTTACAAACAAACAAACAGATGTTTCCCTGATGCAGAATAAGCAACATGCCCTAGTAATGAGTCTTTTCCTGTATTAATTATTTAAACAAATTTCCATTCAATCAATTCAACTGCAAAATGATGTCTTATGCTGTGACATTCAAACCAAATCTTTCTGTTTTTATTGCCAGTAATTTTGAATTTTTGTTTTAGTGTTTCTCCACTAGAAAGGCCATTATCTGTTTATTTTTAAAAGTTTCTTTAAATCAAAACATGTCAATGCAGAATTTTTAAAAGCAGTGATACAGGTTGGTTTGATTAGTGATAGGGATTAGTACATTATTTTAAGAACCAGTGTGTTAGTTTAGCAAAAGAAATCCGTAAGTTATAGTTCCAAAACTTTCCCTTTCAGCTTTAGTGGATGAACAGTCTTGGTTTACCTCAATAATTTGGCACCAGGGACATAATGGAACACTTTTGTCCTGTGCCTCAGTGATTTTGCCTTATGAGAACTACTGGAGTCACAATAGAATATTTTCATCTTTTGCCTCAAAATGTGCAAGGACATTTTCTTTGGGTTTCACATATATTGTTTTTTAAAAGTGGCTCACTATGGCCTATTAAGCAATGGAAATCTTCCAAATTGGGGAAAAGTGGATGCAAGTGGGTTAAAGGTTTCAGTGATTAAGCTGATGGTGAAAAAAGGGGAAGTGGGTGGGCATTCAACCACCCTGAATACCACTTAGCATGCCCAAAGAGACATGAGTCCTTGAAAAAGAATGAGTATGTGTATCCATGTACTGCATATGTGTGCTTTAACTGTTCAAATGTAGAACCTGAACTCTGAGAGGGTATGCTTGCTTGTCAAGTCACCCATTGCACATTTTAAGGAATAAAGGAATGCTGCTTTCTAACACTAACACCACACTAGAGTAAGAGAGTTTCTTCCTGGACTTCATATGACAGCAGCAATAACCCTTACAAGTCCCGCAAAAATACAGAAGATTCAGGAGTACAACAGTGACACCAGCTCAGTGACCTTATTAATATTTTTTTTCTGAGAATTAATGCAAATATAGTAATAGGTGTCATTTATTTTTTGGAATTAGAATTGTCCAATACCTGTTAGCCTGAACACATCATTGAAAACAGATGCTATTGCAGGAATGATGGTCTCCTTCTCAGGTCTTTTTATTGGAAGTGAAGTGACTGCAAGTTTGAGCTAAGCAGGCTACCCACATCTGGACCTGAGGAGCAGAAAGACTTGGGTCCTAGATTTTGTTCTATTAAAAAGATCCAGATTGGTGATTTCCAATCTTTCTCAAGCTATGGAGCATGGCCAAGATCCAAAATTTCTCAAAAAGTTTCAGGATAGTAACAGGAACCTTCTGAGCCTGACAACTGAATTTCTTAGCCCAATTTCAGAGGCCAGTTGAAGACCATTTTAGATGTCATCCTGCCTGTCACCCTGCAGCCAGCATCACTCTTAGCTTTGGTTTCTAATGCAGAAGAGGCAAAAAGTAAATAATTCACTTTTTTTTTTTTTTTTTCCCTAGTCAAGACACCATCTATCTTCATAAGGATTCACAAATTAACAAAGCATGAAGCTAAACAATGTAAGGGCATTCTCACAAATGTATGAAAGAGTCAAGTATACTGCCTAAGGCTGAATTTCTGATAAATTGGGAAAGCAATTTCTGGAAAAACTCTTGTTAATCCACACACATCTGGGATTCATCTCAGTGAGATCACAGATATAGTAAACAGACAAAAAAAAATGTGATATGCATCTATATGTGCCCTAGTGATTGCCTGAGAAAAATGATCATCAAATTTAAAAGCAACAAGGGGAAACTCAGCTTGTAGAATTTCCCTGTTAGTCATGCATCTGTTTTCACCAGTCCCATGATGATTTCAGGTATTCGGCTGCGCTGTTTGTTTGGGCGTCAAGCGACCTGATTGCATTTCTTTGAAGAAAGCAGAGCCGTGGCTGCATCTCCTCGCGCCCTGCTGTTACTTGCATGGGATAACAGACAGCTCTTTATTATCCATGACTCATGTCATGACAGGCTAATTGCACAAACGCAGCCAGTGTATTGTATAGCGCATGTGGACTCCTCTCAACACGCCTTTGTTCTGTGCTAGCTGACAGGGCTGCTGGCCCATCTCTTGAGTGGTCAGCATCGCAAACAAATACCTTGCTTTTTGCCACAGACTCTGCAGCTGAACTGCTAAATGTAACTGCCTAAATCCCAGTTTCCTATGAGCCAACGGGACTTTTGTTACTGATTTTAAGGGGGGTCAGGTGCTTGCTCACTGCTGGATGCCTGATTCCTACCAGGCAATAGTATACTTATAAATGTTGCTGTTTACCAGCTGTCGTTTTCCAGAAATATCGGTTTTTGCATTAGTTTAGCTATTATGTTAACATTTAGTTTGCAGTTTTCAGAGCAAATGGATTTCTACAGGAGCCAGAATGTCTGGAGTGCTCAGAAAATGAAAAATGGCTGGATGGAACACGAAGAGACTGAATTTATTAACAGGTAACGTGCCTTGCCCTCTATCTGGTGAACTGTAACGGATGAACAGAAGTCACAGATAATCACTGGACTGCATTATTTTATAAGCAGAGCTGCAAACAACTTCTGTACTCTTTTAAGGGCTTCTATTCCAATGACAGTCATGATGCTCTTCAATAAAAGTGGACAAGTACAGAACAGAATTTTTAAGTCCCTTTTAAATAAATGATTATATCACTATATAAAAGCGGAGTTGTTACTTTCAAATCAAGTACGTACTTTGCATATACAAAGCTGCTGCCTCCTTGTCCCCAGCCCCACACTGATCAGGAGCTCTGCAGGCCTTCGTTTGTGTCTGCGCAACCTGTGGTAGAAGATCTCACAGAAACAAAGGACTCATTGCAGTGCTTCACAGCAGTGCCAGATCATGTGTAAGCGTAAACCACCTTAGTCACCTCCAGCCTTTCTCCTTACACATCTGGGAAAACAATCAAAGGGAAAAGAATTACTCTTGGTCCTTTATTATCACTTGAGTAGAATCTTGCAATGAATTCAGAAGGATATCCACTCATTTTTCAGTCATAGGACTATCCAAAAATACTGCCCAATTATCTTCATGTTTTTTGCCTTTTTAAGATATGTGGTAGTTCTTCGACAAAGCTTCTGTGAATGCTATAAAATATTGATTTATTAGAGACAGAGAAATGAAATATTTAGTGTTTCTTTCTCTTTACTAAAAAATCACAACAAGAACAAAAACTCAGGGATTTCACAGATCTAAATTTTCAAAACTCAGGCAGAAATAAAGCTCCACGAGAAAATCTCAGAAAACTTCAAAAATATTCTGCATGGATTGTAAAAAATTCAGACACAATCCATAGGGAGTCACAGTGCATGTTTTGATGTTGTGCTTCCAAAGAATACCTGTTGATTAAGTTTTTAAAAATAACTAAACTATACCCATCTGAACGACATGAGCCATCTCTGGCTTGGGGTTACGTAGCATACCAGAAAGGCTGGGGTCTGACAGCAGTAGGAAGGCATGAAAGGAGATTGATGTCTGTTGGTGCGTCCTAAAGCCTTACCTCTTCTTACTTGACAGTTTATCACTTGCAGAAGAACAGAGTAGCTTGTTAGGGCTTTTCATATAAAGTCAGCACTCAGGAAAGATGTAGCAGAGCAGCCTTGCACTTACCCAGCCATTCTCCATTGACGACAGTTCAAGGAGAGACAGCTATCCTATAGCTGCTGGACTCCTGTTGTGACTAAGAGTGGTGAAGCATGACAATATTCTTCATTAGGAAGTAGGCAGGAGTGCTTCTAAAGAATGCCATACCGCTGTTCAGCATGTGGTGCTTTGAACCCTTGCAAGGAGGCATGACTGGACAGACAGAACTTTCCTGATGGGACCTCCCTGATCCAAATACTGTTTCAGATGGGGAGGAGACTTAAACTGACCACAGTGTGTGCTGAATCACAGGCAGGTGTAATCAAACCCTAGAAATTTGTGTATTCTTTCTCTACTGAGCTATGAAAATTATAATTCGATTTTTTTCTTAATGTTCTTTTTTAACACAGAATTTTTTTATATGTTTTCCCAACATACAAAATCTCTTTTAATATATAGCACAGAGTCACCTTCGCCCCCAGTGTTTGAACACCTTCTGGTATATGACTAATACACGTCAATATGTATATAATACATTAGAAAGAAAATTATTAGTAATAAAGTGTTTTAGATTGATGTAGTTTTTATTAATATTGTATGAAGTGCTTAAAGTTGTCACTGTGATGATAGGTGAAGGCTGTGATTTATGTACACATGGGAAGGAATGTTGAAGATGGGCCTTATTCTTATATTTGCATATGAGAAGGATTGTGATGGTCCTATGTCCTGAAGAGTTCTTTTTGGAATTAGATTGAACCAGAATAACTCTCTTACACAGAGATCATCTTCACCTCATTAGAAATGCAACTGCCATTAATATTAAGCTTTTATACAGCCCACAGAACTTTCCTGAATCAGTACAAAAAAGCCAGTGAGCAGAATGAGGGCAACCTTGAACATATCAGTATCTCTCATAAAAGTCTCGGAAACTCATAAAGAACAGATTAGGGACAGACGTTCCATCTAGATTTTTTTCCAGTGCACTTGTGTTCTCTCAGCAAGCAAACATAAAGAGAACCAGTCTGCCAGCCGCTGTTTTCAAGGTCTTCCACCCTTGTGCTAATTTATTTTTTTTTACATTTGCCAAATACATACTCTCTAGCCCCCTCTTCAGAAACTAAGTCTTCATTCCATTCTAATCAAGCAGAGCTTTCATTATCATTCCATTCCCATTTAGAGCAACATAACCCTGATTCTGTTTGTGGAGATGAGCAGGGTTTTCTGATTCAAGGCCTTCTCCTTCTAAAGGAGCACCTCAGCTACCAGTACATCTTGGGAGGAAAAGCTGCACTAATAATCATACAGATACGGCATTATAAATTTCTTCCTCATGCACCTATTCATGATTGTGGAGTTTTTCAATATTAAACATTAATCTATAAGTGTTTGCTTTAACTTCATCAGACAAAAAATAGCACACACACATTCACAAAAAGACAAGCAATTAATCAGCTTTATTAAAAAATAAAGAGAAAACTGAAGCAAGCAAGAAATATGTTCTGGACCATGTTATTTGAAAAGTCCTACAAGAGAAAAAACTGCTAATTTGGCAGCAAATCTCAGTGAATTTGAATAGTAAATAAGCTTTAGATAACACTAATTATGAAAATGCTTCAAAAACTATTGCTGCAGCTGCCAAAACACCTTCTGTATCTCTATTCAGTGAGAAAAATGTTATCAAGCATTTGAAACTGTCCTGGATCCAGCTGGGAAAGAGTTGATTTTTTTCTTCACAGTGTCTGGTAGGATACTATGTTTTGGCTTTCAGTGTGGTTGAGCAGCGCTGCACAGAGCCAGGGATGTTTCAGTTTTTCAGCTCCTCATGCTGTCCTGGCAGCGAGGGGGCTGCACAAGCAGGTGAGAGGGGACACAACAGTACAGCTGATCTAAGATGGCCAAAAGGATATTCCATAATATATAGCATCATGTGAAGAATTTATAAAACTGGGGGGAGTTAGCTGACATTGTGGCCACTGCATAGGGACTGGCTGGTCATCAGTTAGTGAGTGGCAAGCAATTAAATGTGCATCATCTGTTTCACAAAAAAAAAAGTATATATAGTTATAGTTATAGTTATAGTTATAGTTATAGTTATAGTTATAGTTAGTTATAGTTCTTGTTAGTATTATTTCTCTCTTCCTTTTCTGTCTAAGTAGATAGATAGATGGATGGATAGATAGATAGATGGATAGATAGATAGATAGATAGATAGATAGATAGATAGACAGACAGACAGACAGACAGATAGATAGATAGATAGATAGATAGATAGATAGATAGATAGATAGATAGTTTCTATCTCAACCTATGAGTTTTTCCTTTTTTCCCACTTCTTTCCTGTATCCCATTGGGAGAGTGGAGAGTGAGAGAATGGATGTGTGGTGTTGAGCTGCTGCCAGGTTAAACAACAACAGAAATGAATAGAATCCTTTCAGCAGGTTGACTTCATATGGCTATACCTACACAGATTTCATCAAGCTTCATTCCCATGGTAAATCAAGAACACTCCTGATACCTGAGTGAAAAAAATGAAAAGCATAACAAAAATAGTCATTATTGTAGATAAAAAATAGCTTGTTATTAAAATATACTTTGTCAACAAAGATCCACTGAGATATAAGAACACAAGTGTTTTACTATTTTGTGGGTAATGCCTGACAAGTTAAAATATTCTGAGCACAGACAAAACAGAAAGATCACTGCAAAAATTTTTCTGGACAACTGGAGGGGACTCTGTACTTCATCCATCCGAAGGTTAAAACATCTTTTTATGCATCTCCTTAAAAGAAGACTAATGTGTTCAAATCTGTACTTATAAGTGAATGCCCACTCCTGGTATGGAATACTAACATTTGCGGTTTCTTCTAGTACTCTTTTTCTTACACGTGATTCATAACTCACTCTGTTGAGAAACACAAAAGTGAATTCCAAGTATTTCTGGTGTCAAACTTACTTCAGCAGGTGGAGGGAAATGCCAGTTCCATCATGTGTGAGTTTTGAAACTTTTCCATTAGATATTCTTATATGATAAAACACCAATTCTAAAGCTGGAAGTGATACAGTGGCATTTTTTCAAAGAATAATGATTTATCAAATGTTGTATATTATTGATACTTCTCTGTCATCTATTTACAGCAAAGCACACTGGACTAACTCAGTGTCCACTGCCATTTCCTGCATGGTCTCCTGTCATCACAGAATCACAGAATCATCAAGGTTGGAAAAGACCTTCAAGATCATCCAATCCAACCATCCACCTATCACCAATAGTTCTCACTAAACCATGTCCCTCTACACAAAATCCATCCATTCCTTGAACACCTCCAGGGTCGGTGACTCCACCACCTCCCTGGGCAGCCCATTCCAGTGCCTGACCACTCTTTCAGAGAAGCAGTATTTCCTAACGTCCAGCCTAAATCTCCCCTGGCACAGGGGAATGAAGCCATTCCCTCTATTCCTATCACCAGTTACACGAGAGAAGAGGCCGACCCCCAGCTCACTGCAACCTCCCTTCAGGAAATTATAGAGAGCAATGAGGTCTCCCCTGAGCCTCCTCTTCTCCAGACTGAACAACCCCAGCTCCTTCAGCTGCTCCTCATAAGCCCTGTGCTCCAGACCCCTCACAGCTTTGTCGCCCTCCTTTGAACCCGCTCCAGGGCCTCAGTGTCTTTCTTGCAGTGCGGGGCCCAAAACTGGACTCAGCACTCGAGGTGCAGCCTCACCAGAGCTGAGTACAGGGGGACAATCACTGCCCTGCTCCTGCTGGCAACACCGTTCCTGATGCAGGCCAGGAAGCCATTGGCCTTCTTGGCCACCTGGGCACACTGCTGGCTCACGTTCAGCCAAGCATCAATCAATACCCCCAGGTCCATTTCCTCTACGCAGTCTTCCAGCCACTCCGCCCCAAGCCTGCAGCGTAGCCTGGGGCTGTTGTGCCCCAAGTGCCCGGCATTTGGCCTTGTTGAACCTCGTCCCACTGGCTTCAGCCCAGCTGTTCAGCCTGTCCAGATCCCTCTGTATGGCCTCGCTACCCCCAGGCAGGTCGACAATTCCAGCCCACTTGGTGCCATCTGCAAACTTACTGAGGGTGCACTCAGTGCCCTCATCCAGGTCATCAATAAAGATGCTGAAGAGGACAGGCCCCAGCACAAACCCCTGGGGAACACCACTGGTTTCCAGTTGGATTTAGCTTCATTCACCACCACTCTTTGGGCCCAGACTTCCAACCAGTTCTTTACCCAGCCAAGAGTGCACCTGTCCAAGCCACGGGCTGCCAGCTTCTGCAGGACAATACTGCGGGAGACAGTGTCAAAAGCTTTGCTGAAGTCTACGTAGACCACATCAGCAGCCTTTCCCTTGTCCACCAGAAAGGTAACTCGATCATAGATGGAGATCAGGTTGGTCAAGCAGGACCTGCCCTTCGTGAACCCATGCTGGCTAGGCCTGATCCCCCGGTTGTCCTGCACATGCTGCATGATCTCCCTCAAGACAATCTGCTCCATAACCTTCCCTGGTACTGAGGTCAGGCTAACAGGCTTGTAGTTCCCTGAATCCTCCTTGGAACCCTTCTTGTAGATGAGAGTCCCATTGGCAAGCTTCCAGTCTTCTGGGACCTCACCAGTCCATAAGGAGCGCTGATAGATGATGGAAAGCAGCTCGGCTATCACCTCTGCCAGTTCCCTCAGCACTCTTGGGTGAATCTCATCTAGCCCCATAGGCTTGTGGCAGTCCAGTTGGAGTAGTAGGTCTCTGACTGCGTCCTCCCAAATTGTGGGGGGTTCTGTCAGGACTCCAGTCGAGACTACCAGGTCAGAGTGTGGAGTACCCTGAGGATAACTGGTCTGACCTTTAAAAACAGATGTAAAGAAGGCATTCAGAACCTCTGCATTTTCCTTATCCTCAGTGGTCATCCAGTAAAGAATGGAGAGTTTCTTTAGTCCTCCTCTTACCGTTGATATATTTGTAAAAGAGTTTCTTGTTCCTTTTAACGCCAGTGGCCAGGTTGAGTTGAAGCTGGGCTTTTGCCTTTCTGATTTTCTCTCTACACACCTTAACAACTTCTCTGTACTTTTTCTGAGTCATCCATCCCTTCTTCTACAGGAGATAGATTCTCTTTTTCTCCTCGAGCCTCAAGAATAGCTCCCTATTCATCCACTCAGGTCTTATTCTCTGCCAGCTCATTTTGTGGCTCAGGTGGACAGCCAGCTCCTGAGCCTTTAAGATCTCCTTCTTGAAGAGCGACCAGCCATCTTGGACCCCTTTACTCTCTCAGACTGAAACCCAGGGGATTCCCCCTACTAGCCTACTGAGTAATTCAAAGTCTGCTCTCTGGAAGTCCAAGGTAGCAGTTTTGCTGTTGCCCCTCCTGGCTCCACCAAGAATTAAGAACTCTACCATTTCATGGTCACTCTATCCAAGACAGCCCCAGATCTCCACATCTCCCACCAGACCTTCTCTGTTTGCTAACAGCAGGCCAAGCAGGGCAGCTCCTCTCATATCCTCCATACACTCCAGAAACCTCCTAGACTGCTTCTTCTGCGCTATGCTGTATTCCCAGCATATGTCAGGGAAGTTGAAGATGATGTGAAGATAATATGATCATATGATCACACGTCACGATGTGAAGATAATAAACACTCTTACTTCAAAGACTCTTGAATAGTGGCAACATATCCAAAAGAGTCTCTCTTTCTCCAGGCATTAATTCTCAGATGCACCACAGTCTGTGGACTAACATTCTGTAACAACCGGCTCTGACAAGGGTAAATTTTACTTCTTTTATTTTCATATCCTACAAAAACACTTTGTTTTTATTAATATTCATCCTGCAGAAAACAATCAACCACAATAACGTTTTTATTTCACTGATACATGGCTTGGGTATTTTCTTATTTGTCATGAAACTGATATGCCAAATAAATTGTTGTGTTCAAAGGAATTTAGCAAAAAGGAATGGAAAAGTTTTCAAAGTGTTCTTCCTCTTTCGATGGCTCCTTGGTTGATTTTTCTATTTTACTTTAACTGATGACAATAACAAAATCAAGCTTCTCAATAAATTATTTAATATGCGTAAATGAAGCACAATTTATGGAATGTGAATACATGATGTATGAGGGAGCTAGTTATTTAAACCACAAGTTAACTTAAATTAACCACATGTTGATTATTATAAGGCAGCTAACCAAGGACAGCAAGCAGGAAATAGAACTTTCCACACTTCACTTTGAAATTTTTTTCTTGATAACATACAAAACAAATCTGCTTCTTTCTAATGGAAGCATAAATAGACTCTTGAATGCAGCAACCTCAATGTGCTGTGCTTTCAGGGAAGTTTGTCAGCAGCTGTCTGATTAGCTCTGATCTTGCTTCCCACTGTAAACACCAAAGATGCCTTTTGTGACTTGCCATAAAAATATGCGTCAGGCTCCAGCATGGACTGTTTCTGGTAATTATCTTCTATGGACAACAAACCTCAGAAACACTGCCTGTGGAAATGCTAGAAGAGACCCAAAGAAATTCCTTTTGCTTTGCTCCAACAACTCTTCTTTGCTGCTTTTGCTACTGCTACTATAGCTATATCACTTAGTCTTTCAAATCACAAAATCAAAGAACTGTAGGGATTGGAAAGGACATTTGGAGAGCATCTAGTCCAACCATCCTGATAAAGCAGGTTTCCTACAGGATGTTCCATAGGAAAGTGTCCAGATGGGTTTTGAATATCCCCAGAGAAGAAGATGCCACAGCCTCTCTGGGCAGCCCGTTCCAGTGCTCTGTCACCCTCAAAGCAAAGAAGTTTTGCATCATGCTCATATGGAACCAAATAGGCAAATATCTTAGTGTCCTGAGAACCAAACATGAATAGTTCAACGTTAGACACATCAAAATCAGTCTGCCTGTATTTTTACACAGAGTTGACTGGGTCTTTGTTAGATCCTCACAGTTCAATGGCTTTGCTCCTTCCGTGTCATATTATGTACTCAGTTAGACTGGTAATATTTATGACATTGATTCCTCATTGATCCAGAGTAGGATTAATGCTGACGAGAACAGAACAGTTCCCGCAGCAGAACACCACTTTTAGAATTTCTGAAAGCATCATACCTTTCTTGGGTTTCTCTTCGGTGAAGAATAATTGTACAGATATTCCTGATTTAAGCAGCAGTCCCAGTCCTCACAGCTCCCAGATAAGTCAATTAGAAACCTAATTCAGCTACTATCATATCTCTGTTGAAAGGTCTCTTTGCAAATAATTGAGTAAGACGTGAAGTGTCCTCTCTGTGGACACCAAGAAGAAGATATCAGGGTCCACTACCTACATAAAGAACTTTTAGAGCAATACACAATTAAATGTCATTAGGCTGTTTTCATAGAAACAGGTTTTAATAGAAAAACCATTGGCACAATAGTATATCCAAAGCCTTTTAAAATTAATGGTATCTCCAAAGATGTACTCCAAAAATGCTAAAGGCCAGTAAAAAGGGAACTTAAAAGAAGGGATTTATTTTTTTTTAATGCACATTTCTGTGCAATTCGATTATTGTTGCAACACAATTGTCTTGTGGATTAAATAATTATGTTTTTTATAGAAATGAAATACTATGTATCATGTATTTTTTCTGCTAATTTGTTGAAAAAGTAATAACTAATGAGTTGTGACTGACATAAAACATAAGCAGATTTCATGAACATGAGCTGGCCAACTTCATTTGTGTTTTTTTATATTTTTATGAAACATTTTAAAATTAAGATCCATAAATAAAATTCATTCATTCTAGGTATTACTGAGCACAAGAATATGTAAAATAGACAGAATTCCCATGTGAGGTGTAAAGACTAGCAGCGCTGGTTTCAGTGGATTAAAAGTCAATGTATCTTTTTGGTACTGTGATCAATTCAGATAAAGTGAATCTAGATGGGAATCTTTCCCATTACCATTCACAGTACTGTTTCCTGTGATTTTTGATGTTTGGAGTTCCATAATACTGCTGAAACAACTGCAGTAACATTGTATGAAGTTACTGCAGTTACAATCATTATTTCTGCTTACTGAAAAGAACAACTTAGAGCATGGACTGGGGGTACAGGAAAAATCTAGGCCATAAGAATATTCAAGATAAGTTTAAGCTACATGGCACTGACAGTTTCCTCTTCATCTACGAAAGAGGATTTCTTTGATTTCTTTTCATGTATCCATGACGATATTGCACTGCTCACATTTACAATTCAACAGCTTTTTCTTCTCAAAAAAGAATAAAACTCAAATTCTTCTCCAAAATATTAACTAGTAAAGACTGTCTTAAGGTAGTCCCAGCTATCTCTTAGGAGATGCTGTCTTCTCCAGTTATACTGTTTCCAAACATTATTTTCCACATGAAAGGAAAATGGTATCCACACTCAGCGTTCTCTCAAAATCCATCACTGTACAGGTAAATATGATCAAGCCAGTATACTGCAATTTAAATATTTTAAACTGATTTTTAATTTATTAAACTATTTTTAAAAATACATTCTATGAACTTACATTTTACACCTCCCCCCTATTTATTCTTCTTATATTAAAGTAATCTCTACACCACCTCCGCACTAAGAAAAATTCTAGCCACAAATTGTATGAACAAGGACCAGATTCAGCCATACCCCTAGGAACTGTGTGCCCTTGTGTGGAGTGTTCCCTTGTGGCCAAAAAAGGCCAATGTTATACTAGGATACATTAAAAAGAGTGTGACTGGCAGGCCGAGGGAGGTGGCTGTCCCCCTCTACCTCTCCCTGGTGAGGCCACATCCGGGGTACTATGTTCATAGTTCTGCACTCCCCTGCTCAAGAAAGACAGTGAACTTCTGGAGAGAGTCCAGAAGGTGAGAAGAGTACACAAAGGTGATGAAGAGCTTGGAGCACCTTGTTTATGAAGACAGACTGAGAGACCTGGAGCTGTTCAGCCTGGAGAAGACCGAGAGGGCATCTTATCAATGCTTATAAATATCTAGAGAAGTCAAATGGCTGGAACTGGGATCTTTTTGGCACTGCCCAGCAATAGAACAAAGGGCAATGGGCACAATCCAAAACACAGGAAGTTCATCTGAACATGAGAAAGAGCTTTTTTACTATGAAGGTGACAGAGCACTGGAACAGGCTGCCTGTTGTGGAATCACATTCTCTGGAGATAAGCAAAACCTGTCTGTACGCTTTCCTGTGCAGCTTACTGTAGGAAACCTGCTTTAGCAGGGGGTTGGATTAGGTAATCTCCAGAGGTCCTTTCCAATCCAATTCTGTGATTTTGCTGTGTTTATTCCTCTTCCAGACATTGCCATCTTTTTATCATTAGTCTTGCCCGTTAATTACAAAAAAATGAAGAGAAACTTAGAAATCTTAATGACAGCAATGACAGATTATATCAATCAGAATCAATCAGAAGTCAAATCTAAACACTTTTGTTTTAAAAATGATATAGCAAATGCTGATATGTTATTGTTTCTTACTGGATATGTGGAGAACTGTACCAATTTATTCTCAATTTCTCAAGAATAGAAATTACTTGATTTTAAAAATAGAATTATTTCAATGGTTTGCATTTAATTCCATACTGGAGTTTAAAAACTGCTATTCAGCTTGACAAAATTCTGGCTATTTTTATGTTTTAGGGTTACGTTTTCTTTTTTTGATTTAGACAGGTTTTTGCTTTATAGCATTCATACTTAGCCCTGCAAGTTCCATCAAATTCTTTAAAAGACAGAATTAGTGCATGTCAAAGATTAAGTTTGAATATAAATATTTAACACTTCACTTAAAGGCAACCCAGTTTCTAAAATATTATCAGTAAAATTCCACATTTGGTCACAAAGTCAGTACCCTTGCATCATGAGCATTTTCAGCTCTAATTTCAGAGAAAACAGGAGAAAAACTAGAAACATTTCTCCATGTATAGCCTATAGGAATTAATTTAGGGAATTTCAGAAATGTGCAGTAAAAAGGTAAATCATCTTTAAAAAGTTTTGAATTCTGATCCTATGGACTGGGCTTCTATAACAGACTGTAAATTCCATTTTGCATGTGACTTCTGATTATTTCAAGCACTTAAATCTCAAAGGATAATGACACTTGACTGATGCATTAATGTCATCACTTTATATTACTGATCTGGTTGGTAGTTAACCAGGAAGACACCCATTCTGAAAGTGCATCTTTGATGTTTCACTTTGAGCAGCTATATTTGGGACTGAAAATTTATCACACAGTAAAAAATGGAAATAATTGATCCAGAACTTAAAAATAAACATATTGAAGAATGCTACAAGCCAGGGAATTTATGAAAGCACGTATTGCATTTACAATGGATTTTGAGAAGAATTGCTGACAAGTCTGCTAAGAAGTTTGTCTGGGCCGTCGAGCTGTACCATAGAAGGCAGGCGAGCAGACAGTGCTTCAGATCACAACGCACTGTGTGCAAGTTGAGCTAACTGGGACCAGAACCATCAGCCTGGTGAGTGCTGGAAAGCACAGCTCAGCTGAAACAGTAGAACAGAAACTCTGAGGTGGCATACAACCTGTATACACTCCACAGTCAAGAGCTATAACTGTCTACATTAATCTGTTAGGAGCACATAGTTAATTTGTACATTTGTCAGTTTTGTTACTGATACCTGATCACAGAATGATAGAATCATAGAATGGATTAGTTTGGAAGGAAAGGACCTTAAAGATCACCCAGTGCCAAGCCCCTGACACCAGCTCAGGCTGTCCAGGGCCCCATCCAACCTGTCCTTGAGTGCCTCCACGGATGGGGCATCCACAACTTCTCTGGGCAGCCCGTGCTAGTGCCTCACCACTTTCTGAGTAAAGAATTTTCCCATAACATCTAAAGTCATCCCTCTTTTATTTAAAACCATTTCTTCCATGTCTTAGCACCATCAGATCACGCAAAAGGTTGGTCTTAATCCTGTTTATAAACTTCCCTCAAGTACTGGAAGGTTGCAATGAGGTCTCCCTGGAGCCTTCTCTTCTCTAGGTTGGACAAGCCTCACTCTCTCAGCTTCTCTTTATAGGAGAGGTACTGCAGCATTTTGATCATCTTTGCAGCCCTCCTCTGGACCTACTGCAACACCTCCACATTCTTCTTCGGGACCCCAGGCCTGGAGGCAGTACTCCAAATGGTTTTTCATGAGGGCAGAGCAGAGGGTGACAATCCCCTCCCTATCCCTGCTGGACACTCCTGTTGATGCAGCTCAGGATAGACTTGGCCTGCCAGGCTGCAAGTGCACACTGCTGACTCATGCCCATCTTTTCTTTTACCAGAATCCCCCAGTCCTTCACCACAGGACTCTTCTCAATGAGTCTTCCTCCCAGTAGACAAATCAGTCATTCTCCTATCAAATGCCAGTGGCTTTGTAAGAGCTGACAAATGTTTGCTCTGTACTTTGGATACATATTTTGCTATAAAAATACTAAGTATTAGAATCAATATAAAACCAGAAGTGCAACACATTTTATTTTTACATGATTTTTTTCTTCACTACATAATTTCAGGAAGTTAGTTTATAAGGAAAAGCCTAAGTGTTATGGCAGTTACAGTAAAATAAATAATTTTTTAAAAAAGTGTCAGAAGAAAACATAGGGAAATATGTGAGAAGAAGTTGTTTAAGACGTTCCAGAATATTTCTCAGGAAAAGCTATGGTGTATTTTAGGAATAAAACAGGTACACGTGAAGATTGAGTAGTGGCAAATATAATATCATTTTGAAAAGCCCCTCCCTTTTCCTTGGGGAAAAAAACCCACAAAATTGTGATCATTTATTCTTCACATAATGATTGTTACTTTTATTGTCTTTCCTACAGCTTTCTTATGTACTTTGCAATTTCCCCAGTCATTTTCACAAATCTGGTTTTGAGTCAGTAGTTCAGGTAAGTTCCTGTCCTCCTCATGTCTCCTGCTGTGTTAGTAACTCAGAGCAAATAAGAAAGTCATAGAGCAGGACTAGAAAGATTTCAATTCCTTTGTTCTTTCTTCTATATTCTTTTCTATGGTTGAAATTCACTGTTTCCATAGAAAAGCATCATCATCTGTGAATTCATTCCCAGATCCACTGTGGTATCTGTGAGAATAATGACAGCCAAATAAATAAAGCTCAGTTGAAGATCAAGCTAAGAGTTTATAGATACAGAAACAGAGAAGCAATGTAAGAATATAAAATTTGTCTGGCAGAAATGCACTTTTATCAGATAAATCTTTGAAACACTGATGCAGTTTCAATTAAAAGGAAGCTTCCTATCCTAACTAAAATGAAATAAGATGGTAATATTCAGGATGAACTGATGAGCTTTGGAAGTGGAATTTGATAAGACAGAAAATCTGAAACAAAACCTCTTAGATAACAAATCATACCCTTGAACTAGAAGACGTACCATGTTAATCAGCTGAGATTAGCACGAAAATAAAATATAGCACCTTGGTATGTGAGTATTTGTCTTGGTGAGCAGTGCTGTGCTGCATTATTTCTGTTATTGACTGGGCAACAAGAACAGGCAATGCAGTCACTAGGATGATCAGTCTTGAAAATACAAATCTACGTGTAACAGCAATGCTACTCATGCAGACATATCGACTCATCGATGAACACAGAGTATGCTCAGTACTACGGACAAACCTATGTAGTATACAAGGACTATGTGGAATGTTGACCTTCAATTTTCTTCTCATTAATTGTATTTAGATTGGAGGAATCCTTAGTGCCTCAGTTTACTTGGGATCCAAGAAACAGATTTGGACTATAGAAATAAAATTTTTCATTGCCTTCATTTTCCAGGTGCCACTACAGATTTGAAATGCAAGTTTCTCCTAGCAGAGAGAGGCAGAAGAGATCACTCTAGAGTTGCTATAATCCATGGAGGTCTACTGAATTTTCATCTTCCAGATGGAGGGTCATAACTCTGCACAGTGTTGATACAACGTCAGGAAGATGTCTTCGTTTTATGATTCATACAGGCCCAATGGGAATTCTATTCCCTATCTCTTCAATACTTTCTATTTAGCTAGGCTTACCTACCAAGCAACCTCTTGCATCTGGTGGTGCTGAGCCATCTCTTTGATGCAACTTGCTTCAACGTGCCATTTTGTGACTCATTAAAATAAGCTTTTCCCATAGTCGTGCACTACCATAGGCCTCTAGTGTGGCAGATGTTTTGCAGTGACCCAAGCTGTCTTAAGAAAATGGTCTTTAGCTGTCCCTAAAAAAACGGATTTCAGCATTTTATGCTCATATCCACAGTGACAAGTCATTAGAAGAAATTATTACAAATAAAATAGAGTTGTGTGAATGCACTGAAACTCCAGGGTTTTTGTTTTTGTTGTTGTTTTTTTTTGTTGTTGTTGTTGTTTTTTAATACACAGTACAATTGCTTATTATTGATCTGTTCACTAGCATCATCATTCAGAGGTGTTTTATTTGCTTCATGTTTGGTGAAAATTGGGACATGGTGGAAAGATGGCTTAATGAAAATGTGACAATCTACAAGACCGTGACAATGAAGTTCTGAGATGATTTTTTAACTCCAGAATTCAAAAAATTAAATACTTAACTGTAACCCCTAATTTTCAGAGATCTGAATATCCATAGCTGCCTGTTAGATCTCCATGAATTATTAGTTCAAAGATCTATTCATCCTTTTTTTATTTTCATTTTCATTTTTAAGAAGGATTTTCATAGGTAATCAAAACTGAGAATGAAAGGCAACAGTCCTGTAATTTAACAATTAATGTGACAACTTTCTGGGTTGCAGCCTGTGTGGTCGAAGCACATCTGTCCCTTATTTCCTCATTTTTCAGTGCATTAGTATCTTTTCAGCAATTCTCTGTGGATGACCAATTTGCAAAAAAAAAAAAAAAAAAAAAAAAAGTCACTTATTTGTGTAGTTCTCTTTTACATGAGAGTGAATATAACAATCTCTAAGATACGAATGGAGGAAAGTTGCAGGATAGAACTTTGTTCTTTTCCTAATTCAGAACTGTTATTTTCCTGTTTTTCTTATATCAGATGGTGCTGCGCCATGAGCCACAGAAAAAAAACTGATGGGAAAGTTTCCGTTGTTTAGGTTTAGTTTTACATATACTGCACATTCTGGAATGGCTTGGCTTAGTCTTGTTTTGTCTATTTCTTGTTTACATGGTTGAGACTGCAACCTCAGAATTAGAAATGAAAAATGATAGCAACTGTAACAACCCAGTAATTACTAAGTAACTTCATTTTAATGCCCCCGAAGGGCACTTCAGTGGTTTTGTACCTAATTATTTGGAAAAAAGAAAGGCCTCCACCTCTTCTGCTAACATACTGAAAGGGAGAGATTCTTTCTTTAAATGTCTTAGTGCAGGCACGCCCAAGTTATCTGGTAAATTGCATGGGTGGTGGTTGGACACAGTATTAAATGCACTGCTAAGATTACAACAGCCATGAAGTTCAAAGGTAATCTGTTAACCCAGGCAGAGGAAAGGCCTTACACTCGAGGAAAAGAATTTGCCATAAATATAACAGAAATGTAAGGCTGCAAGGATGTGAGATAGGTCATCTATTCCATCCACCTGCTCAGAGACTGATCTTTTCTTGAATCACTTTCACCAGAGGATTATGGCAAACTCCCTGCATCATCAAATCAAGTGCTTACTGCTCTTAAACTGTGCTTAAACAGAAAGGTGCATACTTTTCCTATAATGTACTGGAAATTATTTCCAGGCATTTCCAGGAGAAGGCAGTCATCATGAATAGTTAGCACAGGTTCACCAAGAGGAAGCTTCTATAATGAAATGACCAGTGGGAGGAATGAGGAGATAACAGTGCATATTGTCTTCCTGTAACTTAGGAAGGCCTTTCTCTCACATAAGACTATTATAAAGAAACTTTTGAATTATGGACTGGAGGAACTGTCAGTAAGATTGATCAAAAACTGGCTGAACAGCTGGACTCACAGGATAGTTGTCACTGGTGCAAAATCTAGTTAGCTGGTGTAAAATCTAGTTAACTGGAGGTCAATAATGAGCACAGTACCTCAGGGGTCAGTACTACATTCAGGCTTGTTAAACATCATCATTAACAATGTAGATGACGGGGCAGAGTATTCCCCTACTAAACTCATGGGTGACACAAAACTGTGGTGAGTGGCTAACTCACTAGAGGGCTGTGAAGCCATTCAGAGAAACCTCAACAATCTGGGGAGGTAGGCTGAGGGGAACACCATGCAGTTCAACAAGTAGAATAGCAGAGTCCTGTTCCAGGGGAAGAACAATCCCAGACATCAGGACACTGGGTGACTGGAAAGGAGCTCTGCAGAAAAGGGCCTTGTAGAGGAGTTCTGGAGGGCACCAA
This sequence comes from Tetrao urogallus, assembly GCF_951394365.1. Classification (NCBI taxonomy): domain Eukaryota; kingdom Metazoa; phylum Chordata; class Aves; order Galliformes; family Phasianidae; genus Tetrao; species Tetrao urogallus. Next base: position 55,813,559 of record NC_136816.1, on the reverse strand, counting down.
GTTCAACACCAGCCAGAAGGTTAACCCTAAAAAACCCAGTTTTTTATTGGTGTTCTTGGCTGCACTAAGCAAAGCATCATCAGTAGGTCAAGAGAGGTGATCATTTCCCTCCATTCAGTACTGCTAAGATCACATCGGGAGTACTGTGTCCCTGAAGTCTCTCTGAACAACAGGGAGCACTGCTGTGATGTGTTAACAATGGAGCACTGGCAGAGGTTACCCAGAGAGGCTGTGGAGTTTCCTCCTTGGACACCTATAAAAACCACCTGCAGGTGACCGTGCTCTAGGTGTGGAGGGGGTTGAACTAGGTGACATCCAGAGGTCATTAACCATGCTGTGATTCTGTAAATTACTAATCCAGATCTTCAAGGACATGTAGAGCAATTAGTTGCCACTACCTCCAATTCCCTCTCATTCCAGACTTTCTGGAATAAACAAGACCAGTTTTTCAAGCCTTTTCTCTGAAATCACCATCTTTCAAGTAACTGATACACTATATGCCTCTCCTACGAACTCTATTTCCCTCCATATTTTCATAATTTCTGCTGTCTGTAACTTGAAGTGTTGCTCCAGACGAGGCCTTGATGCTGCTGTGAAAACCAAAGCTGTTACCTTCTGTTCTTCCACATGCTACTCTTTACGAACACATCTAACATCCATTGTGCTGCTTTTGCAAGAGCTTGACACTGGATTGTATTAATCTTCCTCATAGAATAAACCAGGGGAATTTTCAAAGCGCTAGTATTGCATCCTGGAGTACAACATTTGAATATCTGATTTCTCATTTGTAAGTCTAATATTGTTGTTATCATATTTAATCTTCTTGATGTATTAAATCTTGAAAATTGTGATTTTATTTCACGTGCTCAATTTAGCAACTGGCTGCTTGTGCCAGATGCTCTTTCAATGTGAGAAGCAGGATGGGGCCAAAGCTTCTCTTAGACGTTACGATTGGAGGTAATCAGAATACTATATACGTTTGAGTGTATTTTGGTCTGCTCCTTCTCTTTTAACATCATGTTACAATGAATACATCTTGTGGATGGACTATTGTAAAGTATTCTACAGCATACTGTTATGAGCAAGTCCAAAGGTGCTAAAATGAAAATTTCACAAGACTTTTCTTCATTGCACTGAATTTTCATCAACTCCACATTAAAAAGGGAAAGTTTATTATATATTTGCCAGAAGAAAAGTAAGAAAATATCTTCCTTAGGTATGGTTCTGGGAATCAGAGGATACTTTAATAGCACTCTAATGATACAGATCCATAAGTTTAGGAGCTAGAAATTTATACAAATTCATTTCTTTTAGTGGAAAGATGAGGACAAAGTCCAAACACTGTTTACACACTTTGAGAATAAAATATAAAAAAAACAGTTTTATCCCCAGTATACGTTCACTATGTCTGTAGTATTTAGCACAAGCATGAAATATGTATGCCAAGTGAAGTAGTTCAGTATTTAAAGGGCGCTTATAAGCAAGACAGAAACTGACTTTGTACATGGCCTAACAGTGATAGAACAAGGAGGAGTGCTTTTAAACTAAAACATGAAATACAAATTACATATTGGGGGAAGTTATTACTCAGAGGGTGGTGAGATACTGGCAGAGGCTACCCAGAGAAATTGTGGATGCCCCAACCCTTGAGGCATTCAAGGTCAGGTTGGATGGGGCCCTGGGCAGTTTAAATGACTTCAATTAAAAAAAAAAAGAAAGCTGCAATATTTTTACTTTATAAAATTATGCATCATTACAATTAAAAAGCATGCCCTTCTGTGCTTCATTTGCACAGCCAAGGAACTAGCAGCAGCATTTTTAGTGTCAGTGTCAGCAAGCTTGGGATTACTGTAGTGTACTTATTTCATATGCTTTCTTACAGGATATGTGGAATAAAACCCACTGACTTGCAAACTATCTGCCTTTAAATTATCTTTTTAGTTTGAATGTAGGTCCTCACTGCCTCATGACAGAAAATCTTCAGAAAGCTGTTTTTTTTTCTCTTTTTTTTTTCTTTTCTTTTTATTTCTTTTAACCTCTGTTCCAGTTCATTGGGTATGCTCAGGATTTAATTTCATGTTCTCTGTATACATCACCATGCCCAGTGCCCATGTGGGTGTTGCCAGAGAATTACATAAGTTCTTCCAGATAATTAAATTACAAGTTATTGTGCATTTATGAAAGAGCGCTATAAGATGGTAAAAACATAAACAAAAGCACATCGACAATCTAATTGTCAATTTCCCCTTGTTCTATCACTATCAACCTGCATTAAAATTCCAACACAAGAATGTTCTAAAATATTTTGTGTTAAGGCAAAAATACCATAGGTATAAATATCTGTTATTGCCAATACTGGCACTAATGATGCAGAAATACATAGAAAGCTCCAGGATAACTTCTAAGAACAGATAAAGAAACCATCCTGCTTTTTACAAGGCAGGATAGGTATGAAGATGGGATCTAATCATTAGACTAAGCTACAAGGCAGCTGCTTTCATGCAAAAACCATTTTCACAAGCAATATGGCACATTGCAGAAGGTTGTAAGTAGTGCATTTTTTTTCATTCAGATGAAAAGTCCAGCTGTTTTATTACAAAGCATCTGAGATTTCTGTTAAAGTTCTGGAGAATGGAGAGACGGGATAAAAGAGGAGGATGAAGGCTCAATATACATATTGTAGCTATTCTGGACTTACCTGTTGGAAGCAGGAGGCTTGGGAGGAGACATAGGTTCATCTGCCTTCACTAATGATTTTTCTGAAGTAGTTTGCTATCTTGCAGGAATTTTGCTTGTGTTCCATACAATCAGTAGAAAAGCATAATTAAATATGACCAGACGCATAGCTTCCTTGGGCCAGACATTCAGCAGCAACATATGGAATGAAAAAGAGAAGATGTAATGCATGAATCAGAGCCACAATGATCACATCACTGTTTACTGCAATAAGCAGTGTTGACCTTGGTTATTTCTCAGTACTTCTATCAATTTGTGAACTAGCTTTTGAACTAGTGAGTTTTTTGAGACTGCTATAAGATGCTACATACTATGATTAATTTGTCCAATGTACACAAATAGTATGAATATAAAAAAAAAAAAGCAAAAATGTTGTCACTGAATTTGCAGATACAGAGCAAAAGCGAAGGTCATTGCCATAGAGCAAGCTGAGCTTTTCCCAAATGAACAATGTTTTCCTCATGCCTTCTTCTTTGGAGAGCCCAGCATACATTCTTACCCTTCTTCAATTTTGATTCTTAATCTGGTATCTAGCAATGCTCTATCTGTCTGCATGCAATGTGGTTTTTAGATGTGCAGCTCATATTGCAATAATAAAGCAGTAAGTGAAATTAGTTCAATTTAGGTATATGCATTTGCTTTGGGGATAAATGTAATCAACAATTTCTCTTCTCCACTTTTCTGGCTGACCTTCCAAACTGATTGAAATGTACCAGAGCTTCCATACGCAGAGTGATGTTCTTGATAACACTAGAGGTCTGTGAGCCTCATATTTTCTTATTTTCTTTGGTCTGATCATGTACCCATATGGCAGCCTTATGATTTTTCTGAGGCAAGATCTAGAATTACCTTGAGAAACCACATGGAAATAAATAAAAGAAAAAAAAAATGAAAACATGCAAACAGGCCATTTGCAGATGAGAGACTTTTGGGAAATCTGTCTTTCTTGAGGAACATATAGAGAAGGAATAAGAAAAGCCACATCAGGAATTAGCAGAGTGCTATGGGATGATAGCAGTGACCAATGGAGGAATGATAAACTTTTGCTTAAATCTGCTGTTTTCAAAACACTGCTGAAGAACATTTTGTCATGATGGTATGAATGTCTGCTTCTCACCAACAGCCCTATTTAAGGTGTGTAAGTGACATATGACAAGTATGTTTGAGTTTTATAACTACACCTTCAGCACTAGGATTCTCTACTACAGACACATTACTATCATGCTAAGGTGAAAGCAAAAAAATCTAACATCATTTTTTTTCCCTAATATTTAATTAGTAAACAATAACACAAGAAGTATTATCATTCTAGTAATACATCAGCTTTATTTGTGAAGATAACTTGTAGAATTTTTCAGGAGGAAGTTAGAGAACAGTTGAGGAAGACATAAGAATAGTTATTGAGATTTTGAACAGTTATGAAGATTTTGAGTGATTTTTTCTGAACACTTGAACTCTCAGGGACGGCTATGTAAAGTTTTGAATGTCGCAAAATTTACCATGAGATGTTGCTACATGAAAATGAGATTTTTATATTTCATTATATATTGTCAACGGTTTAAGGGCTGGTTCGGCCCAGTCCCATGACTAGCGGGGAGGAGGATTTCACGAATCCGTGCATCCAGAAAAGGGAAACAGGGGACCCCAAAATAATTAAAAACCGTGGCAACAATCTGAGGAGAAACAAACTAATTTACTAAATACAGTATCAGAATGCAAGATAACACACCATAACATAATATTAAATATAACATAACATTAACATAAATTAATAATTAGAATTGAAGCCAATCAATCAAATACAGTGAGAGAGAGTGTCTGAAAGGTGGAAAGGCCTCTCCATAACACCAAGGTGAGGTGAGGTGAGCAGTCCAGTTGAGCAGCAGGGAGGAGAACCTGACAAAGAAGAGCGCATCGGGTGACCTTGTCAGGGGTTACATCTCCTCTGTGACCGAAAAGCTCCCCGGGGTGTGTAGTTCTCTTCCAGACAGGTGCCCAGAACTGGAGCATTAACAGTTTAACTCCCAGAGCACTACATGGTGTTATGATGTGGAATACCGATAACCAAAAATCACAAAATCATGATATGTATCGAATGGAAAATGGATTAAAATATTTTATCTCTACAGACATGGCAGTTTTCTTTTTAAAATCACTTTCTGATTGTATTGTGCTATTATTCATGAAGTCCTGTGTCTAGCAGGAGGGGAGTTTTAAATAACGATACAATCCATGTAGTAAAAATTGTACAAAACCAACAGCATAAAACTACAGTGCAAATTCCTGATGTGCCATGGAATATGGCGAGTAGAAGAAAAAAATTAGTTTTTAATTCAGTGTCAGCCCACGTCTAATTTTTAAGGTCTAAAACATCTGTCGCATTTTCATTTAAGAACACCTACAGATCAAAAAGAACATGCACATCCTTAGCTCTGTTGTAATTAGAAGAGGCCTTCTCAAATGTATTATATTTCTTGTATCAGACCATTTACCTAGAATCATAAAATCACAGAACGGCTTGGGTTGCAAGGGACCTCAAAGATCACTTAGTTCCAACCCCCCTGCCATGAACCAGATCAGACTGCCTAGGAACCCACCAAGTTTGTTCTTGAATGCCTCCAGGGATGTCACATTCACAGCTTCTTGGGCAGTCTGTGCCTGTGCCCTATCACTCTCTTAGTGAAGAATTTCTTCCTAACATATAGCTTAAACCTCTTCTGAGTCTATTTCCTCTTGTGCTATCACTATCAACCTGCATGAAAAATCAGTCCCCCTCTTGCCTGTAAGCTTCTTTCAGGTGCTGGAAGATTACAGTGAGGTCTCGGAACCTTCTATTCTCTAAGTTAAATAATCCCAAATTCCTCAACTTTTCATCATAGGAGAGGTACTCCAGCACCCTGACCATCTCTGCGTCCCTTTTCTGAAGCTATTCCAACAGCTCCATATCCTTCTTGTGCTGGGGGCCACAGGCCTGGACACAGTAATCCAGATGGGGCCTCACAGAGGCAGAGCAGAGAGAGATAATCCCCTCCCTCTCCCTGCTGCTCACCCTTCTGTTGATGCAGCCCAGAATATCATTGGCCTTCTGGATTGCAAATGCACACTGCTGACTCACAACCTGCTTTTCACCCATTAGGATCCCTAAGTCCTTAGCAGGGCTGCTCACAAGGAGGTCATCCCCCAGTCCATACTCATACCTAGGATTTCTCTGATCCACTGGCTTTATTATGTTCTCAGGGGTGTCCAAGACATCCCTTTCTTCTACTGTATTGACTGCACCACTTGGCTTAGCATCACTGTTTTTCAACGCAGCATAACTTTGTAAATTAAATAGACACTGAACAAACTAGAAAGTCAAAATAAGTTCTTACTGCCTTTAGTATCATAATTCCACCATAAACATGAATGTGATTCAAGGCCAATTTCTCTTATAAAAAATGAAGGGCAAGAGTAAGGTTTTAAACTTATAATGCATTAAAAAAAAAAAAAAAAAAAAAAAAAGTGCTATACTTTTATTCATCCTCTGTTTTTTTTCCTTAGCAGTTCACCAAAAGGGCGTTTTACACCAGAACAGATGCCAACACAAATTGCAACCAAGCAACCAAGCTGTGAGAGACAGTTGCTGCTGTTTAACCTTTTGCCAGTTCCTCTCTGGCTCTGTTCCGTGTGCACTTCTCTACATGCGTTCTGAAGGCCTGCAGGGGCCAAAAGTCATGAATGTCAAGTGGGTTGCTCTGGTTTCAGAGTGGGTCTGAAAGTGGAGACAGGGGAAGCTGTGGGGCTCAGAAGCTGAGGGGCCGTGGCCGGTGGCTCTCAATGAGGTGTCAGCCCTTGTTAGGCATTACTGGCTGGAGTGTGGATTGGGGGATTATTTTTAATAGACAGGCTTTGCTGGGGAAAGAAGAGGCTGTGTGCTAAGGGGTATTTATTGTGATGCTCCCAAGGTGACCTGAAAGCTGTGCGAGAAGGGCAACGTTAAGCCACTGTGGCTTTGCGGCAGTTGCAATCACAAGGAGAAACCCAGGAGGCAGCGTCTCGACTTCGTCTGGCATCAGGGTCATCACTCCGAAACGCTGAACATGCATTGCGCTTTGTTCCACACCGAGACGGAGCACGGGGCAGCGGTGGGGCGGGGACAGAGGGATGCTGCTGTTAGCGCGGCCTTGCTCGGCTTCGAGAGCTGCAGACAGGTGGGGGAGCTGCTCGGCAGCGTCCCGTAAGCTGTTTCACCTGCCAGCAGCGACCCTGCGAGCAGACAGCAGGCGGATAAAGCTATTAGGCTAAAACTTCAGAGCAGCTCAGCCACCATCTGGAGCCACGCAGCAGGAGACAGGTGCGGGAGGCGCAGCCCGCCGGCCTGGCCCGTCGCACCGCGACGCCCCACGCGCGCGACCCCGCAACCGCCGGCAAACGAATCGAGCGCCGTCGGGCAGCCCGTCGGGCAGCCCCTCGGCCGCACCTCGGGCGCCCCCGTGCACGCGGCTCCAGCACCGCCTTCTGCCGAGGCGGGGACGGGCGACTAAGGAAGGCCGCAGCGGCTCTGGTTCTGCCCCCGCCTCCCCGTCAGCCGGTCCCGCTGTGACGCCGCGGCGAAGCGCGCAGGCGCAACGGTGGTCGGCGCCTGTTGTATCCGGCCGGCGCCTTTTTTCTCTCTCCCCCCCCTCTTCCCCCTCCCCGACCCTCCCTCCCTGCTCCCCCGCCGCTCTCCCAGAGCCGCCGCGGTCGCTCTCCCGCCGCTGCTGCGCGCGCCTTGCCCGCGCGCCCGCTCGGCAGCGTCTCCGCTCTCCTCGGCTACCCCATGAAGCGATGGCAGCGGCCAACTTCGGCAAGATCCAGATTGGGATCTACGTGGAGATCAAACGCAGCGATGGTCAGCGCGGCGGGGGGCCGGGAGGGGCCGGGTCGGGCCGGTGGTGCGTCTGCTGCCGCGAGGCTGGGCGGGGAGGGGGCCTCGCGCCGGGCCCATTGTGTGCGCGGGGCCGGGGAGGGGCCGGGCCCGGCGCTGCGGTTGTCAGGGGAGCGGCGGCCGCCGGGCACGGGGAGGCTGCGGCAGCGCGGGGAGGGGCGGCGGACGGGGGGCGCGCGAAGGGGGGAGGGAGGGTGCTGTAGGGGTCCGGGGGAGGGGGCGGGGGTTGGAGGAGAGGAGGAAGGTTCGGGGAGGGGGGGGGGCTTCGGGGAGGGGGCTCTATGATGGAGCTCGGTGATGGAGCTCGGTGATGGAGGCGCGTCGTGCGAAGGGAGAACTTCGCGTTCGCTCTGTCGTGGCGGCTGTGGGCTCAGAAAATGACAATGCGGCGTGCGCTGGAATAAATGCCTTTGGACGCTTCCGTCTCCTGATGGAAGGCCTGGCGGTATTATTTCGGATACGATTAAAATATAAGGGAAGTGCCAGCTCTTTGTGCCCGTGGATGGCTGCTTCTCTGCTGCGACCCGGTGCTGCTCTGGCCGCAGCTCGCGTGGGACCGGCTGGAAGCCCGTGTGAATGAAGGGTGCTGTGCCACGCTGAGGTGCCGGGTCGTGGCCTCTGCCAGAATGGGGAAGCGCGTTGCTCGTGCCTTTGGCTCTGTGGTGTGAGTGGGAGTGTGTCATCCATTCCCAGCCTCATGAGGTCTGAGACCTCCTAGCACAGGGTGGGGTTCTGCTGCCTTCTTCTGGAAGAGTTTTATTCTCTCCCATGTTCAGGAGCTTGATAACAGCCAGATGTTTTGAAGAGAAGATTCAGAGGTGGTCAGCGTGGTTTCATGAGGCAGAAACAAGCAGCAAGCCTTTGTGCGGCTTGTCTTTCCCATCTCCCATAGTACAGTTCAACCCTACCAAAAAAATCAAATGCTCAGTTGTTAGCTGGATGTGGTATTGCGCCAAACCCTCAATTTGTGCTCGATGGCTTGTGTTTCAAGTGAAGAATCTGATAATTCCAAAAGTGATTTGCATAATGCCCGCAGAGTTCAGGAGGCTTCAGAAAACTCCATTGTAGCAACTTGTGCTACTGTTTTTTGAGGCCTGTGTCCATTTTTTTTTTTACATGTTACTGGCTGTTTTGGATGTCTTCTCGAAAATAAGGCATGACAGTGCTCCAGTGTTTTTTCTTTTGTACTCTTCAGATTTCTGCTCACTTATGAAGCCAGAAGCGTGAACATTAACTCTTGAATGTAATAATGCTAAATTTTCATTCCTATTAAGAAATCACATGTTTTGCTGTATCACTTAAATATGAGATGCAATGTGTTAAATATTACCCATCAGTAGCAGAGTAGGGGGACAGCGTCTCAGCAGTTATTTCATCATAGCACTGTAGGGTTTTGAGTATTTGCACTAGCGTGCTCCCTGTGTGAGCAGCCACACTGCAGAGTTGTACTGGGGTTAGCAGCTCCTGGTTGTTGCAGTGTTTGCTTGTCTTCCGTGGGACTGATGGTAGAGATGTTCATGGGGCATAGGGAGGAACATAGAGACAAATACTGAAAGAACAGATCACACTAGATTGCATGTAGGTGGCTTTGGTGTTCAGAAGGTAGGTTATTAGCAAGCTGGGCTGTGGTTGCACAGGCAATCAAGATTGATCTAGCTGCTTCTGACAAAGAGAGTGTGCTTCTGCCAGTTCTGTTGTTCTTACTGGCTGTCTCATTCATTGTCTCCAATATCTTTTTTTCCCTGATATAATGTATTAATCGCATTAATTTAGTGGATTTTTGAATCTGATAGTTTTCTACAGGATTGGGGAATTTAGATTACTGTCAGATGATCTGTGACCTCAAAAATATCAGAAAATGCATGACTGGGACAAAGAGAAAGTGTGAAGTATGATGTTCTTCATTAAAAGTGAGTTACTGGGACCCGCCAAACCCAGAACTGTGTTCCATGTAGCATCAGGGCGTGATATCATATGAGCTACACAAGGTTGAAGGCACAGTTAAAATTCTTACAGAAATTTTCTGCGGAAGCATTAAATTGGTCAGTCCGGGCATTTTTTCCCATACTGTCTTACCTTAAAGAATTCAATTTCCTTAAAACTAAATTTATATTTTGAGAAATAAATTTTTAAAAATTACACTTATGCTTGTTTGCTGAATAAAAGTGTTGGGTTTTTTTTTGTTGTTGTTTGTTTGTTTAGTAATGGACTTGTTTTGAGAAGTATATATTTTTTTCCCATCTTTCCATCAGCTACACTGAATGGTTTTTAGAATCCAGATAATGCTTTATTAATTCCATTATTTTTCTCTAAATAATAGTGAGAGCTAAGAGAATAGTTTGATTTTTTTTTTTTTTTTCAAAAACATCACACTTAAAACTTATCATTCTTCACTACAACAGTATTGCAAACAATATATGAACAATAAGTGTGAGAATGAGACCAGAACCTTCTAGAAGGAAAGTTATATATTGTCATTTTGATAAGCTCCAATTAGGTTTAAGTGTTTCACAGGAGACTTCTTATGTCTGAATAGAAAATAGATGTACAAATGGAAGGCATTATTGCAACTTATGGCCAAAAATGCATGAAAACCAGTATTTGGATAAAACCCAGCATTTTCAAGAACTGACGCTACGGAACTGCTTGCTGTGTATCTGTTTTTTCTCAGTTGGATAAACATTGGTATAAAAGTTGTCTAGAGTTACAGGTAATGTTTCCAGTTACTATTGCATGGGATAACTTATGTTCTCGTAATGTAATACAAATCAAGTTGTCAGCTATTTGAGCTTTTTATAATCACTTCTGATACTGAAGTTTGTTACATATTTCAGTACAATTTGTGGATGTTACTTGAAATATGCTTTGATAATCTGCTTTGGAAATGGGAGAGAGCTTGTTCATTTTAGCTTGTGAACTGCCAGCAGTAACTGTGGATCCGGTCATGAAAAATGTGCTTATACATTGAAGAGCTGGAGTGTGGGCTGTATGGGTGTTTTTCCCTGTCCAGAGGTGCTTATTTTTGAGGTCTAAAAACAGACATTTGTCTGGTGATGACTTTCCTTTAAAAAATAATAACCAACTGCTTCAGAAGTGAGCTTATACCCATGTATCCTCACTTCTTATGCATTATCCATGTTATCTTGTGCGAAGATCTATACAATTATGTGGAGAAAGAATAACTTGCATTTATTATTTTTCCTTAAGTTCAGCATTTGATGAAATAGGATAAATCTGTTTTATGCCCTGCAGACCGTTGGAAAGTTGATTGGTATTTTTCATTTACTTTTCCAGTCCAATTGTGTTCAGTCTGTTTCTTCCTCAGGCTGTTCCTATTCTCTCTTGTCTCTGCAAATCTGAAATGCTACCTAGAACAGAGGAATGAATTATGTAATTGCTCATTTGAGAAGGGGGGAGGATGCAGTGGTGTTCTCACAGTGTCAGAAATAATGTGGCAGAGAAGAGAAAGGACCTTCTTGTAAGGGAAGAGTAACTGAAGACTGGATAGAACCTCTAGGAAAAGGAATGTGCTATAAGAAAGAAAGATCATGAGCTTGTGGTGGTTTGTTTTTGTTGTTTTTTTTTTCGTTGTTGTTTTTTGTTTTTGTTTTTTTTGTCTTAATAAAAGCAGTAGGAGAACTGTCAGTTTTTGGAAGAGAAAACTTGAAACTGGGAAAAGAGCAGGAACCAGGAATGGTTGTCATTTGGAACTTATTACCAGAAGACGTGAATGCTGGAAGAATAGCATAATTTTAAGGAGAATGTTGGTATAGATGGTGGGAGTATCCAGTTCTGTACCACAGCCTAAAGAAACACCAAAATCACAGGCAGGCATAAGAGGCACTTTATGTCCTACCTATCTGTAGTTTAAATAACCTCTAATAGATGGGAGGCAGGAAGAAATCTTGTCTTGATGACTATTATTTTGTAATCATCTGCTTTGGATTTTCTGTCATGTATATCTGAACACCTGAAACTGATGATCGTGGTCAAAGAAAATCCAGTTAGTCCAGAAAGTTACTGGCAGCTGCTCTGTCCTTAACCTTGCCAAAACATGGAGACTGTTCTGCCTTCAGATACAAAGGCTACTAAATAAGGGTAAGAGCTACGATTTCTGTTGTTGTTTCTAAAGCCCAATTTCCACGACATGGGTTTGTCAGTGTCTACACAATCCTCTGTGTTTTTGGGTAATCTGGTATGATGATCTTGACCTTTATGTGCAGCTCCCAGTAGCAACAACAATTTTATAGAAGGTATAATACCGCTATAAAAATTCTGTTCAGGCTTGGGTAGTCACCCTATCTCAGAGTTTCCGAAAGATAGGTTTAAGTGGTAATGTGCTTTTTACTCTTTCCTTTGGTGACATGTATCAGTTATTTCACTGTGATTAAGTCTTTTTTTGTTAGCACATTTAAATCATTTGACTCAATTACCTAATCCCCATGTAAGCCATGCTGACACAATGTTTTATTGTCCTTCCCTAGTGGTCAGATCACACACAGGGCTTCAAGTTTGCTATTGTTGGTAGGGCTAGAGGGTCTGACCTTCAGACTTCTTTATCCTGTTCAGTTTCTCATTTTATTGCACCCAGACTTTCTGGGGATGGTTGCTACCAAAGTGTTGATCAGGAGGATGTGTTAAGTTTGCCATGTTCTTTGTAAAATCACTCTTAAGTGTTTGGCTTTTAATATGCAGTAAGTGGATATCCGTTGTAATTTGAAGATTTTCACATATTTATGTAGGTCTTCTATGTGTTGTATAAATAGTTCTTGGATGACAGGAGTTGAAATCCTAATCTTCAAAGAACCTTCTTGTCTTTTTGTTCTGTGTTTAACACAGAGCTGTATATGGCTGCTTGGATTACACAGCTTATACAGCACGGTTTTATTCCTCCCTTCCATTATGTTACAGGGGAATCCTGTCTTCCATTTCTGTTCAGTAGTATTGTGCTTTGCCCCCACTTGCTATAGTAGCCTGTTGCAGGGACCCAGTTTTACTCCTGTTTTCTTCTTACAGCTTTATGAACTGAAGTCTTTGTTATTACATGGTCTCATGACAACATGGCATCAAGCATGGCCTTATGCCTTGATGAGGTGAGAAGAGATGATGACTCATTGGAAAGAGGTCATGCCTGAGCGAGAACTGTTGCTGTTGCCAAAGTTATAAAAGATGAATTACCCCTTGAGTTCTTCTAATGTACCTAGTTATTCAATGACTATAAAAAAAAAGTTGAACAGTGTGAAGTATTTATTAGGGGAGCTCCTTTCCTGAAGCACAAAATTGAGCAGCGTTTTTGTTGGGTTGATCTGTGGCATGTGCCATCTAGATTATTTATTTATTTTGGTGCTTGAGAGTAACGGAATGGAAGAAGTTCATTTCATTGCTTATTTTCTAATAACTTCTTCCTTTGTAGGCAATTATTGCTTACATCATCAACGTGATTTTATCTTTTTGAACTTTTCTCCCAGTGTATTGTTTGTTCTGTACTCTTTCCATGCTGTATATCTGGGATCTTGACATCAGGAGTAGCATTGTGTTGCCAGCCCACTGTCAGCACTAAAATAGTGTTCACTATAAATGTACATTACAGAGTAAAAGAATCCACTGCCTTTTAGATAAATGTAAGGTTTAGGGTTAGGTTTTCAGAGTTAAGTTAAATTTCCAATGTAACGCAAAGTTAAGATACAGAAGTCTGCAGCAAGGGTTCCCGAGCACTCTGAATTTTGTTCAGTAGTGAGAAGGTGCAGTAAGCAGACTGTATGGTCAATCATGATGAGATTTGAAATTTAATATAGTTTTTGAGAAAACGTCTGCTTTTGATATTTCTCATCATTTAATCATATAATTTCTCATCATGTCACTGTGCTATACTTAATGTTGTCTGGACATACAGGTGCTTTCGGTATGTATTTCCAGATTTAGGGTGAAAGATTCTGATAGAACTGGAATTTTTTGTAATAAAGTTTAAGACTTTTAGATACTTATCTAAATTAAGCTTGTTGCAGTGATTTGGACTATGGATGTGAATCCACGTTCGGCTGGTTGATTCTGGGCTTTTCTGCCCACCATGTCAGTGTTAGTTTTTCATTAAATGTATGGGGTGAAGGGAGGATAGGGAAATAAAACTATGTCAGTCCTGATGTAAGTTGTCATACACTGCTATTGGTTATATCTGTGAACCTGTTCATACTGCATTTGTTCTGATGTGTGCTATTTCTTCTTTTTTTGTCCTTGTTCCTTTCCATAGAACATTCACAGTTGCTATATTCTTGTTTCAATTTTTTTTTCATTTTTACTCCAAGAATTAAAAAGGCTATAGCTTGTTATGGTGTTCCAAATATAGGGATAGACAGATGGTTGAGATGATTTTCCTGTAACTATGACCTCTGCAAAGGGATGCTTTGAATTCTATAGGAAGTATGTAGCTATAAAATGGTACTGACTGTGTCTGATACCCTGGAAATGTGTTTTGTTCTATTCCTGAAAGTATCACGATAAACAAGTCAATTGTTGGCTTAGAAAATCCATAAGCCATTGATTTAATAGAAGCTGGTGAAGAAATATCTGTCCTAATAAATACTTCTTTAAAGTAAAACCACTGTTGGAGGCAGAGTATGGGGCTACTGGTTCTTGTACTTTGCTACTCTCTTCTGTGCCTTATTCTCCATGAGGAAAAATAGCTGACTTAGATAGGGAGGATGTAAGGAAGACTGTATTGCCATTTCTCTGGTGGAGAGAGTTATGCAGAATTCATTGCTAAATATTTAAAGCTAGATTTTTATATCTGTTAGACAAATAGTGATAGTGCATAGTCAATTAGTGATAATGCAAGTAAAGAATTGCATTGGAATTACCTTTCCTAGGAAAGGGAATTAATTTATCAGATATATGCTTTTATTTATTTATGTCTGTGGTGACAGGAATTGTTTACATGAACAGAGCATCCCTAGAAGACATTTGATTGCTACTGCAGTCTAAATTCAGTTCTTCTTTTATGTCACTATGAACCCAAGTTAATTTTAGAATTGCTTAGAGTATAGGAGTAAGTTATTAGAGTTGTTAGAGATAACTTTGCATAACTGTGCTTCTAACCAGAACTTTAACTGACATTTTCAAACAGGTAAATTGTAATTAAGCTGTTTCTTTTCAAGCATGTTTGTTTTTTCTCTGTAGTTTTCTTTATTTGTAGAGGCTCAGAGTCTGATCTTATATTTGAATCTTCAAAAGAGTGAGGGAAATTAGTACTTAAAGTCTTGAATATAATCAGGGAACTTTTTGTTCTTTATTCAAATAATACTGCTTTCAGTGCAGCTTATTGTGTTTACACAGTGGTGTGCTGGCTGCATCAGGTATATTCAGGCAAATTTCAGGTTTCCCATATTCATAGAGGGAAAAGTCTGCTTGTTCTTTGCCGCTCATGCTGTACTTGCAACACTGATAATCCCAGGACACTGTAAAATGCAATTGTGAAATCCCAAGCAGAAATAAAATAACGTCAAGTATAAAACATATTGCATATAGCAGAAAATCTTTGGCCTTGGCTGCATTATTGGCAGTGGGATCATCATGCCTTTCATTTAGAAGGATACTATTTTGCTTTCAAGTTATCATTAATTTCATAGACACTTTAGTTAAGTGCAAATTTGAATTTATCATGGCTTCTATCAGGCTTTGAAAGCTCTGTGCAATCCCATACGTGAGTATTGTCATTGTCTTCCTTTCCTGGCCAGCTAGTAATTAGCAATTCCTAGTAAGTTAGGAATTGCCTTCAGTGGTAGAACCCACCAAGTAAGTATGTAAGTAGAGGGAGGTAGAGTGAGTTTTTTTTATATAAAGCTTTGTGTTTAGAAGCATACTTAAGCCTTATTTCTGGCTCTAGATGAGGTAAACAGAAATTAATTTCGTCTGAAAAGCAGATGCATGCTTTGATTTCTACAAAACTCCAAGTTACTGATTAAGTTTTTGTTTTATTCACATATTCTCTGTACCGTATGTGTGAATTAAATTCCCGAGTTTATCTTGATAGTTTAATGGAATAAGGAATTCAGGTGATGATGAACGGGATGAACGTAAATCCCAACCAGATGATTTTTAAGACACAATAAGCTTTCATCAAACCACTCAGAAGAATTAAAATATTACTCAAAGATCCCTTAATGGTCTGATATTGAAATCCTATAACCATTCTATGGTGAGACAAAACACAGACTTTAAATGTGTATGAAATGTAAGGCTTCTGCCTTTTAATTGGGGGCAATGTTTGACAGCTCTGAAATAAACTAAGTAGTAATAAATATTCATACTTGGTATAATACTGCAAAATAAGAGGAGGAAAAAAGCTTTATTTGATTGGTTAGATCAAAAAAGGAAAATAGTACTGAGTGAAAGCATCTGTAAGGGATGTTGCTAGAGATCCTTGTGATGCAAGAAGCTATTGTTTCTATGCAGCTATTGTCAGCTTCAGAGAAAACAAAATCATGAAAAGGAGGTCTCTGCCATTCATTTAAGCAACAAACAAAATGAAGAAGGGGGAAGGGAGGGAGAAAAGGGCCAAGTCATCTCAGTCTTTTGGCAGAGAGTATTCACCACTCTGTTTTGATCTACCACGATCTTAAATTCTTTTGTAGAAAAGCTGGAAAACTTCTGCAACCACTAAAACTCAGTGCTGTTCTAAAGAGAGACTTGACTGAATCTGCCTTTGTTCCTGCATACTATAACTGTCTTGGAACAAAAAGGACTTTGACCTGTAAAAATACACAGTTAAAGACTGGAGTGGTAGTTTCAGAAGCAGTTTTAAAAGATTTCAAGGAAGCTGTCTGCAAAGTTGTTTCAAATAACTCCAAGGAATTGCTGACTAAATATGCAAGATATCAAATTATGTTTAGTCTTAAAAAAATAAAAACACAAGACATCGAACTATAAGAAGACATTAAATTATTCTTACAACTACAGTTTGTTATTCTGACAGAAATGATGCAAATGTCATTACCAGTGACTGAAGGAAAACCTTCACTTACACAGAAAAAAAAAAAAGAGTTACAGGACAGAAAATACAAGAATGTCATATGCTAATGTCTTACTTATCTTTTGAATGATATTTACAACTCTAATTACTTCCTCAAAACTGAGAATTGCGGAGGGCTCAAATAGGGCAGGAGGGTAACTAGTGGGAGTTGTAAAACCTTGTGTGAATATTGGAAATTAGTGGTTCTATTTGTTTGTTTTGGTTTGGGCTTTTCTTACAGTTTGGAAAAGAGACTGCTTTGTGAAAGTAAGATTGCTCTATGGAAAGTAAAGGATAACTTTTCTTCTAAACAACGCTTTAGTGAAATTGGAGAGTTGGACGTTTGTTTCTTTTTTTTAGAAGCTCATTAAATGTTTCTGTCTTTTCGGAATGTTGTTTCTCACCTTTAACTAAGCTAATCAGTGTTGTAACAAATGTCCCAGTGGAGCACACTGATGGTTCATCTAGCATGCTGGCAGCAGGTGAGGTTATTCATGAAAATCAGGCCAGTATTGCTGCTGACTGCACTATGGTGCCTTTGTCTTTCATAGATTCATAGAATGGCTTGGATTGAAAGGATGCAAAAGATCAGCCAGTTCCAACCCCCTGCCACAGGCCGGGCCACTAACCTCCAGGTCTGGTACTAGACCTGGTTGCCAAGGGCTCCATCCAACCCGGCCTTGAACGCCTCCAGGGATGTAGTGTCCACAGCCTTTCTGGGTGGCCTGTTTCAGACAGATCTTCTCACCGCTCTCATTAAAACATTACCCCATCATCCAATCTTGAGTTCAAAACCATTCCCCCTAGTCCTGTCGCCGTCTATCCTTGTAAAAAGTTGATTCCATTCCTGTTTATGATCTCCTTTTAAATATCGGAAGGTTGCAATGAGGTCTCCTCGCAGCCATCTCTTCTCCAGGCTGAATAAGCCCAGTTCCCTCAGCCTGTCTTTGTACTGGAGGTGCTCCAGCCCTCTGATCATCTTTCCCTTGTATCAAAAGTTTTATATTTGGTATGTTAGAAAGTCCAGTTCTGTACAGTCTTGCTAAATGCTTGCTTATGGACCTACTGTTAGTGGGCTTATCGAATACCCTTCTGAAGGAACTTATACTGCCTGACTCATAAATCTCTTGTGGAAGCGAGATCCAGAAATTCACTGCTTTTTCACAAACTCACAAATGCGTTACTGCTGTCATCTGCCTGAAATTTGAATAGAGTGCTCCTAATTCTAGTGTTTGGTGAGTCTGTGATTTGGTAACTGTTTGCACGTATTTTATCTTTTCTGGTCATAAAGCTTAACCAAATCTACTTGTGGCCTTTTCCTCACAGGTGAGTGGCCTCAGGTGCTTTGACTTCTGCTTTCTTTGGTTCTCTTCATCTTTTTATCTCTCTCTAATTCTGCTGCGTGATTTTTTTTGAGTTGTGAAGATTAATGCAAACAGTAGTTAAAATGTGGAGACAGCAAGGATTTATTGTAATTTCATAGTGACACTTTGTTTTACTCTCTAGGTTCTTGAAGATGGTCTGTCTTACTGGCTTTTGTTGTTGGAGCTACCTATTGAATCAGTGATTTTAGAAAACTGTTAACTAATATCTGAGGGGATCTTTTACTTGAGTTACAACTTCTAGGAATGGTTTCAGCACTGTTTACCCCCCAAATTAGATTTTTCTCTTGATGCCTACTTCTGTTTTGAAGCTCTCTGCCACCTTTTTTGTGCAGTGGTTTTTTTTATATTTTTTATTTTTTTAGTTCCTCACTATTGTGGCGTCTGACTACCCAAAAATCTGTCTTTCCAAATGGTAATACCTCAGGCCTAGTATAATTTGGAGTCAGGTTGGAAGATAATATGCAAGTTTTTAGCTAAGGTTTTTAGAATATCTGTATTATAAAGGAAAGTGTCACCTTCTCTGGCTTCCCAGAATGACAAATTGGCTGAGAAAGGACCTGAACTGAATCATTTTGGCTACTGTTGCCTGATGAGCCCTTCTGTGTTTTAGTAGGCATCAAACTTCCATCTTTTCTTGAATATCCCAGGACAACTGGCATATGCTCATTTTCTAAAAGCATTTTAGTGAGAGGCTACAGTGCAGTATTTTCTCTATTTTTGTACAGGTCAGAGTGAACTGCCGTAAAAAATTAAGTAGGTGTAGGGTCCTTAGGCATGCTGCACAGACTGCTGAAGTGTACCTATACAAGCATTTCAGTTCATATCAAGATTGAAGCTTGTCCATCATTTTCTTCTGAATTTCAGTAGAATGTTTTGTAAAGTCATTTGGAAAATCATTTAAAAATGATTAAGAGAAAGTTTAGTACTAAAGGTGTAGTGTGTTTAAGAAAGGTGTTGATGGTGAACTTAATGATTTCTATTTAGCAGGGTACCTTCTGGGGTCTGTTTTGGAACTGGCTGGCTGGTTTTTCTTCCATCCATTGTAGTTGTTCATTCCTAGTTATAACACAAAAAGTAACATTGTTCTTGGAAAACTTCATTACTATGCTAGAGTGAAAGCATCAACTCTGTGGAGATTTATGTCGTGGGAACAATATGAAACATGAAATAAACTGGGCTAGAACACAATGGCACAAAGTAATCATATGTTTACTATGAAGTAGGAGTTCAAAAACAGCAGGATCTAGTTAATCAACAAACAACTGTGGACCACCAGTGTGAAGTGGCAAAGAAGTGAATGGAATTTCAGAATTGCTGTAATTTGGCAGTGCGTATAATTTGGCAATGTGGAGTTGTATGTCGGCTGTTGCACATCATCTCAGTTGCCAGTGATGAAGAAGGAGATATTTGGATTGAAACAAATACAGGTGTCTTTTATGCTATTCCAGTACAGGTGTCTATATACTAGTTATGAAAGAAAGAGTAGTAAATGGCTGTGACCATGTGTAATCTAGAAAAAAGTTTATGTATGTTGACAGTGAGGTGCTAGTCCAACTTTCTGGGATGAATAACAGAGGCAATGGCCTAATATTGTAAAAGTGACACGTGTTCTTCTTATTAAAGGGTTTTATATAGGAGTTATGGTAATATGCATTAGATTTGATTGGACTGGTGCTTCCTTCCTAGTTATATGTAAGTTATATGGTAAACTTGGCTGTTCTCTAAGGTAATAGGTTGACTGGCATGGTACAGTAGAAATAACTGCTTGATAAATATTTAGATATGAGTGCATCTGTTAGCTGTTGTGATGTGATGCTTCTTTATGAATCAAGCAGCGTGAGGAACAAGTCTTCTGACTCCTGACGCTGGCACATATGGAAGCAATATGGAGCTATAGCTTCCAAGTTCTACAGCAGTGAGTTCCTTTTTCAGTCTTTTGTAAAGATAATGTCATGACAGCCATTGATTTCACTGGCAATGAAAGCTTCTGAAAGTAAATAAAAGCAGGATATGAGAAGTTCACTAATATGAAATAGTGTACTTTGAAATGAACCTACAAGAGTGCTGACTCCACACCTGACCTGGACCTGTATTGAGGAGAAATGAAAAATACAATGCTTTGCTAGCTGGTGAAGCCACAAACTGCTTTAAATGTAAAGGGAAATCTTAGAGATCATCGTGGAAGCAGAAAAAACAATAGTGAATTGTAGAGTGGAAAGACTGAAGAAGAAAGAACTATTGGAGTAACACGAAGTTGAGAGGACAGTTGAAAGACGCAGCCCTTGGAAATGCTTATGGAGGAGGTGTGGTAATGAAAGCAATTAACAAACTCAGCTAGACTGAGCAAGTAGAACTGCGGTTGAATTGGTAGGAATGGAAAGAGTTATCGATCTTGAATACAAGGAGGACTAAAAAGTGCTTGTGTTTTGTTGTGCTCTTTGTATTTTGAAGCTAAAGTTCAGTGGCATGTGAGCTTTGTGTTTTTTGTTTTTTTTAATTTTTCCTCTTCATCTGTCTGAGAATTGTCAGTAAGATCCATGACCTTCTAGTGCAGGGAGAGACATGGTAAGCACTGACAAAACTAACAGGTACTCTACCACAGTTGATATCACTGGAGACATCTCAACTGGAATTCTATTCTTCCTTAGAATTTTTCCTGGAAGATTTCAATAGATACTGCTAGGCAAAGAACTATTGTTTTTTTTCCTCTCAGAGTTCTCTAAGCAGCAAAGTCCTTCCACCAGAATTCTCTGCACTGGAGCCTACAGCACAAGTGAGAGCTTTCTAGATTACAGTAAAGCTGTATACAGTGCTTCTTGATTCACGACTTCACATCTGAACATACAATAAATGTGTTTTGTATATAACTTGGATGTATATTCTCTTTAAAAAAAAGTGAAAGAAATTCTATTTTTGGCAATTTTAATTTTTGAATATCAAGTGGCAGAGAGTGTCAGTAAAACTCGTCCAGATGTCTGTGTGATAACACCGTGTTAGTCCTTTGTAAATATGATTAGGAAAATCACGGCTGTTTCACAAATGGCCACAATAGTCCCAGAAGTGATGGGTAGCAGTGGTCATTAAGTTGTACTGTACCTTTGTATTAAACTATCGAACACTTACTACTGATGCACATAAAAAACTTCACTTAGCTGACCCGATCACTGTCTGAGCTAATGTAACACATTTGTGTTTCCAAAAAGTGGCAGTTACAGAGGATGTAACGTAAGCCCTGAGTTTCCTTTCCAGAGCATTGGATCTCTTGACATGATCATAGCCTGAGCAAGGTAGTAATAATTGCCTGGTTTTGAGCTGACAAATCTTAAACAATTGTTCTGTAATGGTAGGGTGTTTGAAGTCTTGCTGCTGTTTTGGGAGGAAGGAATGAGAAATCTCTAGAAATCATGAAGTTTTCCTTTCTGTAGCCTGATTGAGAGCATGTACTTAGTTGTAACCTTTAGATCTCTTAAGATTTCTAAAGCTTTCTAAACTTCTGCATAAGAAGTACAAATGCAGTTTCATTTTAGGCCACTTCACTCTAATTATTTGGGAGGGTGGGGAAGGCTGTGGCCTTTCTCCAGCCTTATTTCTTAAGTTACTTAAGAAAGCAAAGAATTGTTTATGTGCTGACCAATGCCTTAGCGCAGGCATTTAATTTAGAAAATATAATTTAGAAAATGCCAGGTCATGTTTACAGCTGGTAACTTGAGTTTCTGAAAAGTAACAGAAATACAAAAAGGGTATGAATTTAGTATTGTAATTGATCACAACTTCAGAGTTGTGGCAGTTTCAGAAGGTTTTGCAGATGGAAAATGCTGAGTTTTCTCAGAGGTAAAGATCTAAATATAGCTTGGTGTTTGCTACGAAGCAATAGCTGGTATTGCTACCTATAATGAGGATTTGTTAAAATGTCTGATTTACCTAAAACATTTTTCTGCATCGGTGACTATTACAATATGAATATTTTGTTATTTCTGCAGATAATTTTTGCTTTCTTTACTTCTTCTGAGTGGAGAGTTGATGTTTTTCACTTGCATTGATAAGGGTGAGGATATTGTAATGTGTATTTTGTGGCTCCATATGTGTTTAGTCTTACTTTTGCAGTGTTGTTTTCTGTGTGCTCTGGCTTTACAGTCTGACACAACTTATTTACACAAACAACACCCTTTTCAAATAACTTACCAGTTTTGAATTCAGTAGCGGTGTAACTGTGTCCCACAGAAATGTTCTGCCTGTGGTGTGAATTCTAATCACAGAATCATTAACATTTGGAGAAGATCTCTAGGACTATCTCATCCAGCTGTCAATCCATCACCACCATGGCCATTAAACCATGTCCCTCAGTGCCACAGATGCCTTTTTCTTGAACACTTCCGGCGATGTGACTCCACCACATCCCTGGGCAGCCTGTTTGAATGCATTACCACTCTTTCATAGAAGAAATTTTCCCTCACATCCAACCTAAATCTCCTTGGCAAAACTTAGGACCATTCCCTCTCATCTATCACTAGTTATCTGGGAGAAGAGACTAACTCCCACCTCATCACAACCTCCTTTCAGATAACTGTGGAGAGCAGTCAAGTCTCCCCTGAGCTCTTCTCTCCTGACTAAGTAATCCCATCTCCCTCAGCCATTCATCACAAGATCTGTGCACCAAACCCCTCAACAGCTTTGCTGCCCTTCTCTGGGCATGCTCCAGGGCCTCCATGTCTTTGCTGTAGTGAGGGACCCGAAACTGAGCATGGTAGTTGAGTTAGGGACACACCAGTGCTGAGTACAAGGTGACAATTACCTCTGTGGTCCTGCTAATTACACTATTTTTGATACAAGCCAGGATGCCATTGGCCTTATTGGCCACCTGGGTACACTGCTGGCTCATGTTCAGGCTAGTGTTGAGCAGCACTCTCAGATCCTTTTCCTTCTTGCAGCTTGGCAACCACTCTATAGCCATGGCTATTGGAAAGGCTGTTGTGGCCAAGGTGCAGGATTTGGCAATTCGTCCTCTTGAAGCTCATACAGTTGACCTCAGCCCAAGTGATTGAGCCTGTCCAGATCCCTTTGAATGGCCTTTCTACTCTCAGAAGATGATCAACACTTCCTCACAGCTCAGTGTCATCTGCAAACTTGCCAAGAATTTTCTCAAATGTGTCCATATGGATCATCAATATAGATGGTAGCAGTGTTGGCCTCAGTACTGATCTCTGAGGAACACCAATGATGATCTATTGCCAGCTGGATTTAATTTAAACCACCACCACTCTGGATGTCCTGTCCATGCAGCCAGTTTTTTTACCCAGTGAAGACTGTACATATCTAAGTCATGATCTGCCAAACACATGTGTAGAGGAACTGGAAATCAGGTGAAGAATCAGTGCATCACCTCTGTCCCTGGACTTTCTTCTTTTGTTTTTGAGATGTCTGCGAACATATATATATATATATATATATATATATATATATATATATATTACTATACATTACTATATATATTATATATTTATATATATATATATATATAAAATCATATATATCATGTGTATATATATATATATATATAAAATCATGTGCTTTTTGTTTAATCATAACATGCATTCATGTTTGCGTGAACATGTTTACATTTCAGATTTTCATATCAGCTGTAGAAAATACACCAAAAATGGGAGATGTTGTCTTCAGCCGTATACTGCAGATTGATTTGGCTCCTGTACTCTTAGCATTTGCAGCTTGGTCTTGCTTTACATGCTAGGCAAGGTTTATGCCAGCCTAATTAGTTGCTTGCATTCCTGAGTTTCACAGCTGCTGTATTCAGCTGTGTACTAGAAAAATATAAAGGAATACTGTTTGCAGAGAGCAAGAGGCAATTGTAAAGATGTAAATGTGCTTTGTGGCGGTTCAGTAACATGTAAACTTTTAATAACATATGAAGAATCTCAGGGAACAAATTGTATGGGTACAATGCCAGTTTAAACATTGTAGTATATACATTTTCTGTTTAAGCCAAGAATATTTGGAAGTTGGACATAACATTTTTGTTTGTTTTATTTTTTGTTTTGTTTTAGTTCAGTCCTGACTGTCTTGGCCAGGGAGTGGATGAAGTCTGGCATAGAGATGGAAGAGTTATTGTGGTTCTTTTGTTATGGCATGTTGGCTTACTGTGCTTGTGAGAGGATTTAGTATTTTCTATTCATTCACCAGCCTACTTTGATCTCTTTTCACTTGCTATGGCAAAGATTAAACCTTTAAAAAAGATTAATTGTTACTTATTCTGTATTGAAAATAATCAGACAAGGAACGGGCAATGTGATATCTTTGTGATTAATGCAGTGTCACAGGTTTCAGCTGTGAACAAAATGTATAAAACCTGGTGACATGCTAATGAATATTGTAATATTTTATGCTATATGTTTCACTAACTTTATATCTTTCACAAATCAGTTTTCCTTTGACAGCTGGGCCTTCCCTTAAGAAAAAAAATTATATTTATTTAAACTTGTTAGGTCTTGCCATTTCCCTTGCTGATGAAAAGTTTTCTGTGTCCTTGCAGTAAGCTGTTTGTTCCCGCACTGCAGGAAAAGAAGTGGGCTGTATTTCTATTTTGCTGGCAAATCAGAGAACTCATTAAAACAGTTCTACAACAGAGTGTTCTTGAAGAAAATTAAGTCACTAACAGTTATTTACTAGCTGCAGAAAAATTAACAGACAAGTATACTGAAAATGTTCAACAAGGAAAATTTGCACAGAAATGTTCATCCGCAGAGAATTTACAAAGAAGTGCAGAACTTTTCTGCTGAGTGAGTGTGCTTCAGCATGGTCACCAGCAGAATTAGGACGTGGTCCTGAGGGCAGGATGTACTTGCACAACATTGTTTGGGTGTTGAAAAAACGAGAAACATCAGTGTGTGACAAGGGCGGCATGGCTGTGTTCCTGCTCATGTGCCTGCTTTTGCAAAAACCATGCTGATATGCACAGAGGAAAGTGAAGACTGTGCTCTTCATGCATATTGCTTGTTGTGTTGAATGAACATGGTGTAAACATGGCAGTGAGAGTGTTACCATTTACTTCCTCTCTGTGAGCAACTTAAACTGCCAGTATTGCCATGTGAGAATCTAGACCTTGCCTTCATGTGCATGTGAGTGCTGCTGGGACATGCATGGGAGTGCTGCTCAAGAATCACAAACAGCAGTGTTTGTTAAATAATAAATAAATTATATATGGTTCAGAGACATGAAAACTAGCAAAGGAAAGGAGCCAAAGAGGGAGACTTTTTTTTTTTTTTTTTTTTTTTTTTTTTTTTTTTTTAAATAATAAATTAACTACTACTCAACATCCTTAAGTGGAGAATTGAATCTTATGCTTGGGGCAAGTACAAGTGCAGAGTTTAGAAGTGGTTATGTAATGTAACGTTCACTGTGAGGTAAATGCTGCAAATGTGAAAGCACTGCTGCCTGGAGTGCCAGCTGCTGCATGCATCCCTCCATTTGCTTTGCTTTTGTCTGAGTTGTATTCAGTCCATCCCTCTGAATGCTACATCAGACTGCAAAGATCTACTGGTACCTTCCTGACACTTGCAGTATTTCTTTTTTGCCTAGGTATACCTGGCTGTGAATGATTAGGCAGCCTTTACAACAAAAGAAGTGCTAAAAACATACATCTGTTACTTGTGCTATTAGGTGAGATAACTTGAGATACCATTTAACATTTTTCTTCCTTTCTTTCCCTCAGCGGTCCCTAAAAGACTTAGAATGTATAAAAAAAACTTGCTTTAAAAGACTACCAAATTATGTCTGAGATAGCTAAACCAGAATTTTAAGCAACATATGGAGAGAAAACATGGGTGAGTTTGGGGGCTGGGAGTTTTAGTAAAGGAGAACTACAGAATTGTTTATGTTGACAAAGACCTTCAACTGTTAACCTGAGCCATGAAGTCCCATTACTAAAATGTGTCCTTAGTGCCACATCTACAGGTCTCTTAGTCTTTGCCAGGGATGAAGACTCTACTGTTTCCCTAAGCAGCCTGTTCTGGTGCTTAGCCACCGTTTCCATGAAGAAAATCTTCCCAGTATCCAATCTCAGCCGCCTCTGCTGCAACTTGAGACCACTTCCTTGTGTGATATCACTTTTCACTTCAGAAAAGAATCTGGTGTTCAACTCACTGCAGTCTTGTTTCTCGGAGTTGCAGAGAGCAATGAGGTCTCCCCTCCTTTTCTCCAGAAAAGACAACCCCAGTTCCCTCAGCTGCCTCTTGTAGGTTTTGTTTTCCAGTTCTTTCAGCAGATTCGTTACATTTCTCTGAGTGAGTCCCAGCACCTCCATATTCTATTTGTAGCGGGGGGCCCAAAACTGACTACAGCACTTCTGGTGTGTTCTGTCACACCAGACTGAGTACAGAGGGACAATCACATCCCTAGACCTGCTGGCCATATAATTTCTGATGCAGTTTAGTAAAGCATTGCCCTCTTGGCTACCTTGGCACTCAGCTGGCTTGTGTTTAGATGACTGTTGTCTGTCATGCCCATCATTTTCTGCTGGGCAGCTTTCCAACTGGTCTTCCCCAAGCCTGCATCACTGCATGGGGCTGTTACCACCCGAGAGTAGTGCCTGGCTTTTACCCTAGTTGAATGCTGTATAGCCATATATACCATATAGCTGGGTGCAGCCTTGGTGCTGCCTAATCAGCTCCTTCCTACACTCCAGCACATGAAAACATGTGCCCAGCTTGACGTTGTCTGCAGACTTACTGAGGGTTCTTTCTATCCCCCATCAAGTCATTGATAGAAACATTAAACAGAACTGGACCTAGTACTGAGTCCTAGGAAACACCACGGACGGCCTGCCAGCTGGATTTAACTCTTTTCACTAAGGCTCATTAAGACTGGCTTCCCAACCTATTCTTTACCCAATAGACAGTAATCAGTCCAAGTTATTAATGGTCAGTTTATCAAGAATATGTGAAGTGGAAGAGACCTAAGCAGTGACAGATAGCTTCCAAGGGCCAAGGTGGGTTTCATATTTAACAGTGGAAGCCTCATGTGGCGTTTGGAGGCTGGCTTATGATTGGATGTGGACAGTAGGTCACTGAAGCCATCGTTTGACTGTGACAGGCAGGTATACTATTGAAACAGTGGGTGCGCACAAGTTGCTATGGTGTGAGAATGTGGGCAGTGTGAGCTGTTTTTGTGAGAATTACTAGGCTGCTGTTGGCCTTGGATAATTGATTGAGAGGCTGTGTGGATGTGTGGTCTTCAACCAAGCTGAACGTGACCTAACAGAGGCATCTGTGGTGTTCACCAGATGTAGGAGTGCATAGGCTATAAGCCATGAATAATTTAAAACTGTACAGTTTTGAGGGAATTCGTGGAAGGCTTAAGATGCATCTTGCTGGATGTGTAAAGCTTTAACAGCTTTGCATTTATTCATTTTTTTTTCTTATGGGAAGTAATATTTAGAATTTGTTTTTTACTCAATCATTTGCATTTCCTTTTCAATTCAGCAGAGTATGGGCTTGCTTTTTTGTGCAGGGGCTTGTTAAAGAAGGGTATTGGAGAAGCAGTCGCACTGGGCTTTCGTTCTTTAGAAAGCTCAGTTCTTGGTATTTTTAGGGCAAAGCGTGGATGTGAAATCAATGTGACACTTGGATCTTGATCGTTTTGTGTCAGTGCATGGTTCCTCTGCTTTTGCAATTACTCCTTGCTACCATATCTAGAAGAAAGGATAAAGTATGACAGAAGTTAGTTTAAAAAAAAAAAAATTTAAAAGAAAAAAAAAAATATATATATATATATATACATGCTAAGAAGGAAAATCTTTATCAACTGAAACCTTACTTTTTATTCTTCTTTGTGGGGTCTTATCGGCTTGAGATCTTTCACCATGTAAGTTATATTGGTGGTACTATATTGGTTTCTATTATTGTTATGAGCAACTTAATTTTAGCTGAATTACAGACTGATTGGATGGATGTCAGAATATAATCTTACAGCATTTTACTGCTACGTCAGCATGTTTAATCTTGTATCAACCTAGAAAGTAGGCAGAATTTTTTTGTGGAGTGCATCACAGTAAATTCTGTGCTGTTTTGTTGGAAATCTTAACAAAACTTACCATAGAAAAAAGATTTTAAGTGGTGTGGCTTTCAAACAGTATTTTGTTTACTTATCACTGTTTCCTACTCCTTGAATTTTTTAATTCTCCCATTCTACTAGCAAATCTCAGCCAACTTTCAGTATGTGACCAGCAATCATTTTTACTTATGCCCCTTTCTGTTTTAACCCTTCTCTTCCTGCCTCTCAGCATGCAGGGATTCAAATAAATTCTGGGATTTTTTTTTTTCACCTGCTAATAAGCGATCATATGTTTCTTTTCTAGGCCGAATTCATCAAGCTATGGTAACATCCCTGAATGAAGATAATGAAAGTGTAACTGTTGAGTGGATTGAAAATGGGGATACTAAGGGCAAAGAGGTAAACTTAATTATTTTAGAACCTCACTGTTTTTAAAAAATGCATAGTCTCCATGAACGTTGCTTTGGAATTTGCAGTGGAAAGGAAGATAAAATACCAGACTTCATTTGTTCAATGATTTTTGGCTACAGACTTTTGAATGGAAGCTTTTGGGCAAACATTGTTTTCTGTTGTGTTAAATTTCACTTCCTGATATCAGTGTCATAGCTTTCAAATAGTGCTTTTTATTTATAGATTTTGAACCCAACTACAAAGGCGGAGTTGTTAACCCCTTTTTACAAGTAGAAAAATCAGTTTTTTTGAGAAGGACTTGCAGTTCAGACAGGAAACTAGTGGGAGAAGTGGATTAGAATTGCATTTGTTTGTTTTATTGAGAAACTTAACTGCTACAAGGTTTATTTACGTAACTTATTTTTGGCAACAATTTTTCAGACTTTCATGCTTTATGAAGTGATGTCTTTCTGTGTGTCAGTTATATTTTGTTATTCCTTCCTGGAAGTTTTGAATCTGTTTAGCCTGTTCAGGGTGAGATTTGGAGAAGCATCTTAGAGATAATTACACCTTACCAGTTGGATGAAAACCTACAAAACAAAAAAATACGAGAATGTTCTGTGACTTCATTACGTGAGCTCATCCTTCTGGACACAAAGAATCCATACAGTAATTAGATCTTTAAAAGTTCCAGCCTGGGGAAATGACAGTCTAGAAACAAAAACTATTTCAAAGCCTTTAGGAACCTAAGTCTCCATGGATTCTGAATGAAGAATTCTGATGAAAATAACAGGGTAATATATTTAATACAGCTTGAAGTTGCCTTTTATTTTTGGGGTAGTTGTAATTTGTCTGTCTCTTTTGCACTGTCTGAGAAATTTCAAATATCTAAGATTTTTTTAATGCTATAAAATACTGTGCAGCATAGAATACTCTTATTTTTTGCAATAATGCTAGATACTTCTGTTATAATTTTATCACACTATTGAATTCTGAATATCTTTTCACCATTATTAATACATCTGTTTTCTAAAACCTGTACATTTCAACTAATATGATAACTAGCACTTCTGATTTTTTTTTTTTGGCAAATTTGAATTGAGACATTTCCAGTTACAGAATTATAAGACCTGTTGAGGAGTATTTTTGTTTATTTTGGGATATATTATGGGGTATGTTTTGTTTATTCTCAAACGTAGCAGAAATGAACAAGATTAATTTGTTCTTGAACTCATAAATATTCTATTATTTTAAACAGATTGACTTGGAGAGCATATTTTCACTTAATCCAGATCTTGCACCTGATGAAGATATTGAGCCTAACACAGAGACACAGCCTCTACCTGCTCCATCAGCCAAAGTAAACAAAATAGTTAAGGTTGGTAAAATCTATTCATACTGTAGTACAGAACTCATAAACATATTGTTATGCTTGAATTTTTACATCTGACTTCTGTCCTTGGATCTACTCGTTGAATATGTTCCATTTTTCCCCATGGTGAATGAGGTTTTCTGAGAACTCATTTGGCAGGGTTAGGAACTAATACTTACAGCTAGATATAGCTCAAGGAAAAGATTCATAAAAGGAGATTGTTTTGAAACAGTTTGTATAGTTCAAGCAGTCTCAATCCTAGGCTCTTCAGAGATGGATTTGACAATAATCACCTCTCTGTTGTATTGATGATGTTATTCTGGAAGCCTAGGCTAGGCTCCAGTTTATGTTTTAAATTATGAAGTGGTCAAATATCAGAGATTTCTGTCTTTATAGGGTCGACGGACTGTGGCACCTGTTAAGAATGATGCTCCTGCTAGAGATAATAGAGGTAAATATTGTATCTTTCCATATCAGGGAAACAAACAATATGGAAATATTCTAATGTGGAGCTTTTCTGAGATTCTTTAATAGTGGCAATGTAGAAGACATGGTGTATCATTCCTAGAATTAATCCTGTGTGTATTTAGGAATGGATGCTGTATGAACAATGTTTATGTGCAAGTTGAAGCAACATAGCATCGAGGGAGTTAAGGTGAATAAAATGAAGGTGCAGAAACTTGAAGTTCATTAACTGTGCTACATTAAATGATACATGAACTTTTACAAATGAAAACATCAGTTTGTTTCAATTTGATTGTTTCCGTATACTACAAGTAGTGCGCTTAAAATTCTTCCAAGTTTTTAGCTTAGTTGTCTAAGTTAGTAGTGAAAAATCTGTAAAATCCACAAAAATACAACAGGAGGATTGATGAAATGAAGTATTAGATGAGTACAGATGCAACACATTCATAATATGGAAAGGAGTAATTATTGCCTTTTTTTTTTTTTTTTTCATTTTCATGGCTGTTTTAAGCATGACTTACTTAATCTGGTGATGGTGATCACTCTTCCAAACATTAATTTTGTGTCATTAATTCAAACTTGACTCCATTTCATCTGTTTAAACTTACTTTTTAAGTGGGTTTGCATATCTTTCCAAGAGTTCAGACTCTTTTCAGGTGGACAATAGAAACCACTTCCTGCCTACTGCCTTTTGTCTTCAGCGGTGCAAACCAAATCAGAAATATCGTAAGGAGAAAATAGCTTTTCAATTATTATTTTCAAGGTAATATAGTCTATATTCGTGACATTTAGTTGATGGGCTCTCCTCACATCTGTACAAATTGTTATTTGTAGTAAATGCTCTTGTTTGGTGTGGAGTAACTCTGCAGCTTGCATTTCAGTAGGTATTGTGCATCTTACTATTTGCAGTGTACCTAAGGATTAGTTCTTTTCTTTTGTAATTAAGCTTTTCTTGGCATACTTTCTTGTTTAGTGGAATACATCCATGCTGTAAAGTAGATCATATTTGGAAGTGATCTGGGAGTTTTTGTCTGTTCCTTTTGAATCTGTTTCCACAGTTTTCTCTATGTTGTACAGTATTTTGGCTTTTGGAATGTCATCTCTAAGCTATTAATCAAAACTGTTACCTTCAATTTCATGCTCTTCTGGCAGAGTTCATTACTAGCATGTACAAGAAACTGCCAAGCTGAAGCAGAAGCACTTCAAGCACCTTTTCAACAAACAAAATATTCAACTCTACCGGAGAGGCTTTGCATGCTCACTACTCACACTGCATTCACTGGGAAGAGATAACATTGTGTCTTTAGAAAAGTGGCATTCTTATCACATATGGAATCAATGCAGAAATTTAGGTAGACGTACCCCTTTCAACTAGATCTCAAAAAAGTTTATTTCTTCCACTTGTAAATTGAGCTGTGTTTGGCTGCCTTTCACTTGTATCCCTTTACTCCTTCAAATACTGCAGGTTCAGTGAGGTGAGACTATTTTTTAATTTCTTAAGAGTGAAACTGCGGGTCCGTTTTCTTGTAATATAAATAAAATTACATCACTAAAGGACCATATGTCTCCAAGTATATTCTTCATTCTATGTACATAATAGGTTTTGTAATAGAATATGTAATAATTTGCACAGGCAGCATAGGTACATCATAGTTTGTTGTGTTGGTGTATGAGAGAAAAATTTTCCTGTCATGTGAGGGGAAAAAAAACTGAGTAGGAATTGTAAGAAGGTCTCAGAAAAGCAGGTAAACAGAAGGAAGAAAAAAAAGATTAAAAGTTGAAGGTGAAGCAAATGGTCAGCTTACATCTCTTTGATTGTTACAGAAATTAGGCAAAACAGTTATACGTCACATTCCCTAGAAGTGTTCAAGAAGTGTGTAGATATGGCACTGAGGATGTGGGTTAGTGGATAATATTGGTGAATGGTGGACTAGGTGATCTGAGGATTTTTTCTGTTAATGATTCTATGATTCTATATTCATTAGAATTAAAAAAAAATCTGCATACTGTCTTTAATAACGAACTTTCCATGTATGTATGTGTGCATATCTCACTTCCCTCTAATTCTCAGTAAATTATATGTCAAAAGAGGACTAGTTTTATCTTATCATAATAAAATAATTCAGAATTGAGTTGATACATTATTAGTTAACATCTGGATCAGCTTTGTTCTTTTCTTTTGCAGTGGCTGGTTCTGCACGTGCACGGCCCACTCAGCTTCCTGAACAGTCATCTTCCTCACAACAGAATGGTACTGTTTCAGATATATCTCCAGTTCAAGCTGCAAAAAAGGAATTTGGACCCCCTTGTATGTAAACCGTATCTCAAGGATTCTTTCATCCTGGACATTACATGTAGATTCTCTTGGATTATGTTGCTGTTCATAAAGGACAAATGGTCTGTAGGCTTCCTTATGAAGCTTTTTCAGAGCACAGTGGCTAAACAAAAGTTCAGTTTTGCCATAATTGGAATTTATTTTTCTTTTATCTTTCGTTATCTTTTATCTTCACATAATGAATTTGTGGGTTTTTTATTGTTGTTTTTTGTTTTTGTCTTACATTTGTCTAGACTTTTTTTTAATTTGAACCAAGAGATCACATGTACTTGTCCAAATGTTTTTTAAGGATCACTTTCCTTATAATTTTATTTTTTTTTAATTACTGTTCCATTTCCCTTCATTTATTTGATAAATTTTAGACACTGAATTCCTGTAATTATCTTGTACTAACCCTGATTTAATTGAAAAGGTGGTAGATATAAATAGGTGTGTACTGGTTATTGATTAATTAATATATTTGAAGTAGTAGTGTAATTGCTAAACTCATGCAACACACTGAAAATATTTTAAATTATATCATTTTCTCCAAGCACGTAGAAAATCTAACTGTGTGAAGGAGGTTGAAAAATTGCAAGAGAAACGTGAAAAAAGAAGGCTACAGCAGCAGGAACTTAGAGAAAAAAGAGCTCAGGTTAGTATTTTTAGCCTAGATCATGCTTTTTTTCATTCATACATAATTTTTTTGAACAGTGGTAATCCTGAAACTAAATGTTTTTTCTCCTGCATACAAATTTGATACATTGTTTAGCATTGCATATTGTGCATATTTGCATTGTTCCAATAACTTAATATTTAGACAGTTTTCCCACTCTTTTTCATCCTACACAAATAATTTTGTGCAATTACTTGTTTTCCCATATGTTATTTCATAATCAAGTGCTGATGATACCTATATCTTAAGGATAATGTGTTGATTAAAAACCATCAAGCTTTGGCTTGAGATATTTCAATGTTACGACAAATTGTTCTTTCTGATCTTTGACACTTTGTCAGATAAGCTTTTGAGGTTCAATTTGATTTTTATTTATTTTTATTTTTATTTATTTATTTTTTTTTTACTTCTTTAAACTAGTCTATGGCTCTAAAGTTTAGCTTTTCATCATGCAGGCAGGTTGGGAATAAATTTTTAGAAACTTGTGTGAAAGAGATGAAGTTGCTAATCCTGTCAGGAAAAAGATCTCCTAATAATAAATTAATTTCTGTCACAGCAGTGTAAAAGGTTCAGCAAAAGTAGCAGTGTAATCTTGTTGGCAGGCTTGTGAGTATGTGTTAGTCTCTCTAAAGAGCAGTACTGATCTGCTGCTGACACAAGTACCACCACTGAGTAAGTAATTCACCTAGTTTATTTCATGCTTTAATAATGTTTCTAAGCTGAACTAAAAGGACCGATGTTGAATTCATGTTTTCTCATTTTCTTTCATTTAAACAAATAGAAAACGTAACTATATATGTGAGGAACAAGTAATTTTTATAACTTAAAAATTCTTCGACATGGTACTAAACCTGAGATTCTCTTTTTATTATTTCTGTGAAGACACTGTTCTGCTGAAGTCTTTGACTTCTGGCTGAGGAAGATCTTATTGTCTTGTTGATCTGTCTATATCTTTCGTGCATTCTGTTTTGAAGTACAGTGATAATTAGGTAATCACTGTCTTCTAGTGGGTATGACTTTTAAGTGGAGTTAGAAGAATAATTACCTTTTTTCTGCAATATGTAATAGCCTTTTCAGAATTATAGCAGGAAATACTTAAGCTATAATACATTTTATAT
Organism: Tetrao urogallus; assembly: GCF_951394365.1. Classification (NCBI taxonomy): domain Eukaryota; kingdom Metazoa; phylum Chordata; class Aves; order Galliformes; family Phasianidae; genus Tetrao; species Tetrao urogallus. The sequence continues at coordinate 55,779,131 of NC_136816.1, read as the reverse complement.
AGACTTACTCTGAGTGGTTTTAAGTTTGCTGTATTTAGGGTTAAGAACATAAAAGCGTAGTCAACTTCTGATTACCAGGCCATAGTTTTGTCTGGGATGGGGGTGACTGTTCCACAGATGCATAGACATCAGTTGGCTTTATTTCATCTTGTTAACACCAGTGCAGTGCTTTCTGAAAGTGCCTATGCTACTTCACTTATGTGTGATGAGCCATGCACAGTTCAGTAAAGCATGTGGACCAGAACTAGCTGAGTATGGCATCAGTAGGATGTCCTGAAACTGAAAATTGACAGGAAGGAGTACGTAAGGAATTCTGCAGCCTTCTCAGCTTAGATGCTCTGGCTGAACAAGGCTTAGGCTCCACGCACAAGTTCTTGTGTGTCTTTTTGCTGTGCTATTCATGGTTCCAGGTTTAGGGATGGGAGGCCATGTATCTGGATGTAGCATATTGTGGAACCTTGAGATTGCTTTTACTTCTCAGAACTTCCAGGCATGTTGGAAAAGTTGACAGTGCATCCAAATTACTGTTAATTTGTTAATTCAGGACCAGTAATAGAATCAAACTTTAACTCACTCAGATCTATTTGAAGCGGCCAGAATACCTGCACTGTTTTGTGAAGCATAATAACGTGAATAATAGTTCACTCACTTCTTCACGGTATAGTCTTATGTCTCAGATTGACTATAGATACTAAATTAATAGAAACACTGTAACTGTTTTCTTTCATGTTTAGTAAATTAGCTACATCAGTTAATGTCTATTTTTCTTTATAATTAAATACAGAAGGTATTGAAACTTGTCAATGTTGGGGAAAAAATGTAAGAAATTCTTTTGCTTACTTTCATAGGATGTTGATGCTACAAACCCCAACTATGAAATTATGTGTATGATAAGAGATTTCAGGGGGAATTTGGATTATAGACCACTGACAACTGCTGATCCAGTAAGTACCCAGGCAATGTGGAAATGTTTTATATTTATTTTTTCTGTGTCTTTTTAATGTTTTCAGTATATGAATGTAGTTTTGTCTGCAAATATGAAAAATAAGTAGCTTAGTATTAGTATTCTTTATAGCATGTGTTTGTTTTTTCTAGATTTTCCTGGGATACGAAGGGATGCACAGACAATACCCTTTTAGGTTCCTAGGAAAATCTCACTGAATGTGAAGATTTTTGATTCCTTTATATATAGCTGAAATATTTGATAATGTGTGATTTTTTTTCAAGCTGATAAGAGTCTTTGGTTTGCATTTGAACTGCATTATCAGATTTTTGTGGTCTTTGTTCCAAATCAGTGATTGTAATAATTTCCTCCAATAGTTTATCCAACCTATTACAGCTGGATTTGCTTACTATGGTGCAGTATGTACCAGGTACTCTACAGCATCACTATCTGCAAGTAATTTGGTTATTTTTGATGCGTGGCTCTCCCTTCTAGTTTCTTGCAGATACAATTGGCTTTTGCTGTTTATATGACTCACGGTCTTTGAAAAGTCTCTTCATTTAAAAATTGATTAATTCATAAATAGAAGTAAAATAATCTATAACTGGAACTTAGATATAGTTCACTGAAAGATTCTTTCCTTTATAGATTGATGAGCACAGGATATGTGTTTGTGTGCGAAAACGACCACTCAACAGAAAAGGTATGACCTTTCAAGATTTTGCAAAATTCTTTCTCTGAAAAGCTTCTTCTGATTGTAGTGTCCTTTGTAGTGAAGAGATCTACAGTACTGAAAGTGAAACTGTTATACTAGAAAAAATGTTTGACAGACAATTCATAGATCTGTCACAGTGTGGATAAAGGGAGGGACAAAAGTAATGTAGCTGCCACCATTTTATGAGCTGGGAGTAGTCACAGAAATTGCAGGTTTTTTTACATGGTTATCTATGGTGTGTTTAGTTGGTCTGGAAATTAATTCTGCTTTAATTTCTTGAGCATTCTTATATTGTGTTGGGATCACTTTTCTTTTAAGTTATCCTATAAGTAATCTCTTCATCAGTGAGCTACTCCATGGAAGTGTTTTTTTGCCCATTTTTATACATGCGTTTTTTTTTGGTTTTTTGGTTTTTTTTAAGCTCTTTCAAGTGGTCTTCAATAAAGCATTGAGGGAATTATTCAGATGCTGCCTAATGTTGATGTTCCATGATATGTTGGACACCCAAGGGTATCCAGAAAATTTTCACAGAGCTAATGAAGCAGTATTTCTTATGCCTGTTTTTAAATAAAGAGTATGAAAAGATCAATGGTAGTAGCGTACAATGCACTGACGAGCGGAAAAAAAAAGTTTGTGTCCTTATTTCATGAAGAACACGTCAAACATACTACCTTTCCCTTTCCATGTTCTGTATTTTGGAATTCTGTAAGATGTTCAAATCAGGTCTGCCCATCATTCTATCAGCCTCGTACAGGTAAAATTATCACTATAGTCTTCAGGTATTCACAGCGCAAATCATTTTGTGAATTGACCTTGCAGGAAGTAAATCTTCAGGTTGATAATTTATTTTAGTGAGGTACATTTGCAGTTGAGAAATGTATTATGGGTTTCATAGACAGTATTCCAAATTTTCGTCAGCAGGGAATGCAGGTTGTTAGAGCTGGGGGGGGAGGTAAATGTCTAATTGCAAACAATTCTTAAGGAAGTAACAGCTTTTGACTGCTCTAGTAGAAAGGCTGTTTATGTAAATAATTGACCTTCATATATTTATTTTTACTGGTGTTTATTTCTTGTCCGTGATTACTGAAGAATAACTGCATTTTATTTTATTGCAATGCAGTTAAAATTTTGATTACGTTATGACTTCAATGCATTCTTGTATTGGCATGAAATGTCATGAAGTAGTAATCATTGTACTGTTTGATGAATGTGTTGTCTGATGAAAAGATTTCTATTTGACTGTGTAAAGCTACATCTAATTTTTGAGTTACATGCCTTAAGGAAATTTATGTAGAATTGCAAGTAGGACAGATTACTGATCCTGACTGAATACAAAGGATCTTGATTTTCATGCATATCATGGACCACTGGGCTCTCTATATTTTGCTGACTCTTATCTCCCACAATAATTAGCCATAAATTGCATTTCTGCTTAGTAATTATAACCTGGGAACTCACTGTTGAAATCACATCTAGATAGCTTTTGCTCTTTCCCATTGATAGAAAGCATCATTGGCATTTTCAGTTTCTGTTTTTTTACTTAATTTACTGTAGCATACTTTTTAAAACGTTTACTTACTGTAACATTTGGATTTAGAGAAAATGAAATTGCAAAACGTAAAAATAAAGATGGTTCTTCTAAAGATGTTAATTTCTGTTTTGTATGCTGGACAGTTCAGTTAGTAGCTACAGTGTCCGGTTTCTCCAGAGAAGTTATTTATAAAAACTCACAGTGTATGGCAGTAAACTGCAGAAGAGTAAATAAACATTGGTAAAAGAACACAAATCCATAGAAAACACTATTATAGAATACACTGTGAACCATAACTGATCTTTCTTTTTCTTCTCAACTTTTTAACACTTCTCATGAATTTCTCTCCACTGATTAGGTTTCCAAAATGAAATCTTACTTAGCAGGTTGCTATCCAGATTGCAGTCGTTTTCACTGATGTTACTAAGAAGTAGCTGTGTTATGTGAGATTTTATAGAACTGTAAACACCAGGGTGGAAAAAAGTGTTAGTAGATAAAAATCTGTATTTCACTTATTTTATAGAAACTTTAATGAAAGACCTTGATGTAATAACAATTCCTAGCAAGGACGTTGTGATGGTACATGAGCCAAAACAAAAGGTGGATTTAACAAGGTACCTAGAAAACCAAACTTTTCGTTTTGATTATGCCTTTGATGAAACGGCTCCAAATGAAATGGTTTACAGGTATGTCATATGCTTCTTTTATGAGTCTTTTTTTCCTCATTTATTTACTGTGTCAGTAACTGTGGGCTTACTTTAACCCTTGACTCCTCTTTATTCTAACTTCTTTCACCTGTATAATTAGAATATAATTCTGCTTATGCTGAAGTTTTTGTCTTCAGTGTCACCTCCGTCTCTTGACCTTACTTCTGCTCTCAGTCCTTCTCCAAGCCCCACTTTGCTAAACTCTAGCCTGTATTGCCTGCCTTCTCAGACAGTGAATGTTTTGTTTTCAACAACTTCATTGCTATCCATCTGTTTAGGCACTATTTTCTTGTTAGTTAGTATGTGTGCAGCACCTGAGGCACAAGTCATTGCTACTACAAGAGCATTGCTAGATTTTTTCATGCTGCTGAGAATTCTGAGCTGATTTGTCCGTTGGAAGAAATTCAGCTGATGTAACACAGATCTATTTGGGAGCTAATTCATCTTGTTGAAAATGGCATAACTTTCTGATTTAAAAAAATAACAGCAACAAAGACAAATGCATGTGCATCCCCAAGGAATTTGGGTCTCCTTTTTTTTTTTCATTTGGTCTTCTGTTTTAGTTTCCCAGTTGGCACAGAATAATGCTCAGAATGCTTTGAAAAACCTTATCAGAAGTTGCTACTTGCATTGTACCATTCAGTGAATGGATTAGATACAGTAGTAAGCAAGGTGCATGGTAGGTGCTAATTTTGGTATGCAGTTTGAGTATTGTGAATCTTTTTGTGAGGAATGTTGATATTAAAAAGGCGTTCGTTAAGATAACTTTCTGAATGTTTGGAGAGTGCTTCACATTACCTTAAAGAGAAGTTTTAGTGCTTATTTTTAATCCAGCAGTCAGGAAGTGAAAGCATGATATCCTGATTCAATGCTGTGGGTGGAGAGGAAAAAGTATATAGCAAAAGATTTGTTGAAATGTGTTGAAAATGAAAATTTGTTTTATTCTTGATAGGTGGAAGAGGATAGCAAAAGGCAAGCCCTTTTGGATGTTAGTGTAGCATTAGCACAGTGTGGAGGTTTCACACTAATGTTTGTCTTCTGGTGACATCTTTTCTTGACACACAAGGCCTGTGGGAGTGCCACCTAGTTGGTGATGAGCTTATTGCAACAGTATTTCTCCTGCTTAACAACAGTTCTTTAATTTCCATACTTCTTCTTGTTCCTCATGTATCTTTGAGAGTGTACTTTTAGCTGTAAAAAACGTTTTGTCATACAGCATCATCATATTTTTGTATCTAATTTCTTCTGTGTAATTTTCATTAGTTACCTAGTAGTGTTACTTGAGCAAATATTCGAAGATGTTTGTATTAATACTGAAATGGTATATCTCTGGCCTAGGTAGTAGATCAGGATACTTTTTTTTCCTTCAGACAGCGTGGCATTGATTATTACTTGAAGAATAGCTTTCTTCCAGGTCTCTAGCATAATTTAAGAGCAAAATATCGTAGTGTACTCCCAGAGTGGGGAAGAAAAGTAATGTGGTTACTCCTGTTTTCTTTGGTGCTAAAATTACTTTATTTCTATACTGAAAAACATTTTTCAATTTGTCAGGGAGAAATCTCTTACTTTTCTTTTGGTATTTTAGTGTAAGCTGTATTTGAAGTGTTTTTGATGCCTTAAGCCACAAAACTGACTTGCAGTTTTCCTTTAAAAATGCTTACTAGTTTTAATGGTATGTGTTTTGAATTTTTAAAGGAGAATCAGAATTTGTATTTTTGTAAGATCAGTATTACAAGTTGAGATTCTAGGTGAGGGAAAGTTTTTGGCTTGGTGGTAATTTAGGTTGTATAATGCTTTATGAAATCTTTTCTAGGCACGATTGTGTTTTGCCTTATTTTTAAAAAATAATATTATCTTCCCTTTTTTTATAAATAAAAATAAATAATTTTAAATTCAACTTAACAGAGATAATGGAATATGCTTCTTGGGAGGATAGAATCATAGAATTGCTCAGGTTGGAAAAGACCTTAAAGATCATCAAGCCCAACCACAAACTAACCAAACTGCGCTAATTCTGACAACCCTCCGTTAAATCATGTCCCTGGGCACCACATCCAAACAGATTTTAAACACATTTGGGAATGGTGACTCAACCATAGGGTTCTTGAAATTTGTATTTAGAGTACACAAAGAGCAAACAGATAAGAAAATATCTGGTTGGAGACATAGGCAGTACATGCTTGGAAGGAGATAAGATTAAGGCTAATCAGGTATCTTTAGGTATGTTTTTGATGAAAATTAGTGACTGTGAAATGCTTGTCTGCTGAACAGGTTGATCTCACCTGTTCACTCATAGTAATTTATTTGTTTATCCTGGAGTAGAATGAAAGAAGCTCCTCAGTGTTTCTATAAGCAGTCATTCCTGTTTCTGTCACCAAACTTAGTGTAAACACCTTGAAGTTTAGAGTCTTACCATTATTTTTTTTAGTAGAAGTAATGCTCTATTAGGTTACCCTTTGCTTTTTCAAGATTTTATTGAAGTAACTCTGTAAAGCACCTAGAGGCAGTAACAGTGTGTGTTTTGTTTCTATTCTGATGAACTTAGTTACATCTCTTCTTAAGCCTTTTTTCAGCATACATAACTTCTCAAGATATTAAGAATCACAATGTTGTTTTTACTACATATCTTAATAAGAAAACTTAGAAAAAGAAAAAAAAAATTGAACATTTTTTATATTGGCAAAACCTAAGTATTTTTCTGTTTTACTGTTCTATTACATATCTTCTAATACTGTCTCTGTCAGAAATTTTAGGGAGATACAAACTCCATGTAGTAACCTTTGCTGTGTTGCATTATTAAAACAAGTGTTTTGTTTTTTTTTTTCCTGAGGGTTTAAAGAAGGTTAACAATGTTGTAGAAAAAATAGGAGATGCTCTTTAGCTATTGTATAATTTCTTAAGGATGTTTTAATGTGTTAGAACTCCTTTAGCCTCTTTAGTTCAAGAATTAATTCGGAGATATTCTTTGCCTTCTCACGGCACAGAACCAGTTTTATCACTTCTTGCCTTAAAGTGTATATTGTCCCTGTGGTAGTGGAATCTTAAAGTATTTTTGTTTCTTATGGGTTTTTTGTTTGTTTATTTGTTTGTTTGTTCTGGGTTTGTTTTTTTTTTTTCTTTCATTCTAGGTTTACAGCTCGACCATTGGTAGAGACCATATTTGAAAGGGGAATGGCCACTTGTTTTGCATATGGGCAAACAGGCAGTGGAAAAACCCATGTAAGTATTTCTTCTATATGTAAGCAATAATCTTTTGTTTTTATGTACAGTGCACTTTACTAAATTCTATGGATGACAGAGATCTAAGTTCTGTGATTTTTATCATGTTCATTTTGGTGTTTGATTTTCTTATTTTTTATATATAGACTATGGGTGGTGACTTTTCAGGAAAGAACCAAGATTGTTCAAAAGGAATATATGCACTTGCAGGTGAGTCTTTTATGGTCTTTTGGCTTTTCACAAGCAAGTTGATATCAGTATGTTGTCTTATATTTTCTACAGTGTTTTGTACAAGCATTAGAGTGTGTATTTTGTATTACAGTGAGACTTCAGAAACATCAGAACTTGTTCCTAGATCTGTAGTCTTTACATGGCCAGATAAGTGTATAAATAGAGTGTTTCAAAAATAAAATAAAGATTATGGTTGAGTTTACTACTTGGGGCCTTCAGCATTTTCCATTGTAATCCGGCAGTATAAACTGTAGTGACTTAAACTTGGTTGATTTATCATATCTTCTTTATTCTCAAATTATGAGAAATGCTGGCTATTATGTAATAATGAGTGTTAAATGAAAATGTGTAACTAAATTTTGGTTTATTTGGGTAATATATTTGTAGCTCGAGACGTCTTTTTAATGCTAAAGAAACCAAACTATAAGAAGCTAGAACTTCAAGTATATGCAACATTTTTTGAGATCTACAGTGGTAAGGTAAGGAAGTACTTCTTCATAGCAAGATTGTGAGATTGTTATGTAATTATCGGGATTTTATCATGTAAATGCTTTATTTCAAATAATTATTTGTACTTTTCTTCCAAACATTATGCTACAGGATTTGAAACAGATGTCTTTTAAGACTAATTCCTCTCCTACTGTTCTACTTTTCTCCCCCTCTTTCCATAAGGTTTTTGATTTGTTGAACAGGAAGACAAAATTAAGAGTGTTAGAAGATGGTAAACAGCAAGTCCAGGTGGTGGGATTACAGGAACGAGAAGTCAAATGTGTTGAAGATGTTCTTAAACTTATTGAAATAGGCAACAGCTGCAGGTATCTTCCGTAGCTTCCACTAATTTTTCATAGTAAATTAATGAATTAGAACACCTCTTGTTATTTTCTGTCTCTGCATAGGCTTTTTAATAGGCAGTTGGTTTTCTGAAAATATTGACTGCAAGGAGTAAGCCTACCTGCCTTTTAGTATGAAGATAGAGTTTCTCTGCCTCTTAGAGACATGGAAGAACAGACTTTTCTACAGTATATGAACTGCTTGCATTTATGTAACCAGCTTACTGACTTAAATTCACATTGTTTGAAATCTGGAATACTGCCAGATTCTTCAGATCTAAAAGGCCTTTATATGAACCGACAGAGGTTAAGCATAAAGTTTTTTTCTTTCTTAAAATATAACTTCACTGTTTTTAAAATTAGTCTTTCACATGGACTTGTGCTTCATGAAATAAAAAATGTCACTGGCAATTTTACATGTAAGCTCTCTTGTTGTCTAGAATAAATATGTCTTTTATTCTTGCTTTTAAGATGGAGGTAAAATACTAAAAATCTTCAATTTCTTTATAATGCTGGAGAGAGAGATGTAACTGTATCATGTGCACCAGATTATTAGGATTATATCTCTAGTGTCTGTCAGCATGTTAGACATACTGCCAGTGTAGGTAAGAAGAAACAGGACTCTGCATTGAAAGCATGTAGGTTCTTCTGAAAGTAACACTTCATATTTATTTCCATGGAAACTACAACAGATACAGAGAGCCTAATAATGCTACTTGATAGAGCAAATTCTCAGCTACAAAACACTGTTTTCCAGCATAATCACCACCACTAGTTATGCATTCTTTGCCAGTGATGAGCAAGAGCCTAAAGGCTGCACTCATAAAAATCTGCATGGCCATCTGGAACATGGCTTGTCTTTCACATTGCTGTTGCCACTGCTGAAACGTACCACCCACCATCTCACTGTGCTCACATCCACTGTTTGATCTCCAGCAACATTCAGCAAAGGTTGGTGAATGTCAACCTTTTTTTCCACATGGAGGAAATTGATGACACACCTTTGCTTCATCTGCACTTCCATGTGGTATGGCATTTTGTCAGACTGCCCCTGTGCTGCTATCTGTAACATGGCAACAAAATCTAATGGAATATTGATGAAAGGTTCAACCTCTACTGCCATACCACCGACATCTGCCCCTGATGTTGTGGGCTAACAGAATAAAATAAGAGGCATTGTTTTCAGTACAGCCTTCATACATGTATTGTGTACGTGTTTATCGTCTATGTCCTTCACATCTTTGTATGTTCCCTTCTTTTCTCCTTTTGTTCAAAGGACATCTGGTCAGACATCTGCAAATGCACACTCATCTCGAAGCCATGCAGTGTTTCAGATCATTCTCCGAAGGAAAGGGAAATTGCATGGTAAATTTTCTTTGATAGATTTGGCTGGAAATGAAAGAGGAGCTGATACTTCCAGTGCAGACAGACAGACGCGGCTGGAAGGAGCTGAAATTAACAAGAGCCTTTTAGCACTCAAGGTAACTGAAATGTTTCCATTGCATTTGAGTAGATGGAAGCTTTCTACATAAAATAGAAGTTACCATTAAAACAAGTGTTTTTTCAGACTGCTTGTCTGTGCTGTCTACTGGTGTGACAGGTAAAATAATGCATTGGGTTTTTTTTCCTCTGAATGCCTGAAGGAACACCTGTTCGTTACCAAATAGAAACATAGCAGAAACCTGTACTATCACTTTTCATGTAGTTTAAAATAAAAACAAGCAACCAAAACTACCTTGAATTTTGAAGACTTTTCCAACATATGTCTAAAATGGAATAAGATGTGAAGAGTTAACTTACTTTGTCGCTTAAGTTCTGAAATACTTACTGAAAATATTCCTACTTGACTCAGTATTTGTGTGTCTGCGTATGTATGTATATTTTTTAAATAAAAGCATAAAATGACATTGTTCACTGCTGTTAATTAATTCACTAAGGAGGAAAACACCACAGCAGGAGTATATGCAGCAAGAGCTAACAAATTAATTAATTCTTTAACAGTGAGACCTGTTTTTTGGCTATTCTCCATAGCAAACTATGTGATACAATTACAGATTTTCATATATTAATCCAGAACTCATCAATAAATGTTGTTTGAATACTCAAATATGTTTTTTTCTTCTGCTTTGCAATCTTCTGAAGAGATTCAGTCTAAATAAAAAAAATATGTTTTTTTTTTTTTGCTTCTAAACAAATTTTGCAAAGCACAGAATTATGGTTTGTAATGACATAATATGGCATGTGTGGCATGTTGAAAAACTGGAAGCAACAATTTCAAAATGCCTGTTTTGGTGTAGCATCAAAATAAATAAAGCAGGCAGCACTGTGTTGATTTTTATCACTTTTTTTTCCAAATTGTTATTGAATATTGAATCCATTGTTATTGAATAAAATTGCTTTGTTTTCCTTTTACTTAACAAATTCATAAAATAAGCAATTAACTTCAGTTAGCTTACCCATACAACATAATTATTTTTCATACAATTCGTCTATTTATGGTGAAAAATCATGCTGCTGCTATACTGGTGATTGAAATCTAGTTTATATACAGAAAGGAAAAACAAAAAGTCTTGCAAAAGTCTTAACAGTGAATGATATAATAAGATACAACTGTTTGACACTGATATTATAATTTTCCGTTTTTCATCCGTCTCAAAAAATGTTGCGTAGTTTGTTTCATTCTTTTTCAACACTCTTAAAGTTATTTTGAAGGTCATATTAAACTGGTGTGTATCCAAGATTTGCAGTTCACGTGTGTGATGATCCAGCATGTTCAGAGTTGATACAAAAGGTTATTTCTTGAATGTCTCTATGTGGAAGTAGTGTTGTCATTTCTTTGTTTGGTTTTCTGAGCTATGATGGAAAGAAAAACAATCTAAAAACTATTTATGTAAACATTAATTATCTATTTCAGTTTAAAAGCTGGGGAAGTCCTGCTATAATTCTTACATAGTTAAGGAGACAATACAGTTTTGTGGTTGTTTTTTTTTTTTTTCTCAATAGAAAGTTAAATGAAAATCACTCTAATTAATTATTATAGCTTAATTCACTTATGAGTGCTATACCAGTAGTTCAGCATACATATTTGTTACTTTCTGATCTGTTTTTCCCTTATCCAAATATAGTAGTAACATACAAAATAATTAAAAGATTTCAATGGATGCATTACCTTTCTTACCGAAACCTTTTTAAGCATTTACATGTGAGCTTCAGTCTTTCTGTTTACCTAAGCTGTGTCCATTCTATCAAATTATACTCATGAGGTTTTTTTAAATTATTTGTGAAAGCCGACTTGCCATTGTGTCTGTTCTATATCTTGGTAGTACTAGATGGAATCCTTTTTTTTTTAGTTCTGTTATTTGCTGTTTCACAGATGCAATGCTTTCTTGGACTGTTATCCCATGGTTTCTAGTATGGGTTTTAGAAAAAGTTCAGACTTCTTATATAAGGAGTAATTTTTTAGCAGGTGTTTGATTGGAGAGAAATGATGATTAGATTATGAGTGGTGGCTTGCACTGTTGTACATAGTTGCTGCTATGACTTTTATAGTAATTTCTTAATATTTGGTTCTGCACTATATTTCTCACTAGAACTTCCAGAAAGTCGCAGATATTTGTTTAGCCTCGTACTCCTATAAGCAAGAGAAAAAACATTATGACTATTTTTTCACATGAGAAATATTTTAAAGCAGAAAACGGTATATATTTTGAAGTATCTTTCTAACTTCTACTAGCTCAGTATGAAGTTATACTTGCTATGCTTGTGACCTGTGAAAGCCTTTATACAGCTTGGGCTGTGCTGTTTTCATCTGACCAGTAAAGAAGGTCAGCAGCAGAGTAGAATCATAGCTATTGCTTTTAATTGAGAAGAGTTAATGCGGCACTATCCAGACTTCTGCTGATGGAGGCTCTAGGTCATTCAGGCTTTTATAGCTGGTAGTCAGATATGGTTGTTAGCCTGGAGGCTTAACAGCAAGACTGTATTTGTTGTTGGATGTGTACACGTAGAAGTTTTGGATCATATTCAGGAAATTCTTTAGGTTCATAGCTTCGTTTTAGGGTTCTGCCTCTCTACTGAACTTGAGGAGGGGTAAAAACTGTAACACTTCTTGAATCAAAACTTTAAGGGTAAACTTTAATGATATCTTAGAGAACAACAAATTAGTATAACATTGATTATCTGATTTTTTTTTTGAATTGCGTTTTTATTATGTGTTTTTCTTATCATGGGTTAAATAAATACAAACCTCTTTGTTTCTACAGGAGTGCATTAGAGCCTTAGGCCGAAATAAACCTCACACACCATTCAGAGCAAGTAAACTTACTCAGGTGCTAAGAGATTCGTTCATTGGAGAAAACTCCCGTACCTGTATGGTAAGTTTGTTTAGTTAAACGTATGTATTAACGATTTCATAGAGAAAAGCTACTAATACAGGATATTGTGTTTAGAACTTGTCATTTGCTGCTGGCAATCTGTTGCATTTAATCTTTTAAGACTAAGAAATCAAGAAAATAAACTATTATATTTGGAGGGACACTTCCAAGCAGAGATATTTCAGATAACTTGTTCCCCCCTCTTACTGCTTGTTCTACTTTTCTAGCTAGGGACCTAGCTAGAGTGTTGTTCTAGCTGGAGTGATGTTTCTGTTGGTGGAGGTTTTTTTTTAATGATGTCTTAATTGTTTAAGAGTATTCTTTGTTGAATGAGAATATTGAAAAAGTAATGTAAGCTGGAAGTATTCTGATGAGTTATGGCCTTTAAATGATGAAGGTAAATTTAGTGTTGGTATCGCAGGCATCAGAGTGTATTCTAGGCTGTTGGAGGTGGGGATAGTTGGGCTGTGTGGGATGAGTAGTTGTATATTTTGTGTGTATTTGCATTGGACTGCAAAACAGAAGTCTGTTGAGGAGTGGAAAGGACAGATGAAGGCATTTATGTTTAGTGGTTTTATTTGTGCCTCCATAGCATTCTACCCTGATGGAAACGAAAGCTCTCTGCAACAAACAGTGGCTGTTAGGCTTATTTGTGATGGTCACTTTTCAAACTTCTTGGAATCAATTTACATGCTACAGAAGTCTGCAGACCACAGCATGGAAACGACAGTGTTAGCGCAGCTTTGTCTTCTCTTTAGCTTTTTAGTATAGTTCTAGTCTGAAAATGGTGATAAAATAGCATTTTTTATTATTCTTTTACTCTCCTTCAGTTTTCTAATGAAAATATGGGTTTATTTTCTTTCCACTGTCACATGACTTCACAAATCCTATTCAGAATCAGAAAACAAAAGCAAAACAATGCATTGCTAGCTAATGTATCCACAACACTGAAGATTTGAAAAGTTAAGCTGTTAGGAACTACTCTCTATACACAGAAGGATTAACAGTTATGGGTATTTCATGAAGTTCTCACCAACATCCTTAACATTCCTAGAAGTGCTTACAAGATGTCTCCATTTTGCTGCAGCCTTTTTATTTATTATGCTTCTGTTAAAGGTGCCGTAACTTCTTTTTTCTTGTTTAAATACACAATAATCAATGATCATAAAAAAATAATCCATGATCTAATGGTTTTTAACAATTGATACACCCAATGCAGATCATATTCCTTTATTTTATGTTCAATATATTCTGCATTAAGAAAAAGAGGGGAAATGTGAGTTGTTTTTATTAATTGTACAACTACAGTTGTATCTCAAACTATCAGAAACATGAAGTCAGCATAAATATTTTGTCTTGAATGTTATTAGTTGCTACAGTTACACTGTAGGATATTGTATTATTGTCTGAAATTCACAAGGTAGGTACACAGAATAGTCCTTTCAGCCAGTTCTGCATCCTGGATGTGCTGCAGTCATTGCTGAAGATTAAGGCCCCTTAATCCTTCAGGCTGGGAATAGGAACTTGGTTACTTCAGTGTTCCAGAAGGGACACTGATTCCTCTTTGATGGCTTATAAGCAGTGTAGATTAAAGGTAGGAAGAATCATGTTTCCGTCTTAAAGATATTCTTATGTATATATGGAAACATAGGAATATATATCTATATCTGCATATATATATATATATATGTTCCAGCCTTTTCCATCCTCCTTGGCTAGAATTATGAATGAGGAAGTGAGTGCTGGAGGGGTCAGAGCCATCCTGTCCTTTGTAGAATAGACTTGTTGGCATATAGGAACATGTGATTTAGTGAATGTTTCTATTCAACAGACTGAGTCTTGCTCCCTGAAAGTTGTATCAGCACTTGCAGTGGCACTTGCCTGTAGCAGTTGTTCATATGTGCTTGAAGAGGTTGAGCAGCCTCCTGGCACTGCAGGAGTTGCCATGTGTGGTGTACTCTGAACATTAAACTGATGGAAGTGATGCATGCGCCTTTCTCAGAATATGGTTTTGGAAGGATTTTAGGGGCTTTGAGATTTTGTTAATTAGCACCTATGATGCTTTACTATGTTTATCAGCATTAGAGACTTAAACATAGTGTGTGTATAGCTGTTTAGACATTCTAACTTCCTCCCACTGCATAACTTTCCTTTCTCTCCAGTAGGAGAAATTCCTCATAGAATTATTTGCACAGTAATGCCAGCAGCAGGATAAAACAGAAGACCAGGATTATGTATTCTTTACCAATTTTAGTCTCACGATGCTGTGCTGCCAGTGGGAAATTTAGTGTGTAGGATCATAGTGGTTTTTATCCTGGTTAGTGCCCTGATGGCCATCCTGAAAGGAAAAGAAATTAAATAAATTGGAGTGCTGAGAGAAGCTAGGACAAATAGTGATGCTACTGTTGTCTGACTGTTACTTTTGCTGAGTGTTGAAAAGAAGGTGAGATATTCTGAGTATGTTATTTAACCAGAAAAGGAAAATCCTAGAGGTTCCAAATATATGTGATTAAGTTAGATATGAAGTATTAATTACAGATAATTTTCAGTTCAGAAAAAGAAAATGCTTAAGGAAAATACTTAAAGATACTAAACATGTGTTTAAGTACCATTTTGGACAATAGCAGAAGCAACTCCCAAATCAGTATACTATCTGTTGAATGTAGAACAGTCTTTGAAAATGCATACTTTTTTTTTTTTTTTTTAAAAAAAAAAAAAAAAAAAAAAAAAAGGAAAAACTCAACAACAGACAAAACAACAAAAACAAACAAAATGGTAGTGGTAGTATGGAGGATACATTACACTTATTTTTTACTGAATAGTATATTTCTCTTTTTGAGAAGTCTTACTTTTTCAGTTCGAGTTTTGCATTTGCAAGTTATGTAAAGACTGCCAGATGAGGGAAATTGAAGCTTGCATGGATTCTTAATGTGTCAGTTTACAGTTATACAAAAGCTGATCTGATGGTTCAACTTCATTTATCTGTTCTTGAGATGTCTACTGTGTATAGCTGCCTTACTACAATGACATTTGCTCTTGTAGAGGACCTCGCATGAAACTGGGGACTCCAGGGGGAAAACAGAAGTTAATTTGAATTCATCTACCCTTTCATATATGCAAAACAATCTATTAACATTTGGCATGTTTTCTGCAGATTGCTACAATTTCTCCAGGGATGGCATCATGTGAAAACACTCTTAATACTTTGAGATACGCAAATAGGTATGGAAAAGGTTATTAAATATATGCTGTTGATTACTGAAGTTTGGAATGCTGTTGTTCCATGATGTAGAATTGTTTTAGCTCCTTGAATATTTTTGAGTGTTTGCATTTGATAATAAGATTAAAAACAAAATAATGTTTCAGGGTCACATTTAATTCAATTAGTCACTTTTTGCAACCATAACAGAAGAACCAGTAGAAACTGCATTTAATCAATTTTCCAGAGATAAGTTAATGTGGAATGCAAGGAGTATAGAAGATGCTGCTATTTTTGCCCCTTTTACGAAGACATCTCCTCTTGCTTTTGCTCTTGTCATGATTTTGTACTTCTGAACTGTAGACAAATATCTGAGATAAATAGAGAAAGAGCTGGTTAATCCTACAATGATTATATTATCAGTGTAGAGAAATTATCACCTCCAGAGACTGTCAGCACCTGTGGATTTGCTGCAGCTGCTGCTCTATGAAAACATTAGCTTCTCTTCAGTAATTTTAGAAGGAGCCTTTCCCAGTTGTGGTTCTCTTTATTTACTTATATCTTGTTTGTGCTGCATTCGGATCTGCTAGAGTTTTCCAGCCAGAGCCAGAGATTGCCAAGAACAAAGGAGGCAAGCTATGTATGGGCCGTTAGAAATTCTGTTCATTTTTCCAGAATAGGCTACCACCTAGTGGCATAGGATTAGCATTTTTTTGCCTGAATGAAAAGAGCAGAACCATGCCTTGTGCATGCCCTGGCTGGCCACTAATGAGCAAAAAGAGTGCTGTAGAAGCTTACCACTGACTCCTCCTATAGTCTGAGTTAGTGCCTGGAGCGAGGGAATTAGTAGCAAATCTGTCTGGCTCAAATTCACGTTTGATTTCATTCCTTGTGAAGTCTCTTGCAGTTATGTAAAGGAGGGAATTCCATGTTGATCAAGACTCATTGGATTTTCCTGTCCCATATAACATATGTGTTGTTGAATTGATAACAGAGGAAAAAAAAAAAAAACACCTACAAAAACACACACCAATTTCTAATATATAAAGTAAATGCAGTGAAACTTTTTCTTCCTCTTGGTGTCACATTTGTATGTTGAGAGAGGGTAAATGCTTACCACTGTAAATTTGCCTCATGTTTTCTGTTTTCTGTTTTTTTTTTTTAAGCTTTTTTTATTCTAGCAATGTATCATTTTCATAATACAGGTAATTTATAAGTGCTGAACACCAGTGAGTATGCAATGTAAGAAAGTGGGCAGGACAGAAAGTGTTGTAGCCATACAGGTTTGATACTTTAAATGGAGCAATTTAATAGAATCTTGAATGTGTATTAACAGCATGGGCTGAAATCCAAAATTCTCTTTCAAAAACACTGTATTTGTAGTCTCCTGCAGATTAGCAGAAGTGTTTTAATTTAAAACTTGTTTTTTATGTTGTTAAGCTATTAAAGAAGAATTTTAAACAAAGAGTTGTTATTTTAACTGTGTTTACAAGAACATTTTCTCTTAATTTGCTGCTGTATTTTGCTGCTGCAGAGTAAAGGAATTTGGAATTAGTCCTTCGGACATTCCCTTCTCACAGGGTAGTGGCAGTCGCTCTGATCTCTCTCCTTCCTATGAGTATGACGACTTTTCTCCTTCAGTCACCAGGTCTACTTCATTCTATACATGGAATCTTTATTTTTAAGTTTTCGTTTTGGCTATGTAATTTTACAGACCAAATTTTCATTCGTCCCTTTGCCTTGAGTCACATATACTTTTCATTTTTATTTTGTTTGGCAGGTGATGGTTCTGCATGATCTGCAATCATCTTCCCAGTATTCCGTTCATCCTCCTTAAACATCCACCCTTTTTATCTAGGCTTGCTATTTTCCTTCATGCATTTAAAAAAATAATAAAATGGTGATGTCACCTTTGTATATTTAGTGGATCTAATCTAAAAAGTATTTTTATAGAATAATTAATATATTTCTGAAGTTATTTTAATCAGAGGATACATTCATTCTCTGGGATACGTGGTTGCCAATAATGATTTTCTTCAGAATTTTGATGGATTTGCTTATAACAGCTCGTGAGTACTGAAAGATTAATTTTTTTAAAGCATATTTATATGCACAGAAAAAGAAACATGTCAGGCTTTGAGTATCAAATGAACTTTTCTGTCATATGCTTTTATTGTTAAGGAGTTGGTGTTGAGAGTTTGAAAATTTACACCCTCCTAGCATTTTGATGGGGAGTGAAAAAATGACTTTTGCTGAAACATGAACTTTAATTTACATGTAACTGAAATTGATTTATACTTTTTTGTTGTTGTTGTAATACATTTATGGCGCATTAAATTTGTGAAGGTGATGTCATCATCCGTATTAAATGAATTAAATTGCATATAAACCCATAGAGCTTTATTTTTAGTGATGATGGCTACTTTGCATATTAAGTTACTAATTTGAAAATGAAATATTCTCTAATTGTAGGGTGAAAGAGCTAACCATTGATCCAAGTGCTGCAGGGGATATCCGTCCCATTATACACCATGCTCCCAGTCAGATTGATGACTTGGACACACAGTGGGGAGTGGGGAGCTCTCCTCAGAGAGACGATCTTAAACTGCTTTGTGAACAAAATGTAAGTGGCTTATTGCATTATGTGTAAAGAGAAGGTCATAAATACAATCCAAGTACAAATCCAAAGTAATATGTATATGTAGCCTGTTAGCAATTAAGTGGCTAGCATGCATCTTCATCTTCTCACCTTATAGTTCATTCCCATAGAGAATTTAAAAAGAAAAGTTCTCTGGAAGGCTGAGTGAAGAGAGAATGCTTTACTTTTCTTTACCTTCCTTGATGATTAGAACTTTGAATGTGTTTGCAGTGCCGGCTCTGACAGTTACTTGGTGTGCATTTTTTCCACTGTAGCTTCACCTCTTTATTTGGCAGTTAACTGTATCCTGGGAAACTAATCCATTTTATTTAAAATACTTGTGGTTTTGAGCATTATTATTTGGGCATGCAGCACCTATTTTAAGTTAGTATGCCTTTCTTTGCATGTACGAATCATCATTCTTATTCTAAAAGAATTTGATTTTCATGGTGAGAAACCCCAGTTTCCAGTGTGAGAAAGCTGCACCATGTTCCCAGAACGTCTTCCTGTGCTGAATATGCAGGAAGCTGGCTTCTGAAGGACGCTTTTGTTTCACTGCTGATTTTCATCTCTTGTCTGGATTCCTTAAGTATTCAACAGAGATTAAAACTCAATCTGTAAAAATACTGCTGAACGATAGAAAAGAAAAATGAGTGTTTCTCAGACACTTGCTCTGCAATCTTTGGCATATTTCTCTCATTTTATTAACTGTCCCTAGAACATGCTCAGAGATTTCTGAAATCTACCACTGAACTGACAGATGTTGTTACATATCATCTTTTTCATTGTTCACTGTAGAATTCAGTTAAGCTTTGCAATGTATTTTTATACAGACTTCAAAGGCATGGTATAAGAAACCATACTGTCTTGCTAAAAAATTAATTGCAACCTACCTAGCACTTTCGCCTTTGATTGTTAATTGTCTGCAGAAGTCCTGTCTGGCCTAGTTTGTAAATCTATGCTCTGCATTCTTCTAATGTATTAACTGCTTTATATTTTGTAGATTTTTTCCTACATGTTTATTCCTTTTTTTTTCACCCTGAGAATGAACTTAATCCCATTTACCTGAAATGTATTGAAATTGTTCTTTTCTTTTTTTTTTTTTCTTCCGAATTATTCCTTGTCTATTGTGATATCCGTAGCAAAGGCCTTGATAGAAAATATGTTTTTAATTAGGTATTGAAACCTACTAGAAATTACCATTTTTCCCAGTGTTTTAACTTGTTCTTCTAACGTGTTTTCCAGTACTCACAAGGATAAGTGACTGGAAACGTTTAATGAATATGAGTTAAATGTAAATCAGTTGACATTTCGATTTTTATTAGCGTCTCCCCTTATTTTTAGAGAATTTAATGTAAAAAGTATAAAATTCTATCTGACAAGCTGTGCTTTTTCATATTTCTTTTCATTCTGCATGATGTAATGGAACATATTCAGTGTATTTTCTGTAGCCACACTTCTTTCCAGGCTGATGATTTTAATTGTTTTTAGGAAGAGGAAGTTTCTCCACAGTTGTTTACTTTCCATGAAGCTGTGTCACAAATGGTGGAAATGGAAGAGCAAGTAGTAGAAGACCACAGGACTGTCTTCCAGGTAAAGCACAGAGCTCTGTTTCATTTTATCCTAATCTAAGAATTTGGGTTTTACCAGTCAAAAGAGCATATCCCATGTATAATGTGAAATATAATCTAGTCATTACTCTGCACCAGGGATTTTGTAATTTTTTTTTATTACATGAAGCCCATTGTAGTGAGCAGGTAAGACTGTCTACTTAGGAATGTATCTGAGAAGCAAAATTTTAGTACATTTCCTGCGATGAAAGAAGCATAGTTTCTGTCATCCCAGAAATGTATTAAAATTTTGCTTCTCAGACACATTCCTAAGTAGACTATATAACATTATTTTTCAGCATAGTCACCACCATTAGCTACACATTTTTGCCAGCAGTGAATAAGAGCCTGCATGCTGTGCTTGCCTGCATTTGGCATCTGCATAGTGGCCTGGAGCATGGCTTTGCAACATTGCTGTCATCACTGCTTGTCTCCAGCAATGTTCACAAACATCAGTGAGTGCCATTTTTTTTCCATATTCAGGGGAATTCAGTGGCACACACTTCTGCTTTATCCACACTTAAATCCTGCCCATGGTAGGGAGGGTTGGAACTGATTGATTCTTAAGGTATCCTCCAACATAAGACATTTTATGATGATAATGTCATGCTATGATGATGTCATTCTGTCAGACTGCCCCTCATGCTGCCAACAAATACTGGTGAAGATTCAGCCTCAGCTGTCATTGCCACCAACATCCACCTCTGACATCATGGGCCAACGTAATAAATAGCAGGTGTTACTTTTGGAGCAGCACTCATAGAATACTGCCTTCAATTATCCTTCTGTTGATATCTCCTTTTAAGATGCTGAGATCCAGAACAGACCAGTATTTTTGTAACTGCCTGTTTGCTTCCTGCTTACAAATACATAAAAGTTTTCACCTGCAAGTAGTCAGGGTCTTTGGAAGGACTACTCCTACACAGTGTTCATAAATCCTTTTACAGTCAGAAGATGAATTGTAATAGTAAGTACAAATAGCTATTTTTCAGCAAGAAGTGGGAGTTCCTTCTGTTCTTAACCTAAGAATCTTAATGCATGTCTTCCATTTGGAATGTCTGCTTCAAGTGAATACAGGACATTAAACCTGTAGGATACACACCTCCTCAGTGTAGGCATCAGACTTTATGGAGCATTGATGTGTGTGCATGTAATACATTAGGATGGTAAATAATACATTTCATACATTTAGTTTTGAAACACTAGCCCTGAAGTAAAACATGCAGAGGTGTGTGAAAGTTGTACTCCATATGCTGTGAACCCTGTATGATGAACCTATATTATGAACCCTAATGCTTGGAACTTGCTTGTTCTACTGCTTGGAGAGGCTAGTTTAGAGGTTAGTTTAAGATGTTACTGCCCCTGTGTGTCCATCTGGCCTTCTGTTGGAGATTACTTTTAATCACCGTCAGTAGAAGGAAATGTGTTCAATCTTTAGCTCTCATGTTTACCACCTTCCTTGATGGTTTATGGCATGGGTGGAAGTGTACTGCACCAGTACGAAATCTCTGGGTTGTATCAAGCACAGCTCATCTGTTACTAGCTTTCTCTGGGAAGCTGATGATTCTGGGATACAAACTACCCTACACTGATTTAAAAAATAAAAGAAAAAAAAGAAGGAAAAAAAAAAAGTCATCAATGGAATGAATTGTGCTCTAGATGTGTCAGTTTTCCTTAGATTCTTGGATATATACATTTACATTAGATGAGATGAATCCTATCCCAGTGTGAGTTCCATTTGTCCTTAAAACATACATGATGTTTAGACTGTGCTTTTGACATTACTTGGCTGCTGAGCACAGAGGGAAATACTTAATTTCATTATTTCGGTCCCAGCATGCCTAGAACTGTCAGCCACTTTCTCTTTTTAAATCAAAGCATTTTTAATGAGTAAGTTTGCATGGTTCTGTGAACTTCAAGTTCCTGATTACAATCTTTCCTGCATGACTTTTTAAGCTACTCTTTTTTATTGGAATGCAAAGGCATATTCCTTTTTCAGTACTCATATCTGTGTGAGGAGTTATATGCAATATAGACCTTGAAATAGCTCTCCTCTTTTACAGCTTGTCAGATTTGGTTTTGAGTATGGATATAATTGCCTTGGCTCCTTGACTGTAGCAATGAAAGTTCCAAGAGGGACTAGTGAGTGATGTAGGCAAGCTAGTAATAGCAGGCAAAAGGAGGCTAAACTTTTTTGCCTCAGTATTCTCTAATTAACTGCTTGTCATGCAGCCCTCAAATGTTTGGTTTGGTAGGAAGGGACTGGGAAAGCAATGTCCCTCCCACTGTAAGTGTAGATCAAGTTTGTGACTCCCTGAGGAACCTGAATATCCACAAGTCTATGGGTGCCAATGAGATGCATTCCAGAGGCCTGAGTGAATTCATTGATGTAGTTACTAGCCCACTCTGGATGACTTTTGAGAAGTCAGTGCTGGTACTCGTACTCTTTAATGTCTTCATTAATAACATTGACAATGGGGTTGAGTGTACCCTCAGCAAGTTTGCTGATGACATCAAGCTGTGGAGTGCAGTCAACACACCAGAGAGATGGGATGCATCCAGAGCAATCTAGACAGGCTTGAGCAGTGGGCCCGGGTCAACATTATGAGGTTCAACAAAGCCAAGTGCGAGGTCTTGCACCTGGGTGGATGTAACCTCTACTATCAGTACAAGCTGAGGGATGAAAGGATTGAGTGCAGCCCTGCCAGAAAAGACCTGGGAATACTGGTGAACAGCGAGCTGTACGAGCCAGCAATGTGCTCTCACAGCCTAGAAAGCCAATAATGAGCTGGAAAAAAGAAGCATGGACAGCAGGTTGAGAGATATGATCCTGCTCCTCTGCTCTGGTGAGGCCTCACCTGGAGTACTGCATCCAGATGTGGAGTCCTCAGTACATCAGAGACATGGACCTGTTGGAATGTGTCCAGAGGAGGGCCACAAAAATGATCCAAGAGATGGAATACCTCTCCTACAAGGAGCTGAGAGAGCTGGGGCTGTTAGACTGGAGAAGAGAAGGCTCTGAGCTGACCTTATAGCAGTTAGTTATTAGCAGCCTTTCAGTATCTGAAGGGGAGCTACAGGAAAGAGGGGGACATTCTCTTTAGCCGAGTCTGTGGTGATAGAACAAGGGGAAATGGTTTCAAGCTTAAAAAGGAGAAAATTTAGGTTGGATATAAGGAAAAAATCTGTACAGTGATGGTGGTGACAGGTTGCCCAGAAATGTAGTGAATGCCCATTCCCTTGAGACTTTCAAGGTGAGGCTGTATTGGGCCCTGGGCAACCCGATCAAGCTGTGGATTGTCTCTGTTCATTGCAGGGGAGTTGGACTAGATGACCTGTAGATGACCTTTAATGATCTTTTCCATCTCTAAGGATTCTGTGTTTCTAACAGCACTGCCATCATAGACGGTGGCAAATAGCCCATAATTGAAACTGAAGCATGAATGTAGAACTGTGTAACATGGTTGATGATGTGGCTGTTGGAACTAAGAAACTGCATGTAGAGCACATGTAGTTTTTCTGAACTGAAAATATGGATTCGTTTTAAGACAGAAATTTGTTGGAGTGAGACAATTAAACAGTAGGAAATACAGTCATCTTGAGTGTAAGTAGTAATTCATCTCTTTATTTAAAACCTGTACCTTTGCTAATGTTTTTTTGTTTTGCTGTCTTGATTGTTTTTTTTATAACTGTTACCTAGGAATCTATTAGATGGCTGGAAGATGAAAAAGCACTTCTTGAGATGACGGAAGAAGTGGACTATGATGTAGATTCTTACGCTACCCAACTTGAAGCAATTCTGGATCAAAAGATTGATATTCTGACTGAACTTAGAGGTAGATCACTTTTAATCACTTTTGCTTTATTAGCAATGTGTAGTTTGGGCTTGTATTTTGGGATATTTTTCCTCTTACACTGTCATGTACGTTAGAAGAAATGATTGTTCTGCTGCCTAGGAAAAAGTTCACATCTATGTTCCAGTCATTCTAGTTTGAAAGAAAAATCTCTGTTACACCTCCAGGAAGTATGAACTTGTTTCTGTAACTTCCTTTTCCTTTATTCCAAAATGTTAAAGAGAAGAAAAAGAAAATGCCAAGAAGATGCACAAAAAAAAAAAAAAAAAAAAGTAGTTTCAGGATCTGTGTTGGGCATAGGCATATCGGTACTCATTCTCTCTTTTTCATTACAGATAAAGTGAAATCTTTCCGAGCAGCTCTCCAAGAGGAGGAACAGGCCAGTAAACAGATCAACCCAAAAAGACCACGTGCCGTTTGAAAGGGGCCTTTGCTGCTAAAGGAACCCACAAACCCATACTGCTGTAGCACACATTTGTTACAAAACCCAGTGGCCCTAAGAACTCAACTACTTGAAAGTGTAAAAGCGTTAGAAATGTCTGTGGAAATGTCCTGTTTCTTATTCACCTGAGTGACATTTTCGATTTTGTGTGAAATGCTCCTATGATGTCTACAAAATGCTTCTAGACCAGACAGCACAACCATGCAGGGTTTAGATCTGTGAAGCACTTTGTTTAAAATATTTCATTTATTCAAATTGTGAATTTTATGTTGGGAAATATTTGCCATGTTTTTAACAATGAAGTAAAACTGTGGCTATTAAAAAAATCACAGTATTTCCATATTACTATGTTCGGGTTTGTTACAGAGATCAGCCGTGTAGTTTTAAATTGTGTTTGCTTGCATGCTCACCTCACTAGTGGTTGTACATAACTTCTCTTCTGCAGATAGCTGTGCTTACCACTTCCTGTTCTGTGCCTTGATGAAGGCTCCTTAACCCTAAACATCCCCCTTCTGAAGCACAGCTTTAAGCAACATTCCTTATTTTGTCAATATAAATTGCTTTTAGCGTATGTACATTTTTAATGTCTTTTGAAATTTTTTTTTGGTGAGTAGTTCATTCATTTCACAGAATGTGCCATATCATTTGAACAGGAACTGTAAGAGCTGTTAGAGTGGACGAACAGCTGGACATTCCATCCTCCTTGTAAAAATATGGATTCTAGATTTATCTGAAAACCATGAAGAATGGTTATATAACACTTTTCTCAGTTAAAAAAAAAGAAAAAAAGAAAAAAAAGAAAAAAAATATAAATTAGTTGATGTATAATAAAGGGTAATGTCTAAGTACCGAGGAGAGTTGTATCTTAGGATAATGCAGATATGCAGCATGTGGTATGGTGTGATAATGCTGTCAGAATAAAGGTACAATCTTACCTCTGTGTATGGCTAGGATAACTGTCAAAGTTTGGGGATCTAGCTAAATAAATACATTTTGGGGATCTAGCTAAATATACTGGCCTTTCACATACTGTTAAATTGGCTTTTGATGCATGACAGATTTACATGTACATTAACTGTAGTTTGCAGGTAGTTTGAGTAGCTCTGTTGCTTTAAAAATAGTAGCTAATACCTATTTTTCCCTTTGTATGCAGTGCCAGCAGCTGAAAAGTGGTGTGAAATTGCATCATTTAAGGATTTGCACAATACCTCTACCTAGTGCTAACAGGAATTCCTCAAGTAACTAAATTCTCACAAATGGCGCCATGTGTATCAGCACTTCTTGGCTGGTGGCACTCAAGTTACTTTGTGTATCCAAAAGAGATTGACCTTTCATGTAAGAACTTCTCATCAAGTGAAGAGCTGTACACCTCTCTAGGAGTTCTCCCTGTTTCCAGGAGTTTCTATCAGCAGACTTTCCTGGGAACTGCTGAAACATTACTTTTGGAATACAAGCCTGTTTGCTTGTGTAAGGCCTAGAGGGAAATAAAGGGAAGGCAATGAAAAGAGAGTTAAATGAGCCAGGAATTCTTGTAGTGTTTAATGTTTGTATCTCCCATAGGAAGGTAGGCTATGGGAAGCTCTTGTCGCATCATGGTTAAAAGAATCAAAAAAACCTCTTGTGTGTAAACATGAAAACTGAAGAAAAAAAAAAAAAAAAGCCAATGTAGATTTTACATAATGTGTTTAATAAATTAAGCTATTAAATGAACTACAAATGAGAATTCTATCAAAGTTCTGTTCCGTTTTGGGGAGGGTGGTACTTTGAAAACATGTGAGTGGCTGCACTTTTGAAAAGGCCTCTTGATTTTTGATTTTTTGAACTTTCTGTTTTGAGACGAGAATTGGAGAATAGGCTTCAAGACTGTTGAAAAAAATTAATGTCTTGTGACTCCATTTTCAAGGCATTATTTGCAAATTTTCAAATGGAATGTATGGAGTTGCAATCCAAAGTTCAACTCAAAAATCCAACTCTCTTTACCAGACTTCTATAAGCCTTATCTTAGCAGAGATAAATATCCCCTGTTTCACAGTCATGCCTCATTCATGTTGGCATTTTTCACAGTACTTAGATTTGTGAAAAACTATTTTCAAGGACAAAGCATGGGAAGAGTAAAATTTCATCACAAATCTGACAAGCGCCTTGAGAGCTCACTAAGAATTGCAGCCATTGCCAATGAACTAGGGTGATACGTTAGTTTCACAAAAACAGGGTCACGTACCTCACTATTTTTGTTGTCATTGCTCACTTTATGTTTTGGTAAGAAATATTTTAAAATACTTCATTATTGATGTACAAGTACTTACATTTTATATGCAGCCCAAGATAATTCCTGTTCACTCAATGTGGACCTGGCAACCAAAAAGTTAAGACACCCTTAGGTTATTTTGTAATACCAGAGAGTTTGAGTTTCTCTAGAGAATTCTTAATTTCTAGAAGAACATCTGAAGATCATGATATGGAATTACAGAATGATTCGGGTTGGAAGGGACCTCAAGGTTCACCAGTGTCATCCCAACTGCTATGTGCAGACACCACCCATCTGATCAGGTTGCTCAGGGCCCTGTCTAGCTTCCTTGAATACCTCCATGGATGGAGCATCCACAGCTTCTCTGGGCAGCTGTTCCACTGCCTCACTGCCCTCTGACCAAAGAATTTCTTCTTAGCGTCTAAACGTTTTTTGTTTAAATCTGCTCACCCTTAACTATCACCATCTGCCTGCGTAAAAAGTCTCTTCTGTTCATAATCTCCTCTCAAGTACAGGAAGGCTGTGATTGTCTCCTCCCAGCTTTCTCTTCTCCAGGCAGAGCAAGGAGACCTTGCTTCCCCAGCCTGTCCTCATAGAAGGGTGTCTCGCTCCAATTTATAGGAGGGAGATGAGGTTCTTTTAATATCCGTATACCCAGCGTGAGATTAAGAAACAACGGTTCACATGTTGGTCCGACCAGTTTACTACAAAACCTAAGCAGGGAGACAAGGAAGGGAAGGAGGGCGATAGAAAAGATGGGAAAGAAGCAGGAGTTGCGTAAAGTGGGGAGAGTCACCATCAGGATCCAGCAGCCGTCCCATTGCACGGCGTTTGAAGGTCCCAGGCAGACGCAGCGGGGGGCGGGGAGCAGCAGCGGGGGGCGGCCTTGGGCAGCAAGCAGGTAGCGAAGGAAGTCGCGGAGCCAATCCTTGAAGCTGCAGCAGCGCTCAGGCAGCAGGCACAGGAGAGTTCGACAGCATGAAGGAGTCACGTCACGAGGAGTCTGATCGTCAGGAATCCTTGATCTGTGTCCCTCAGACAAAGGATTTCACAATCCTTGCTCGGGACTTGAACAAGTCCATCTGTGTCCCCAGCAAACTTTGAGACACAGACGTTAACAGAATAATCTCTTACAAAATAGACTTAATGCTTGCTTTTACTGTGGATAATTTTCTGAAAGTAAATCAGTTGAATCTCTGTACCTTGACAGTGCTTATGAGTGGGTGTGATGTTATCTTACACAATGTAGTCTAATGAAAAATTAGTACAGGGTGTTTAGATAATGTGCATGGGAATTACCTGTCTGTATTTGCCGTCTTTTATTCGTAAGTGTTTCTCTTCTTTTTTTACATGCTTTCAGATTTTCATGGATCTCAACAGTGCAAGCAGTGTTGTTTTGCAAGTCTTGACCCAAGCTACTAGTCAAGATACTGCAGTGCTGAAGCCAGCTGAGGAACAACTGAAGCAGTGGGAGACACAGCCAGGCTTTTACTCTGTCTTGTTGGTAAGATACAGTGGGAAAAGTGTTGTTTCTTAAATTGTCAGCAAGTTGAAGGTGACTTTTTAGAACGGTGTTGGATAGTGACATCTGGCTAAGGGTGGCATTGAGTTGTCATGGTCCAGCTTGCTGGTGTCCTTACAGAAGCTGTGCTTGGCATTGTCCTCACTGTCTCTGAGGAGATTTGATTCCCAGGCATTTAGGTAAGGGAGAAAATAGAACTTCTAGCAGCATGAGTGGTTGAGCCTCTAGTGCTCCCACACTTCCAGAAAGGTGTCCTTAAACAGCTGCCAGCTCTGCTCCATTCCTATACTCCTAAGCAGAGTTGTTTCCCAGGGGATCTCATCCACTAACTGCTTAAAAAGCTGTGGTTCACTCTCCTGAAGTTCAGGGTCCTGACTCTGCTCTTTGCCAGGCCCATACTTCTCAAGATCGCAAACTGTGTCAGGACATGGTTGCTACAGCCCAGACTGTCTCCAAACTTAACCTTTGCTTCCCTACTATTCCTCTGTACAAACCTAGAGACACAGCCAGGCTGTAGATCATAGTGGGTACCAAAGAAGACATGTAGAAAAGAGGCAATTAAATTCCACCTACTTTCACTAATCCTTGTGAGTAACATAGCCTGTACCAGATAAAAGCTGAAATTCCATCTAGTATCCATTCAGAGAACAACTCTGTGATAGATCCTGCTGTACTCCCTGGATCTACAACAAAACTGAAGCAGTATGAACAAATGTAAACAACCGACGTGACACAGTGAATGACGTGGCCCACTGCTATGATGGATGGGGAGTACTTGACTAGGACAATCATATTCTATTTCCTTTGCTGTAAAGCAGCATTGAAACACGATGTACCAGAGAAACATCTGTTCCTTCTGTATTGCCTGTGCATACTGCTGTTGCTACATAACCATAATTCATAAGAGGTTCTACAAGCTAGAATTGTTAAGTTAGAAAACAAGAAATTCAGTTTTCTGAAACACTCCTTCCTGCACATGAATCACTGATTTTAAGAACTCTGTAAAATGAAGGTGAATTTTGAAGTACTTTTTGGTTATCTTTCTTCTCCATTTACTGTGGTCTTACAGAAGATGAGAAATACCACACAAAACAAATGACTAATGTTAGTTAATAGTTAGTTAAGCTCTCAGCTCTGCACGATGCCACAGTGCTATAATTACCATTTTCCTGAGTCTTAGGACAGATCAAAGTGGATAATGGCTGTTGTGTAGAATTAACACAAGCTTCTTTGGGAAAACTACACCTTGTCCATAACAACAGACACGTAATCAAAACATTAAGTGGCTTCACTCAGTTAGGATACACAAGTCATCACTTTGAGGCTCAATGAAAGGTCTAAGCTATGTTAAAATTCCCTGTTTTCTTACAAAAGTAGCTTCCTGACTTCACAGATTCACAGAATCATAGGGGTTGGAAGGGACCACCAGAGATCATTGAGACCAACCCCCCTGCCAAGGCAGGTTTCCTACACCAGGTCGCACAAGCAGGTGTCCAGGCAGGTCTTACCTCCAGAGAGATTCTCCTGGAGAGTATTTTCAGAGGAGACTCCACCACCTCCCTGGGCAGCCTGTTCCAGTGCTCCGTCACCTCACTGTAAAGAAGTTCTTGCACACATTTGTGCGGAACTTCCTATGCTGCAATTTCTGCCTGTTTCCCCTTGTCCTGTCTCCACACACTGCTGAAAACAGTCCGTCCTCGCCATTCTGCCCCCCACACCTCAGATATTTATAGACCTGGATCAGGTCCCCTCTCAGTCTTCTTTTCTCAAGGCTGAACAGACCCAGTTCACTCAGCCTTTCCTCATAGGAGAGATGCTCCAGGCCCCTCACCATCTTCGTGGCCCTCCGCTGGACTCTTTCCAAGAGATCCCTGTCTTTTTTGTACTGGGGAGCCCAGAACTGGACGCAGTACTCCAGATGAGGCCTCACCAGGGCAGAGTAGAGGGGGAGGATCACCTCCCTCGACCTGCTGGCCACGCTCTTTTTAATGCACCCCAGGATGCCATTGGCCCTCTTGGCCACAAGGGCACACTGCTGGCTCATGGCCAACCTGTCGTCCACCAGGACACCCAGGTCCCTCTCTGCAGAGCTCCCCTCCAGCAGCTCATCCCCCAACCTGTACCACTGCATGCAATTATTCCTCCCCAGATGCAAGACTCTACACTCGCTTCTGTTAAACCTCATCCGGTTTTGTTCTGCCCAGCTCTCTCTGAATGGCAGCACAGCCTTCAGGCGTGTCAGCCAATCCTCCCAACTTCGTATCATCAGCAAACTTGCTGAGGGTGGCCACTATCCCCTCATCAAGGTCATTGATGAAGATGTTGAACAAGACCGGACCCAGCACCGACCCCTGAGGAACACCACTGGTTACAGGCCTCCAACCAGACTCTGCACCGCCAACGACGACCCTCTGCGCTCTGCCAGTCAGCCAGTTCTCAACCCACCTCACTGTCCACTCATCTATCCCACAAGACAGTTGACTAAAACAAAAGTCTGTAGATTCTGGCCATGCATTAAGACTGCCGGTCAGCTGGTAATTTTCTGCCAATTCCTACAAAGGTTCAAAAGCACTAAGACAGTTGATAAAGGAAATATCAACCTCAGTAGCTTACACAAAGCCCATAAGACAAATGCTCTTTTTTCTGAAAAACACTTAATGGGATTTTCTTAACAGTACTAAGTTGCTAACAGACTTGGAATGCCGTTGGTTCCTGGAGGACAAATGGAAGACGTGGTCATTTCAAATCAAAAGGAAGCATTTAACTGGAATTACTACATATCCATTTTTGTTGCCAGATCAGATTCTACCGTATTGTAGAAATATACTGAGATGAAGTTCATGATCAGAGAATACAGATTTAAGTTATGGCAGTATCAATCCACGTGTCATTGAGTATACTGAAAAATACAGTTTTGTGTGGAAGTCCAGCTCTTCAGCCATGAACGAACTGAGTGCGTTTAAAATATGGAGTAGTATTTCCTCTTCTGTTGTCTGTGATAAAATAGCACATCTTATTCTCAATAGGAATCAAAATGTGAACGCTGTATTGTGCTGCTTTTGTGAGAAGAGCTTCTCCCTTTTCAGTCACGTGGGATTAGATAAGGCTTGCAGAAGTAAGTACAGAAGATCTTTCACTCTTCTGGTAAAGTCTATGAGAAATGGATGCCTTCCGAGTTGAAGCCATGCAAGAGTCTGAAAAAAGTGAAATATTCATGTCACAATTTCTATTAATTTATACAGCAGATTAAATCATTTCTAAGACATGCTTACTGGCAAACATTCAAGACAGCACAAAAGCATCCATAAATAAATACAAGAAAGAACTGTTACACTGTTACATTGGAAGTTACTACTAAGTTTGCCACTTTAGTGCTACAGGTACATTTCCAGTGCAGTTATTTATGTTGCATCCTACCAGGTTTGCTACATCTCTGTAAAGAGCAGTTACAGCATTGACTGTTACACTGACAAACAAGCAGGAATTTTAGATGATTCTTGTTCCAACTTGGAGTTAATAGCCAGAAGCCAGACAATATAGTAGGAAATTACAAATATTTCCAAATTATGGTACAGATTAAGGCCCAATCCTGAAAATAAGTAAGGGCTGTGCAAGCATGCAGAAAAGTGACATTAGCAATTATGTTTGTAGAAGAGATGTAGAAGTGCTTAGTACAGACATTACAGGAGCAGGGATCTTTATCTAGTTGCTTATGAATACTGTAAACAGCAGTTAATATACATATAGAGTTTAAGTGCTTCATGTTCAGATTGGAAAGAAAAGAGTATTTGGCATTCAGTGGAATGCAGGGATACTACTTCTCCTATGTGACCCACTATTAATCTGTTCAGCATAGGTATAGAAGCAGGTGGAATCTGAAGAAGCTTAGAAGGAAGACAGAGAAGAATTACCGAATGAAATCGTCTATATCCATGGAGCGGGCTCGTTTTTCAGAGTAACCTGTATCTTTTAGGACTGTCTGTATTTTCTCTGAAATTTTGAAATTTTCAGGTATTTCCTGGCAATAGAAAAAAAGGATTCAAATTACTTTCCTAGTCAAAGCACAGAAAAATATTAACTTATTATTTCCCTGCTTTTAGACCTGCTTCTTTTAAGCAATGTAAGCTGTACTTTTTTTTTTTTTCTATGGATTACTGTATTCTTGTGTCTGAAATTATACCGTAGCCCATTCACTATAAATGGATCAGTAACAGTATTGCTAATCTGACACAAGGTTTTCTTAGCAGGCTGTGAGGTCAGTCCTTGAGACACGTACAGCCACTGTATTAACAAAGTCCTCAGACTTAATTTTTTTTCACTGCAATTTAGTAACAGTTTCAGATTTTTCTTTAAGAAAAAAAGCTAAATTTCTCCCTTCCCAAAACCGTCTCAGACATGCTTTTGCATGTCGAGCCTTTCCACTGTTATTTTTTTATTCTTACAATATTAGAATTTAGGTCACAACTCACAGGCTTAAAATTTGATGTATTAAAAAGGAACTTACTGCATTATGTAAGGAACAATGAATTCGGTAGTTGTGATCCAGCAACTGCTCTACAGCACTTGACCTAAAGGAAATGTAAATCTAGAATGAAAGCTGATCTTTATTTTTTTGCCTTTCTGTTAGACTTTACTATAAAAATAAACTATTGACGACATAGAGTTGTTCTTTTTGAACAGATGCCTGTTAAAGGGTTATCTCCTAAAAGTTTCATTTTGTAAGAGTTTGTGACCTCAGCATAAACTCTCCTTCAAAGTTTATTCCAGACTCTGATGGCATGCATTTAACACTGCCATGCATTTTCACAAAGTGAATGGTGAATTGGATGAACTCTCAAACTTTGAAAAATTTTTCTCGAATAGAAGTTACTTACTTGAAGGCTGCAGAGAGTGTCTTGTTTTTCCTAACAAAGGCTATCCTTACCAGACCATCCCATTCCTGAAATTGAAGTGTACAATCTTTACTGAAAGGAAAATACAGCTGCTACAATCAGAAACAAACACTCGATAATTTTGCAACCCTAAATGATCTTTCAGGAGAGTATCTTTCTTAAGAATTTCGTGAAAAAGCACACAATCTTGGACAAAGTAATACAAGTTGAGGAGAAAAAAAAAACAACACTTCACCCAATAAAACCACTTGCTCTTTCCTGTGGCCAGGGCTTCCAGATGAAATTTTAAGTGCTGAAGACGCAAGATGCTTCAGGAATATTTGAATAGTGCTGGACGAGGTTGGAAAAGTCTTTAAGATCAAAACACTTCAAAAGTCAACTCCAAAAACGTTATCTTGTAGCATCTATCTTCTGACACCGTAAAGAGTGACCTGAAGACACTCTTTTTATCATAAACAACAAAGCCATCAGCCAGAAGGGGAAGCACTATGAAAGGCACATTATGAGTTGCAACTCCCCTGCTGATACGGAGTTATTATCTCAGTCTTGTCAGAAACAGAATCATAGATCAACTTACATTGAAATGGACATTGAAGATAACACATTCCAACTCACCTACCATAAGCAAGGATGTCCATGATATTGGTTACCCAGAGGCCCCAGCCAGCATGGTCTGTAACATCTCCTTAGTTAGGACACACACACCTCCTCCAGGAAGCCTGTGCCAGTGCCTCACCGCCCTCTGAGTAAAGAATTTCTTAACATCTAACTTAAATTTCCTCTTCTTTAGTTGAAAACCATTTTCCCTTGTCCTTTCTGAGTCTGTAAAAAGTGAGTCTTCCTCTTGCTTATAAGCTTTCTTTATGTAAAGGAAGATGGTAATGAGGTTTCCTCATAGGCTGAACCAGCTGAACAAGCCCAGCTCCCCCAGCCTGTATTCATGGGAGAATCATTGAAGACATCAGGTCATTTTTAAGGCCCTTCTGTTCTAAATCTGTCCCAACATCTCCACATCCTTCTTGTGTTTGGGGCTCAAGACTGGATGCAGTATCTCAGGTGAGGCCTCATAAGGGCAGATCAAAGGGGGACATTCCCATCCCTCACCCTACTGGCCGCCCTGTTGATGCAGCCCAAGATACACTTGGCGTTCCAGGTCACAAGTGCATGCTGCTGGCTTGCATCAAGCCTTTGCATCCTCAAGGATCCCCAGGTCCTTCTCTGCAGGGCTGCTCTCAAGGAGTTCTCTTCTCATAATGTACACATATCTGCGATTGCCCCAGCCCAAGTGAAACACCTTGAACTTGTCCTTATTGAACTTCCTTAAGTTCACAAAGGCCCACTTTTCAAGCCTCTCCAGGTCCCTCTGAATGGCATCCCTTCCTTCTGTTGTATCAACTGCACTACTCAGCTGAGTCATCTGCAAATTTGCTTGAGGGTACACTGAGACCTACTTTCTAGATTGCTGATAAAGATGTTGAAAAACACTGATCCCAAGACGTCCTGGAGGGAGACCACTCGTCATCAGCCTCTACCTGGACACAGACCTGCTGGCCACAACCTTCTGGCTGCAACCATACAACCAATTTCTTCACTGAATAATTCACCTTTCAAATCTACATCTTCCCAATCTATACATAAGAATGCGATATGATAGCATGTCAAAGGCCTTGAAGAAGTTCAGGAAGATGACATCATTACCCTTCCTTTGTCCATTGATGCTGTCACTCCATCCTAGAATTCCATTCAACTGGCCCTTGGACAAGTTATGCTGGCTGACTTGGATCACCTCCCTGTCTTGCATGCAAGATAATAAGTAGTATGTTACATTGTTAGTAGAGCATACGATGCTCACCTGGAAGTTGATGGGCGGTGGTGGGTTCTTTGGCTCTATTCTGACAACACTGGATTCAACTTTAGGAGGTGGCTTGAAGTTGTTTTTTCCAACCTGTTAGAAGTTAAGCAGCTGCATGATTAATCTGCACATCTTCACATTCATAGAAATGTAGTTTTCTCTTCAACAGCTTTGTTATGTAATGTATACCTTCATCAGATGGTCCACTCGAGCTAATAACTGAGTATTAATAGAAAGTCTGCAGTACAGCTTACTTCCTGGTTTTGCAACCAAACGAAGTGCAAATTCTCTTTGAAACATAAGTATTGCACACCTGGGAGAAACAGATATGACAAATAAATCCTAAGTTTAATCAACTTTTAAATCAAAAGCCAACTAGCAGTAAGAAAACACATCTTTTTCCCTCTCAGCACTTAAAGGAGTGCGCACACTTGCTTAATTAGCTCGGATTGTTCAAAAAAGCCTCAGTGAAATCAGTCAAATTGTTTCAGTACTACTACAGAGTTTGATTATTTCAAGTGGACGAAGATCAAAGAGACAGAGACTAGTCTCAGAGTTTTGTGTGTGACTAACAAATAACTTTGAGTATTTCTATGACAAATCTTTCAAACCCAAGTTCTCTAACTCCAAAAACTGACCAGTAACATCACTAAAAGAAGTCTGTCAACAACATATTGAACAACACACAGAAGTACCTGGTCAGCTACATTTTTACACCTTATATGGACAATAGGAAATGTCATGGCTTCAATTCTACCCTTACCAACCTTATTACCTAATGTAGGAAAGCATTTGAAATTTTACTATGCACTGCTTATCTCTGGAGTAACAATCAGTTGCAATTCTAGTGCAAACAGGAGAAATTCTTGAAGACTAAATCTCCTCCTTGTGCACAACACATTGACTAGCCTACAGGCATCAGCAGTTTCTACATTACAAAAAAGAAAGTAGGAGGCTTTTTCTTCTATCTGTCAATCCAGAGCATTGCTATTTCACATACCTGAAAAAGGGTCTATGAAGCAATAACTTGAAAACAAATGGTGAAGAAATCTGAGGAAAAGAGTAGTAACATCAGTACAACTTCCCAGCAATTATGAAAAAAAATTTTGTCACGTTGTTTAGTCTATACCTGGTAAGGCAAGTTGGCTACACATGCATCAAAAAATGGTAAGTCTGTTTTCAAGACATCTCCAACTTTGATTTCAAGTTTGTTTGCCAGACACCTAAAGAAAAGTACACTGGGGTTACCTTCAGATAAGCATGTTGCTAGTGTTTGCCAAAGCAGCTCCACTGCTTTAAGTTCACATAATTTCCACAGTTGATACTTACGTGCCTTGGACTCTTTTCTGAAGTTCACCCACAAGTCTGGGATCAATTTCACAAGCAATAACCTGAAAATAATGTATATATTTGCAATGCTTCATATGAACTCCTGACTGGGTCTAAAATTACAATTGTAAAACAGGTGCAAGCAGATGTTGCTAGAAGATTAAGCAGCTACTCAATATTTCCATCAGGCTATGTGTGGTTTTTTTCCTGCCTGTCTAAAGTAGTCTAATCCCTGCTCATGTTCCCTACTAGAGGGAATGCTTGGTGAATTCTGCTTCACAATGACAGAAAGAGCTGACAGCAAAAGATCAAAAAGCTATGAACGTCACAAGCCAGTTATCCCTGTGGTAACCCAGGTATCCCTTCAAAAAGTCAGAAAGATCATGAGGCTCTGCTTTCACGGCCTGTATTCTTACTGAAAATCAAGATCAAGCGAGCTTTTGTCCTCTGCAAAAACAGAGGTTTCTGCAGAAACCTCCTGGTTTCTGGCATCCCTGAGCTCGTTTTTAGGACACCTACATTACGCTTTGACATGCAAGAGATACAAGATAAATTGATAATAGCAATACAGTTTGACAAAAACATATATGAATTACACAGACAAAAACTCACTGGAATTATGCGTGTTGAGAAAAATATAAATCAGTTAGTTCTACTTATCCGGATGAGACAGCAAAAGACCCTTCTGTTTGCCACAGTCTAAGCCATAACATGATTTAAGTACAGGAGGAAGTCCACACTTACTTTTTTCACTTTCTCCAGCATCTTTACAGTCAGGTTACCAGTTCCAGGGCCTACTTCCAGAACAACATCTGTACGCCTCAATGCAGCCTAAAAATAAATAGCATCTCAGTATTTTTCTAAAACAAACTTGTAGCGGTCATTCAATTTTAAAATGGAAGGCATGTGCAGCTCAGTAAAAGCATGAAATGAACTAACAGACAAATATAAATGTAGTCTGAATGAGAAGGGGGAAAACAGTGAAAACAATAATGTCCTACAATTTAATTAAGTGGTGCTTTAGATGAGTACAGAAAAGTAAGCACATAGCCACCATTTTTAAGAAATGCAGTAAAATGTAAGAAGCATAGTACAAAAAAACATCTCTGCAACCATAAAAAGGATGTAGAAAATAAAAATGCATTTAAGCAAAAATTCCTTCTGCTCATGAGCCCAACTCTGAAGTTGAGCACCTCCCCCAGCCGCTGCCCTAACAGCAGAAAGAACTTTGCAGCTCACCGAGTGACAGCGGTTAGGTGCAGCAGGCACGGTGGGCACTCACTTCCCCTGACACACGCACCCACACCAGCACGGCCTCACCACTACTTTCACAGAACCCCAGAAGGGCTGAGGCTGGCAAGGCTCTGTGGGTCCACACTCGGCTCAACCTGAGCAGAGTGCCCAGGCCCACATCCAGCCTGCTTCTGGAGATCTATAAGGAGGGGACCTGCCTCCTCACAGGACTCCCTTAGCAGTCCCAGCTCTCTCAGCGTCTCCCAGGAGGAAAGGCGCTGCTGAGGCGCTGTGAGCTGAACACCTCGGGAGGGTAGAATTGTTCGGGTTCCGCGCAGGCACCTGACTGCCCAGCGGCCCCGCGAGCACACGGACAGCGCCCTGGGGCACGCACCTTTTCGATGATGCTGTTGACGACGAGGGGGTTCTTCAAGATGTGCTGCCCGGCGCCGGTGTTGAATAAGATACCTGCGGGAAAGCCAGACGGAAAGCTCGCGCCCCGCGCCAGCCCGACCAGGAGCCGCGGCAAAGCGCGGGCGCTTTCTCCATTAAGCCCACGAACCCTCCGACGCGTCTCCGTGTCGACAGCCCGGTCTGCACTCACCGTTGGCGCGGCCCTCCTGGAGCTGCTGCCGCGGCCTCTTCTTTCCCTTTACTTTAGGCATGGCGGCGGCGCCGCTCCGCACCACGCGCACGTGCGGCCGCCGCGGGACGGCACCCGGACGGCAGCTCCCTTCGGGCAGCGCGGCAGGAGCGCGTCACCGCGGCGCTACGGCGGCCGCGCGGGGGCGGAGGGGCGCTCTCGCGCCGCGGCTGCGTGCCGCCTCGTGCTGAGGGGCGGCCGCTCGAGCGCGGGGCGCGGTCAGAGGGCGGCCCGTCCCGTCAGGGCTATCCCGTCGTCTCTTGTCCTCACAACGAGATAACTCAGAGCCAAGGCAAAGCATGAATTCCTGTCGTAACCACTCTGCCCTGCGCCACAAACACAACTCCGCGCAAAGCGTGAGAGCCTCCTCGAATCACGTCGCACCCGCCGAACACCGCCCAGCCGAACGGCAGCAGAACGCCCGCCGCCCCCGCACAGGCCAGCCCGCGCCCACCTCGCGCACGCGCAGCGAAACGGCGCCTGCCCGGCGTTGCAGCGGGCAGAGCCCGTCCACGTCGCGCGGAGATGACGTGTGCGCGGCGCGCCGGGGAGGCGGGGTACCGCAGCTCCGCCGGCGGGTGCCGGCGTGTGGCGCGAGCTTCAGAATAGGCGGGGGCCGCGCGCACGCCCCGCCCAGCCGCGGTGTGCCGTCCCCCGCTCCCGCGCTGCCGCCGTCCCGCGGGTACTCCTCTGGTATGCAGGGCGAGGGAGCGGGCTGCTGGTGGGCGGGGCGCGGGGTGGAGCGGGGCGGCCTTCCGCGGCGCGGCGTGGCGGGCAGTGGCGGGTAGGGAGGGGGGCGCGGCGCCGAGCGGGGCTGGTCGGTGCTGGGCCCGGCGCGCTGCCGTGTGGAGGTGGTAGGGGCCGGCGGCGTCCTGCGGGCGGGACGAGCAGCGGGAGCGGCCTGCGCCGGGCGGGGGCGAGCCGCGAAGTTGCGCGGCGTCGTGCGGGGCTCTCCGGTGCGCCGTGGCGTCGGGCAGGTGCCGGTGCCGCTATCGTTACGGCGGGTTGCCGGGACAAGGACTCCGCGCTGCCGTCGCGCCGTCCGCCCGGCCCTCGGCGCCGCTGCCGGCTGCGCGCGGAACGGGTCCGACCGGGCAGCGCCGAGGGGACGGGGCGGCGCGCTGCCGGGAGAGCCGCGTCCTGCGGGACGGGGCGGGGCGGCCGCAGCGGTACACACGGCTGTTCTTCTTCCCGCAGGCTGACGTCGACGGCAAAGCAGCTTTTCCCCGAGTCGCACGGAGGGCCGGCGCGGCTGCGGTGAGTTCCGTCTCTCTTTTCTATTGCCTCGCAGCACGTGCGGGGTGTTCTGAGCGCCGCCGCTGCCTTCGAGCGTCCCCATCCTCGATACGGCGCTCCGAGAGGCGCCGGCAGTGCGTGGGAGCGCCTCCTGTGGTGCGCGCATTCCGGGGCTTCGACTTCCTGGAGCTCCGGTGCCCGCCTCTCCCGTCGTCACCTCTCCCGTCCCGCTCCATCGCTGCGCCGTCCTGCGGGAGATTGCTGCGTGCCATAAATCTGTGTGTATGATGGGCTTATCGCTCAAAATGGATGTGTAAACTTTGGGAAGCGTGTCTTCAGATGCAGGTTTTAACTGTCTGCTGGAAAGGCTTCATGTTAATTAATTTGATTAATTAACCAATTAATAATTAGCTTAATGCCCCTGCATGAGAGCAGGCTGAAACTTGCTTTTTTATGTCTGCTGTTGCATGCTAGTTTGCTGTGAAGCGTTCAGTCTTGTTTATGAAATGGCAAAGGTGAGCTGAGTTTCGAAGAAGTTAGATGAATAAGATGGGCTGTGTGAGTTAGGTCATCATGAGAAGTTTCCGATGGCTGGACAAGGGGGAACATAACCCTCATTTTCAAGAAGGGAAAAAAAGCCATGCAGGAAACTACATGCCAGTTGTTCTCACCTCTGAGACTGGCAAGACCATGGAGCAGATCCTCCTGAAGGCCCTACTAATGCATCATGGAAAGTAAAGTGATTGGTGGTAAACAACATGGCTTCACCAAGGATAAGTAATGCCTGGCAAACTTGGTGGCCTTTTACAGTGAAGTTACAGCATCAGTGAAAGACGAGCAACTGATTTCATTTACCTGGCCTTGTGCAAAGTGGTTGATTTTGTCTCATGTGACATCCTGGTCACCAAAATGGAGAAAAATGAATTTGACAGATGGACCACTTGTTGGATAAGGAATTGGCAGAGTGATTGTACTCAGAATTGTGGTCAGCACTCAATGTCCAAGTGGAAACTGGTGTCAAGTGGTGTTCCTCTCAGCCCAGTGCTGTTTAACATCTTTCTAGGCAACAAGGACAGTGAGATTGAGCGTACCCTCAGCAAGTTGGCAGATGACACCAAGCTGGGTGGTGTGGTTAACATACTAGAGGAAAGGGATACCCAGAAGGTATCTGGGTCCAGAGGGACCTGGACAGGCCTGATAGATGGGCCCCTGCCAACCTTTTGATGTTCAGTGAGGTCAAGTGCAAGGTCCTACACTTGGGTCAGGGCAATCCTAAGCAGAGGCAGAGTTGAGAGGAGAATGGCTTGAGAACAGCCCTGAGGAGAAGGGTTTGGGAGTGTCAGTTGATGAAAGACTCAGCATGAACCAGGAAAGAACCTGGGACAAGCTGTGGCTTCAACCTGGAGAAGAGAAGGTTCTGAGGGGACATTATAGCGGCCTTCCAGTACCTGATGGGTGCCTACTGGAAAGCTGTGAAGGGACCTTTTGTAAGGGCATGTCCCTTGTAACCAAACTGTAACCAAAGATTGCCCCATCTTCAGCAAAATCAGTGCCTTCATTTCTGTTCTGGTGCTCGTGTCAGTCTCATCCAGCATGAGGAGTCAAAAAGTCAACAGTGCCCATTTGTGGAGGACTAGACAGCTTGGGGGCTGTTCAATTCAGATGCCAAACATCTACTATGTCCTCAGACCAGGGTCTTGTGGAGGAAATATCACTGAAAGATTGTCTTCTTCTGATGATCTTTCTTGGGCATCTGACATGGTCTTTCTGAGAGACAAAATAATTAGTTAAGTGAATTTTTATCCTGACCTTTTAAGGTCATTCCTTTAGCAATACCTGCTTATATTTAATGACTTT
This sequence comes from Tetrao urogallus, assembly GCF_951394365.1. Lineage (NCBI taxonomy): Eukaryota > Metazoa > Chordata > Aves > Galliformes > Phasianidae > Tetrao > Tetrao urogallus. The sequence continues at coordinate 55,738,027 of NC_136816.1, read as the reverse complement.
TTTTTTTTTTTTAAAGTGAAAATATAAACTTTTTCAAGAATGTGTGAAGCTTTGTAAAGGCTTCTTTGATTTTGTTGTTGCTGTTTTTGTTTTGTTATCTAGAACTGTCAGGTAATAATTTTGAAACAAGAAAATGATGAAATCCGCATGGGTTTTCGTTAGTGCTGTACTAATTTCAGTGTTTGTCATCTGATGACACCTGTTCTTGCTGAAGCGTGTGAAGTTTTAGTAATCACACCGTTCACAGGGAAGGAGATAAAAGAAAGAAAAGCTGCCTTTTTTTTCCCTGATGTCCTTGCACTGAATATTGATATCAGCGTCAGGGTATGTGCTACAGAATCAGTGTTGATAGGCATGCAGCTTTCCTATGGAAGCTCATTGTTTGGAAAACACTGAGCAAACACCCTACAATAAATTTATTTCAAGTTGAAGAAGTTACTTAATGTTTTGTTTAGACAGATGCACACACTGCAAACTCAGTAACTTTCAGAAGTTCCCTACTGGATTTTCATTTCACAATGTAACTGATAGTCTGCTTTTTTTTTTTTTTTTTTTTTTTTTTAAATTGATTAGGTGTTCCATAATTATACTTTATCAGGTCTTGTTCAGTGGCATAGGACTGTGGGATAAGAATACATTTCTTTCGGAATGAAAATAATTTGACTCTTAAATAGAAACAAATGAAACAAAGTATAAATTTGGTCTTGCACGAATTGAGCTGTGATTTCCTCTGTAGTGCAAGCTCTTTGCCTGCTTCTTCTGGCTTTTCTCCCATTTGCTTCTTTTCCTCCTTTCCATCGCTGCCTTTTTTAGGTTCTCCGAAGCTCTGTTAGCTAGACTAGACAAACTTCTTTATGCAGTGTTTATACCAGAAAATTCTGAATGTACATTTTATTGATGCTTTGTTTGTGTGAGCTTATTTTCCTGAAGTTCTTAGTGCTTTGCAATAGAGATCCTATTGTGATCCTTCCTTTCAAGTTAATCCTGTGTTTTTCGGTGTTGTCAGTGTGTTCTTGCTTTCTGGTGAATTTTGGCAGTTCAGTGAGGCAGAGTCCAAGGTGTTCAAGATATAAAATATCTGCAGAAAATAAAAACATGGTGTTATTTTACCTGAATACCTTTTCATACTCCCTGTGATGTCAGCAGCATTATTTACAGGTTTATCATTTAGTGATTATTTTAAATGGAACAATGAGCCTATCAAGACTTCTAGTATAACATTAGAGCTTTACCTTGACTTGGATTCTTTGTTCTGGGCACTGTTCCACAAAGGGAAAGCCAGTTCTAGTTAGATTTTACAGTGTAAATCAATGTCCTGGTTCCGTGGAAATTGATGATCTCCTAAGAAGCAAGCTGAGAATTTTAAAGTTGTGGTCTCATAATTGTAGGAAATTTTTAGGGAATTTGTAGGGAGATAAAGGTAAAAATGATTGATACAAGTAGTTAATGAGAAATAGTAGTTTGTTTTTGCAGCGTTGTTAAAGCAGAGACATACAAAGATGTATTGTATGTAGGGTATAAAACAGAAGATTACCTATTTGCTCTTTTTAGTTAATTCTGCTAAGAGATTTAGTGGCTACTAGTTTTGAAAGTATGAACAGGATTTTGTTTTTTTTAATCTTTTTTTTTTTAATCTGTGTGTTTTTGACCTGAAAGTCTTCATTTTTTTGTCTGTTTTCATTGAAGAACACATACATTGTGAGGTCTTCAATCTTGTTTGGCTTGGGTTTTTTTTTGATGTTAGGGTGATGCTTTTCTCAAATATCAAAATTTCAGAGCTATTTCAGAATAAGGCTTGATTTGTGACTTTCTGAATATCACCCTGGCAAGTTTCTGCCTTATTTTTTGTGCGAATGTTGGGATGATAAACTTTGCTGTTTAGTATTGAACAAAAGCAAATTCTCAAGCCTTTTCATAGAAATAATCTGTGCTTGGTTGTTTATTTAAGAAACTTACCTACAGAAATATTTTAACTCGGATCGGTATTGCAATAAGTTTACATAGGTTATAAATGAAAATTTTTGTTGACAGAAAATCAGTTATCTTAACTGTCAGATATCATTGTTTTTGTGTATGTTCCTCTTTAATGCATTGTAATCCTTATTCTACAGTCGTTATAAATGTGATGTCTGCCTTGTGTCAACCAGAGAGTAATGACTTGGTTTTTCTTTACATGGTATAAGTATGTATTTATATTTGAAATTAAGCAGTTGTCATTCCCAGTTTTCCTGATTGTATGCTAAATAGATAATAAATACATGTATGTTGAGAAAAATTCAGTTTCATAGATAGACGTCTAGATGTTAGATGGACAGTTGGACTAGCTGGTCTTAGAGGTCATTGACAACGTTAATGATGCTATGAATTGTAGAAATTAACCACCTGAAATATATCAGCTTTTCTTTAGGGGCAAAAGTATTCAGAAAATAGCTTTTAATACTATGCATCTTGCTTGTTTCAGGTAACCTCATGGTTTTACCTGCTTGCCAGTGAAGTTCTGTTTGCAGTTTGCTCTGTCTGCTGTGCTTCACACAAGGTAACCAATTTAATATCAAAATATTTTTTGTAATCCTTCAAATCTAGTAAAAATGTTTGTAGTTATAGACTTAATGCTTGCTTTTACTGTGGATAATTTTCTGAAAGTAAATCAGTTGAATCTCTGTACCTTGACAGTGCTTATGAGTGGGTGTGATGTTATCTTACACAATGTAGTCTAATGAAAAATTAGTACAGGGTGTTTAGATAATGTGCATGGGAATTACCTGTCTGTATTTGCCGTCTTTTATTCGTAAGTGTTTCTCTTCTTTTTTTACATGCTTTCAGATTTTCATGGATCTCAACAGTGCAAGCAGTGTTGTTTTGCAAGTCTTGACCCAAGCTACTAGTCAAGATACTGCAGTGCTGAAGCCAGCTGAGGAACAACTGAAGCAGTGGGAGACACAGCCAGGCTTTTACTCTGTCTTGTTGGTAAGATACAGTGGGAAAAGTGTTGTTTCTTAAATTGTCAGCAAGTTGAAGGTGACTTTTTAGAACGGTGTTGGATAGTGACATCTGGCTAAGGGTGGCATTGAGTTGTCATGGTCCAGCTTGCTGGTGTCCTTACAGAAGCTGTGCTTGGCATTGTCCTCACTGTCTCTGAGGAGATTTGATTCCCAGGCATTTAGGTAAGGGAGAAAATAGAACTTCTAGCAGCATGAGTGGTTGAGCCTCTAGTGTTAAACCTGTTGTAAGATAATAGAAGATAATAGAAAGCCAAAAGGACTGTTGGCCTGGTATGAGATAATAGAAGATCATAGTAGGCCAAGAGGACCCTTGCTGAAGGAATTGCTTTTACCACCCCCATGAGGTAATAACATTGGTATGTACCATGGCAGTACCACCTTTGTTGTGGAGTTGATGTGTATTGTTACAGTTTTCATAGAATAAAAACTCCTTCATGCATTCAGTTTGATACCCAGGCAGTGTTGATTTCCTTCTTGTCAGCAATAGAGGGATTTCTAGGGAGATTAGATGACTTGACCGGTAGTAAAGTTCCAGGAATAGGAAAGATGAGAACCTTATTTTACTGCTATTGTTGATGAAACAGTGTAGATGTAGATCTGTAAATGTGATACAAGGTGATGAAGTACATATTCTCCAAGAACCAGAGAATCTCTACTTCTTTATTTAACTTCATTAAGGCACTCAGACTGCCTGGAAGAAAAGTTAGTTGATACCTTCTTGGTGGAGCAAGGGGTTAAGCAGGTGGTTGTAAATGAAGAGTTGTTAAGACAGTCAATCCCTACGGGAAAAGGGAATAATGTAATTACTAATGTTAGTACCTCTTCTGGGATAAAGAGAATAGAGAAAACTATAGTATGTGATGAAATGTGTATCTTTGAATCTACAGTAGTAGATTCTATTGTAGTACTTAGCAGTGATGTTATTATGCATTTTTATACTTCTTCTGGAGATGCTGTATACCTCTTGACGAATAGAGATGGAAAGGCAGTTAGATTGCTTGTTTGTTTTGTGTCTTTTGCCAGTTGTATGAGTTTTAATTGTTTAGCTTTTTTCCTGTAATTTCTGTGGCAACATTGTGGCTACAACCTTTGATGTTTATCTAATGGTAGCTAGTTTTGAATCGATATCTTTGTTGGCTTGTGTTTGCTTTGTAGTGATGGAGGTTTGTGGCTTTTTTGTTGTTGTTTTGAGCATTATATCTAGAAAGTTGGAATTATTATAGAAATGGAATTTAAGAGAAGTGTATTTTAGTTCTGAATTTATAGTGAAAATGCTTGATAAACATTTTCCTGAGCTCTTTGAAGGCTGTATTTCTTCAAATACCAGTTTCTTCAAACATGGTATGCAGTTACAACATGCTGGTGCTGATCTGAGTCCCTATAGTTTTAATGTTTTTGTGGGCTTCTGAAATGAACTGATTTAAGTGGACTATAGAATAAAACCACTGACTTCATGCCTGTTTATTCACTAAAGAAGGCAGTAATGTCTCATGCCCTCAAGAAATATCAGTCTGATACAGTCATCTTTTTCCTAAGATGCCAGTGGACACAGCATAAAAGCTGCTGTCCACTGTGGTACCTGTTTTAAGTTACCATAGCTTACCTTTATTTCAGCTTTTCCTGTTTAGTTAATCTTTAGAAGCACTGTATAAAATAATTCCTGTAATGCACATGCATTTGTGTGTACTTGTACATACATGTGTGTAGCAGTGTGTGTATGAATGAATATGTGTATGTATGTCTTCAGCAGTTGAAGCTAATGTTCAAACGTAAAGCGTAGGCAAATTGTTGCTATCCTGTCAGTTCACTGCTTTCTCATTGATATTGGTAGTCAGGGAGGTTCTTGGCATGGGTCAAGAATAATGAGGAAATCTCCTCTTCTGCACAATGCAGAATAGTTTCTTTCTTCAGTCAGAATCTGTCTGTTTTGTTGAAATAATTTTGTTGTAATAATTCATTGGTGCTGGTAATTACCTTTAAATTCCCTGTACTACCAGATGAGATTAGAATTATATTTACATTCTTCATTAGACTTACATTTTTCAAATTAAATTTTAAGGTTAGCATTTTTGTAAGCTCTTAAAAGTAGTTATAACATATTATTTTGCTTGTCTGTCAAATGCTGACTGATGCAGTTTGTTTCTATACACTCTTATACACAGAAGGGTTTATACATGTGCCAGTGCATGTTTTTATACAGCTTCTTTTCTTTCTGTGGTATGTTGGATCACTTTTAATGTTTGTTTTTTTTTTGTTGTTTTGTTTTTTTTTCCAAACAGAACATCTTTACAAATCATGCCCTGGATGTGAATGTCAGATGGTTAGCTGTATTGTATTTTAAAAATGGAATTGATCGCTACTGGAGACGAGTTGCGCCACAGTAAGTTCTGACTCCCTTCCACTTAACCTACAGCAGATTTTGGTACACTTCCCCAGCTGATAGTCAGCTAATTCCTTTGTAGACAGCAGCTGCTTTGGAGTTGATGTTGAAATTGATTAAAACTTTACAACGCTGTGGCCCTATCTGCTCTCATATTACTTCTCACAACTTTCTTCATGTTTAAAAGAACTGAGCTACAAGTGTGTTTCCTAGTCATCAGGTTTTGAGGTAACATTATGAGGTTTGTAATTATTATCTAGATTTTCTGATAGTGCAGATATAGTAGGAGTGAAGACTCCGGAAAGGTTACTTGTGCAGATTTCATATGATTCGGAATTCTCATTGAATTATATGCATGGGAAAGAGGCACTACCTAACACAATAGGAAATTCTGGTCTTCCTTTTCTTCTCCTGTTGTATCTGTTCTGATAATACATGACAAAAAGCTCTCCAAAGAAGCTACAAGTCTAGTCAGTATTAAGTACTGAATATTTTAGTTATTATAAAGTTACAGTGCCATTATTAATTGTTGCAAAGAATTATGTAATTCACAGAATCACTGAATGGCTTGGTTTAAAAACCATGTACTTTCAACCACCTACTATGGGCAGGTTGCCACCCACCATATCAAGCTGCCCAGGGCCCCATCCAACCTGGCCTTGAACACCTCCAGGGATGGGGCCCCTGCACCTTCTCTGGCAGCCTGTGCCAGGGCCTCACTGCCTTCTGACAGATGACCTACTCATATAACCTATTAATGTAGCTTTAATTCATTTGTAAATCAGAGCTAAAGAAAGTTTCTTTTAAAGCAATAATTCTTGAATACTTACACGCATGTGAAGAACATTCCATCTCCAGGAACAGTCACAGTATACTAAATGCCTCTCTTACACTGTGTTCAAGTTTTCCTTGAGTCTAACAGGACTAACTTTGCCCTGTTTCTGCTGAGCAATTGTAGCTTTACAACTGCTATTTCTACATGGTGGGAAGATACTAAGTTGAACTCATTAATTATTTGGAAAGTGGAGTGTTTCGTTCTAATAAAATTCATAGTTGCAGTATACTAAGTTGTAACAACTTCTTTAAAGAGCAAATGATCCTTCTGAAACATATTGCTTTCTGCACGTTTCCCTGTGCTGTCCATCATACTCAGGCTACTTATTCTTTACTTGTGTTAGACTTAAAGCAGCATTTTTCAACAAGTAGTTCTAGAGATAGGCCTTTGAATGTGCTTTATCCTGTTTTCTCAGGCAACTTTCTCTGAGTAGATTCTAGATTTGTGATAGCCTGTTTTCAGGCACTGTTTGAGCTATCTTTTGGAAGTGTTATCAGATTGTGGTCTTATTTTATAATTTTGTACATTCTGGGCTTCTTCAGAAGTAACTTCTCACAAGTCTCAGTGGTACTGTGAGTTTCTTTTCCTGAAAATATTGCTGATTTCACATTTAATTTATTACTATGAATTCCCATCTTTTGTGGACTTTGTTCTTTAATTTGATTACTATATTAGCAACCTTCATAATATCTTTCATCATATTTTCATTTGAATGCTGATTTCAAGTAGTGTCAGATTTAGACTACTAGTTTGTGAACTAATACATCCTAAAAATATGTATAAATAAACAAAAGCTCCAGAGGAACTTTTTAAATCTGTGGGTAAGTATTTTCCCATGCCACATACACAGAAAAATATGAAAAAGCTTCAAAACTCCAAATTGTGGAAGACTACAACTTAAAGACTTGGAGACTTAGCAATTTTTCCTCTGGTGTAATTCAGCCCAGAGGTAAGATAACTTATTGAGTAATAAGCACTTTTCATAACTTCTAGTTTGTATGGAGTTGTAGGTATTTATTGCAGTTTATTAAAGGAAAATAGGCTGATTCCTGTGGTTATGTCTATGAACTCTGCAGTGCATAAATAAGGAGCTGGAGTTCTAGTGTCCAGCAGATGTCAGTGTTGGACTATCTGGATGGTAAATTCTTTGGCGCTCCTGTGAGTGGTTAGAGACTTGTATATGAATGTCACATAAAAACACACTATACCGCTTGGATCCTAATTAATTTCTTAAATTCTTTAGCTTTCTGTCCACTTTGTTTATCATAAACTTCTCTATTTAAGGGATTTCTTCTTTTGCTTTGCTTGTAAATGCCAAAGCTAACTTACAATATTTTTACCTGTAGCAATGAATTGTAGATTTACTGATTCTGAAATGTCCATTCAGTATGCTTGACAGAAAAGACAGTTCAGGCAAAGGCTCTCATAAGCTCACAAAATAAAGGAAATCGTAAAGTTGAATGATTGAAACACTTTCTTTGTTTGCCGTTCTTCAAAGTGACATATCTTTACAATCACTGAAATGTGCATGTGTAATTAATTGAGATTAGATTTCTTAGGTACATTATTAGTACCTTTCATGTTGTGGGAACCATTCAGATTATGCCTGTGTATCTGTAAATTTTATGCTGCTTTTGTGTATTTACAAACATAACAACAAAAATACAGGCACAGTGGAAATTTTTCTTCTGTGAGTAAATGAAAGTGCTTGAGTCACAATTGTTACAGTAATAACTGTACAGTAACTCCTTAATTAGAGTCAGTTTTTACTTTGTATAGTTTTTCTTGTCTCAATATAGCTGTATCTTACTCTGTATGTGAACTTTCTCTTTTACCAATTGGGTTTATGTAAGTTACAGTAAAACCTGATGCCAAAAAACCTTGTAATACTTGAGCGTTTCACTTTTTCTTCAAATACCTTGAGATAGTTGAAAAACAAGGGATGACCTCTTCATAATTTACATTTGTATGCCATTTTCTTGAAATACATATTTCGGTTTGATAATCTTCACCCAGACACTATAATGCACTGATTGCAGTAATTGTCCAACAGTAGTGACAACTCTGAATAAGGATTATTGAGTTTTTTTGGAAATAAAATTATGTTCTAATAAATGTATCCTGACAGTGCTCTTTCTGAAGAAGAAAAAACAACATTGCGTGCTGGACTTATTGCCAACTTTAATGAACCAGTGAATCAGGTCAGTAATGAGAAACTGATTTATACTTGAATTGGTTTCTTTCTTTACAAAATATTTTAAAATAAAAATTTACAAGTTTTAATTTATATGTTGCATGTCGTACACATCTTCATGTCGAAGTGAGATCCGGTCTCATAATATATATCATAATTCATCTTTTGTTGTTGTTCCTTAGTTTTGGTTTTTGTTCTGTTGCTGGTTGCAGTGACAGTTTGTTACCCTTTGCTGTTTATGCAGATATGTGGGATATTCAGGGAATTATTTCACCCAAAAATGACTTTCTCCACTCCCTCTCCTCAGTGACTTTCTTTTTTCAGATGTGCTCGTACACTGATCTGCCTCTCAGTATAACAGCACTAGGGAGGGTGGTGGCAGTGGTGTAACAGGAATGAACTGTTGAGAATGCTGACACATAGACCCACCTAAGCAGTATTGCTGCCCTGTGTCTAATCGCAGCTTAAGTGAACTTGCATAAACATAATAAAGATTTAGTAGGATACTGTCTAGTCATATATAATTTGAAGTGACTAAGCTACTTTTTGATTAGAATAAGGAGTTGTTGTTGAGTTTTGGGCCATTAACGTTAGCTCTAAGTATTCGTACGCTAGATGAATCAGCCTGCCTTCTGCTAATGGATTCTTGCTTATATAAACATGAGATTCTGGGAGGACTTATTAGCTAATATTTTAAGCTAGTTCCTAAGGAACTTTGATCTCTTTATAATCTTTATGCAAAATTTAAAATTTATGCCAGTTTAGCATTTTACTTAATATTTAATCAGAAAGTTGAAGAAATTGTTTTTCTGTGCTTTAAAACTTTAAAATATCTTCAGGAAAAAAAAAAAAAAGATGCAAAAACTTGATAAGTCCGTACTAGCTTTTTATAAATTCAAGATTTATTTGGCTGTTAAATTCTGCAGTGTTTGTCTCCTGAATGATTTTAGACTTTATGGTACCTGTGTATTGTTTTGATTGGTTTTTGTGGTTTTTTTTTTTTTTTTTTTTTGTTTGTTTGTTTGTTTGTTTGTTTTCAGATAGCAACTCAGATCTCTGTACTGATTGCTAAAGTTGCCAGGGTGGACTGCCCAAGGCAATGGCCAGAACTTATACCCACACTTCTAGAATCTGTGAAAGTCCAAGATGATCTTCGACAGCACAGAGCATTACTTACATTTTATCATGTTACGAAGACCCTGGCATCCAAGCGACTTGCTGCAGACAGGAAACTTTTCTATGATGTAAGTAACGTGATACAGTATTGCACAGCATAAGCAAACAACTTGTCTTATATGCTTGTCACTTCCCTCTGGTTAGCTGAAAATGAAATAATGGCAGTTACGTAGACTTTTACATCTGCCCTTGAAACAGAAATGTGCTTACTTTGGGCATATGTACAATGTGAAGTGCTTGAAAGTCAATTTCTATGTGAAACAAATGTATTTCAAACTGTTATTCAATTTTTTTATCTGAGTGTTTTTATAACATTTTGTATTAAGAAGCAGAGTTTAATCTGCAGTACAATCTGTGTAAATCAGGTGTTTGTTAACATATTGTAAAGCAGATCTTACAATATATGAACTAGCACTGTTTTTGGAAGAGTGTCCTGGATATGTATCTCAATGGTATTTAAAAAATGCTGGATTTTAGACTCCGTTACCACAGTATTTTTTCCTTTATTGTCCGTTGAAATGTGTTTGTGATGATTTGGCTTTCATCAGATCAACTTCTTTTTCCAGGTTAATTGGAAAATAGGATTTGAATGAAAACACCAAATTTTGCCTCATGGAGTTTGCATTTTCCATTGTGAGAGTCTGCTGTTTAGAATGCAAATTTGTCTTTGGCTGTATTTGCAGTCCAATCTGGAGTTAGCCAGTGATGTGATGTAATTAACTAGATGTAGCAAATTAAACATCAGTTTCACTGTGTTGTACACAATGGAGGAAAAAATACCAAAAACATCTTAATCTGAACTGTATGTATCCACAGCTTTTTGAACGTCAAGTGGAAAAAGAAAATTTTTTAAGCATGTGATACTATGATATTGTTGACATATAAGGTTTTTTTTAATTTATTTTAGAAACAGCAGACTTTGAGGTTTGCTTCTTCTGTCTCCTGGTAAAGGGAATTCACATCTCTTAAGTGGCATTTGACTTCTCTTAGACAGTGGAGCTTTTCTCATGACAAATAACAGAGCTTTTAAGCATTTTTCCAATTTTTTAGTGACTGCACTTCAGAATATGTGTAGTAGAAAGAGAACAGTGTTTTTCATCCTAATTCTTACATTTAAATATTCATAATCTTGAGGGGACATTTTACCTTTCTAATATTTCTCTGCACTTTTAAAGAGAAATAACAAATTGTCACATTTCACTTACTGTTTTGTTGTGGTGGTTTTTTTTTTGTCATAAGAAAGGAGCAGGCTTTCAAAGACTATCTCCTAGTACAGCTAGCTTGGGTATTTTTGACAATTCTTCACTCATATTTTATTTTCTGTTTCAAATTTCTTGAACTCCTTAAACTTCGGAATTAAAGAAGCAGTAAGGATGATGTTAATAGAGCTCTTGTATTTGTGATCATATCCTCTTTGATGGTTTCAGCTATTGAACAAACTCATATGATCGTTTTCTTCTATGCAACAATTTTTTTTAATTTCTGGAAAGCAGTCTTCAATGAACGTAACATGTAGTGTTTGCCACATCTGATCTTTTGCATTTTGAGAACAGTATGGAACAGTAATACATGAGGAGCTGAAGTAGTAGAAGCGGCAGTATTATTTCCATGAAGACACATTAGCAATATCATTCCCTACAATTTAATTTTTTTGCTTTAAAAATATTTATATTTTCTACCTGCTATCATGATTCTTTGAAAAAAAGCAAAACAAAAAAATTGTAGAAACTGCAGCTTGATGGAAGATATTTGAATAAACCAACAGGAAGTAAATTTGATACCAGATACTCCTATGTTTTCCAGAAATTACTTTTTTTTTTTTTTTAATCATGGAAGTGTGAAGTTCTGCACAACTTCTGTCTTACTTCTTTGATGCTTTAGAGATTGACAGCTATTTGAAGTATGGTCCAGAATAGGAAACTTCAATACAAATCCTCATGGTCATTGGCAGCCTATGAGATTTAACACTGAACAAGTCTTCCATCTTTGATTTTACCATTACTTTTCATCTTGAGCAGTTTTCACGTATGATAATACTTGATGGTTGTTCTTCTTTCATTACTACCACCATCAATCTTTTCCTACTTTATTGACTAAGTAAATTTAAGGCAGTATAGCCCTGTGACTAGATCTTTATAATTTGCTTTATTGCAATATCTAATAGATATTTAAATGATTTCAAATGTAAAAAAATGTGATGGGTCCTCCTAATGGGTAGTGCAGGTATTTGTGATTCTTTTTCTCCAGCTATTGTTAATAAAGCAGTTATTGTTTTAAATACTGTCAGTCATGCTATATTTTAAATTGTGTGAGTAGAAGTCAGAGTTCAGAGCTATCACAGAAATTAGTTTGTGGAGGCATCATTCAATACAACTTGATTAGATACATGCATGTCAGTCCTACCTGTATTCCCAGAGTAAGCTGATTCACATGTTAGCGATGCCGTGAGACAAATTAATTCTAGTGAGAGGAGGCAATCAGGAGAGATTTGAGCTTTTGAAGCCTATTCTATGGCTAGAATCAGTGAAAATCAATTAAGAAAGGGGGATTATATAGTTGCCTTTAAAGTGGTAGAGTCACAGAACAGGTAGCCTGGGAAGCAGCTGAATCTGTCATAATATATTTGAGATAAGACAAGAAGTTTTTTCCAAACAAGAAGTTTGGAAAACATCTTCTGTACAACTCGGTACAGCAAAGCAGTGAGTGAGACGCTGTTGTCCATATCATACAAGAAGGTAGAGTAATAATTTAAGCCTAAACTGGCCTTTAAAATTTACAAACTTATCATAGTAGGTAGATTTGGAAAATTACATACATTGTTGATCTTTCTTTTTCAGCTTGCATCTGGAATCTATAGCTTTGCGTGTTCCTTGTGGAATCATCATACAGATACTTTCCTACAACAGGCTTGCACAGGGAACGAAGCTGCTGCCTCGAATTCATTAGAAAGAACCTTGTTGTCATTGAAAGGTAATAATATCAAATGATGTTAAATATGTTATGATACAATTCGCTTCAAATGATCAAGACTTCTCTGGTAAAGAGTCTTAACAATATGTCACAAATCCATGCCTATTGAGTAAACAGGCCTCTTTTGGCATGCCTTTAGCAAGGCAGGGTGAAGATGGTGCATTGGAAAAAGAATAAAGTACCTTTGTTCCTCTATATGCACTGTTCTGATATACTTGTGGGAAGAAGTCAATGTTTAAGAGATGAGAAAGAGAGGGGCATGACAAGAAGCATTTTTGTGTGTGTTATAATGCAGGTTTGCATCTGTCTGTCTTATTTTAAGCACATAACTGAGGAAGCTGATCAATAAGTTTGTGTTAAGTTCATCTTATGATCAGTGAAGAGATATAGCCATATCAGTCAGTTTAGATTTTTAGATCAGTTTAGACTGATGCTCAAGAATTTATCAGTGAAATGAATGTGTGTTTGTACTGTACTTTGTCACACTGAGGAAATAAAATATTTGTGTGCATACCTGCAGTGTGGTTGATAACAGTTTTCAGACATTTCAGAAGTTGTGGCATAGGGCTGCTTTGGGTTTCTGGCAGTAAAAAGCCTGAAAAAATTAATAAGGTGATTTGTGGGCCATATCTGACTTACTCCTTTTGTAAAACCATCTCCTTAATGGGTGAATATGTAAAACTTCTGCAGAATTCTTCTCGATGATTCAGTAACATAGTGTTTTCTTAATTAGTTTTCATGTCATATATTGAATTTTAAAATAATTCAGTAAGATTATCATCATGGTATGTAGAGTAGGACCATCTGAAAACCCAAAATTGATCTTTTATTTGGAGAATTGGAAGAAACACACAGCAACTAGGCATGTTATGAAATCTCTTGGAGCAAGGGCTGAGAAATATCTACCCAGTAATTTCTTTTTCTCTAGTGCTTCGTAAACTAACAGTCCATGGATTTGTAGAACCTCATCGAAGTGTAGAGGTGATGGTAAGGAGCATTCAACTGTTTCTATACTTACATTAGAAATCTTCAGTTATTGTTTCACCTTTTAGAGCATATTTAAAGGTTGTTTCATGCATGCCTGTGCAACCTTTTGGCTGCCTGGGCTGTGCTGAGCAAACAGAAATTGTCTTGGGGTGCATAACACCAAGTTTGCTCTGAAAGTAATGCCTCCTATTTATTTCCATGGAAACTACAACAGATTGAATATAGTAACACTATTTGGTAGAGCAAAATCTCAGCTGTAAAAAATTAGTTTTCAATCTTGTCATCTATCAGCTATGTATTGTTTGCTGTGATGAACAAGAGCTTACGTGGTGTGCTTGTAACAGTCTGCAGCAGTGAAGGTGACCTGCTGCTGCTGCTGAAACACACCATGCAGTGCCTCACTGTGCTCACGTCCACTGTGCAGTTAGTCTCCATCAATGTTCAGTGTCAGTGAATGTCAGTGGGTGCCATTTTTTCCACATGATGGAATCCAGTGATACACTTCTCTTTCTTCCTTACGCTTACACATCAGACACCATTTTGTCGGACTGCCCCTCTGCTGCCATCTGTTTCATGGCTTCACATTACAATGAAATATTGACAGGAAGGTTCATCCTCAACTTTCATACCACCAGCATCCACCTTCGATACCTTGGGCCAGTATATCAAAATAGCAGGCATTACTTTCGGAGCAGCCATCATAAAATATTATATCAGTTATGTGTATTAGTAACAAAACTTATCTTAATCTTTAATACTTTTTTATGAAAACAAAAAATGCACAACAAAAACCCAGAAGCAGTGGGACACGTGGCCTTGTTTTTGTGAAATGAATGCATCAGTCCCTGGTTTGATGGCAGTGGCTGCACTTCTTAGTGAGCTCTCAAGCAATTTGTCAGAGATTTTGGGTAAAATGTTACTCCTGTACTTCAGCCTTGAAAACAGTTGTTCACCCGTGAATGTGCTGCCAAAAAGCAATGATATGAATAAGGCTGACTGTAAAGATAGGAATGTTTTTATTTTTTTCTCCTGTAAGAGTGGGCTTATAAAAGTAGAGAGAGACAGTCAGATTTTTAAGTTGAATGTCTGGCTGCAACCTTGTACGCTCTGTTTGAAAATACCCAGTTTGTATATTTACATATATTTGCCTGAAAACAGAGTTGCAAATTGCCAAAAAAGATATTATTTTTTTTTTTTTACGTTCTTGAAATCTGTTCCTTTAAATTCCTTTATCAAAGCAGAAAATGCAGCTGCGTATTTTTTTTTTGCTGTTCACAGGACTGTGTTCAGCCAATGAATCGAAACGCACACATTGATTGGCTGTAACTCGAGCTAGCACTGTGCTGCGCCCTGCCCATGTTCTGGCTGCAGCTTAGACAGCACTCATTACATGCCGCTGTTTGGCTGCTGGGGGGCAGTGTGGGTATGTGCCTGGGACTGGGCCAGTCAGTGGGAGGAACTGGTGTGGGGTAGGGTGGGCTGCAGTGCCGGCTGGGCCAGGCTATGTTGGCCCATGGGTTGGGCATGTCCTCACTTAATGATGAATGTAATGTCATATTTGTCCATGATTGGTATTTTCTGCTTACAAGATGAACGCTTGTGGTATGCAGCCCATCTATGGAAAGGGGAAGGGAAAAAAAAAAAAAAAAAAAAAAAAAAAGAAAAAAAAAAAGAGAGAGAGAGAGAAGAAACCCAAACTTTTTCCTTATCCTGTCCACTGCTGAAAAGCACTCAGGAGTTGAGGTGCAGTTGTATGCATCCAATTAGATGCTGTGTTCAAGAGGAAGGGTTGTAAAGCATATGTCTATATTTTTGCATACACATGTTTGCTGCTTATGTGGTACTAGCAAGGTCAGTTTAGATGCAGTTTGATAGCTACCTAATTATGTGTTTCATGGGGAAATTACTTGTCCACTGTAATTAATTACTTAATTAAAAATGATCAGGAGATGTCTGAGCTGGTAACATGTCTGAACTGACTTCAGTTTTACTAACTTTCTTCTCATATTATACTACAAAATAAGCCTAATCTTTAATCATACACTTTTATATTTTTCAGGGTTTTCTACATGCACTGTTCGAACGGCTAAAACAGTTTCTGGAGTGTAGTAAGTGTCTTAATGCTTGTGCCTCTGTTAGTTAAATACTGGAATTTGGATATAAGAATAGTGCAGTTATATCAAAAACATATTTTTGTAACTGCTGAACTAATACTTTAAATGGTTTTGAAATGGCACCGGAAAGATGTCAGTATAAATTTTGTTCCACCAAAAACTGTACCTGTTATAATGCCTATTTTGGAGAGAAAAAAATATATATATTGTAAGTGATGGAATGACAAGATAGAAATGTTAAAGTGCATAGATGCTACTAAAATTCAGGTAATCTTCAATTCTCTTGTTGTTTGGGAGAGTTTTATGCTTTTCATATTTCCTGGACTCTGCCATGTATTTTCGCAATTAGCAGACGGGAAATAAAGACCACATTTAGCTATGTGCATTTTATATGTGACAGAGCAGACAACCACAAGTTAACACAGTCAACAGAAGCATGAGCATAGCTGGCTAGTGTTACTTCTGTAAGGAAATTACCAGATGCATGCAGTTGTGGTTTAAGCTAGCAGCATTCAGCACCATTTGTCCACAGTGTAAACTTTTAATTCATGTGAAACTTGTTAGGACATTCTTTTAGGATTCAGCAAATTTATTTCAGAGATTGAATAGAAATAGGTTTTTTTATTCAAATGAAAGTACTTAGCTCAGGAGCCTGTACTTAGATAAGAGGCGCTGGTCTGAATTCTGAGCTTTGCTTCTAGGAAAGCTTACGGAAACTGCCGCTGTGTTTGATGCCGGAGTAAAATTTCTGTTCGCGCTTCTGAAATACAAATGCTTCTGCATTCAGCTATTTGCTTCTTCTGCTGTACGATAGTCATATTCTTTCCGGCCTTTTGATTTTTGGCTAGTCTCCAAGTATTAAGTGACTTTAAGACCATCCCATCTGAAACTTGATAATTTTCATAGTTCTTTAGATCGTAGAGTATTCAAGTGTTCAGAGTAAACTGAAGTTTATTATTTCCACTTTCTTATCAGTAAGCTGCCTTACAAAAGCAAGCAGAACTATCTAAATTAAATTAGAGTTTATTTATCTCCTTTTTTTGCTTGTGTGCCCTCTGTGTAGCTCTTTTCTATTTTTTATAAAATCTGTGTCTTCTGTGTATATGGGCAAAACTAATAAGGATGTAGTATATTCTTTGTACGGGGACATTTTAATCTTTTGTATGTTTTTTTTACTCCTTGTCTGTACTAGCATTTTGCTTGTATTTTATTTTGTCTTTGAGCTTTTACTGTGAACTACGTTTTGTTCAGATCAGTTACAGTGAATTTCTCTGCTACTGAGGAATGATTAAATAACTCTTTTTTCATACTCATAACTTTCTGTTTATAACTTTGAGCTTATTCTGCTATAGACTTCTCTCTGGCTTCTATAATCCCTGAACTACAAATAAAACAAGTTGTTCTCCATTATTAATGTCTTGAAATGTAGTTACCCAGAAATAAATGACCCTTAAAAAAATGATTGTGTTAAATATCTGATTTATCAGGTAGAAATATACGGACAGGAAATGTATGCAGAGATCGTCTAGAGAAGACTATAATTCTGTTCACTAAAGTGGTAAGTAAATTTTTTGGTTGCTGAATAACCATTTCAGTAGTAGAAGTCCCTTTCCAGTTATGTCTGTTTCTTAAAACCAGTAGGTCACAGATCTCTTAAAGAAAGGCAGGGTACTCCAAATTCTTTGTTATAAAGTACCCTCCTCTTTATTTTTTTTCAGAAATGTATCTGCCAGTCTTGAATCTGTTGTATTTAATGAATGGGTTTTAAATGTGTCAGGTATGTTTTATAAACCGTGTTGCTCGCAAGCTGGGCTAGTTGATAACAAGTATTGTTTTTCTTAAACAAAATGATCATCTTGAATATGAATCAAGAACTTAATGGAGAAATTAACTCTTCATTAACCGTAAATACTGATCTGTACCTAATTTAGATTTTCTATGATTTCATATAAATGAGCGAGAAAAACCCACCTTGTTTTTTGATAGTGTATGAAAGCATTTATTATGGAACCTGCAAAAAAGTCATTTGATTTATCTTTTTTCTCCTCTACTTGCTTAATTTCAGCTTTTGGACTTCCTGGATCAACATCCTTTTTCATTTACGCCTTTAATTCAGAGGTCATTGGAGTTTGCTGTGAGCTATGTTTTCACAGAGGCTGGTGAAGGAGTTGTATTTGAGCGCTTTATTGTACAGTGCATGAATCTCATCAAGATGATTGTAAAAAACTATGCTTACAAGCCATCCAAATATATTGAAGGTACTGCTGCTATTTGCTAAAACCATTTTTTATCTTGAATATTTTGCTGGTAGTTGCCAGCTCTTAATTTCCTTCAAGGCATTCTTTTGAAATACGTGATGCTTCAATACTTAGTAGTTAGTGCTTCTGTCTCTGTACTGGTAATTCTTATTTTGATAGTTAAAAGTATATGGGCATTGACTTGCAGAAGTCATTTCAAATTGTGAGGAATGCTAATGTCTTTCCTTTAATTGTCTTAGTTTTTATGGAAGTCATTTTTAAAAGTGTGAAGGCATGGAATTTGGCAATTTTCATCAAATAGATTAATACATCTTTAACTTGAGAAAAGTTTAATGAAATTATTAGTTAATTGCAAGACCAAATACTGAAACACTGAAATACAAGAAAACATTGAATTTATGGGATGCAGTGGAAAACAAAAGTTTATTTTCTATTTCTGTAGGACTGTTGCACCCTACATACATACCTCTGTAAACGGATAATGAAAAATAGTTCTCTTTAGCATTGAACAATATTCTTATTTTTAAAAAATTCCATAGTAGTTTGACACTTGCCCAAAATTAAAAAGCATTTAGGATTCTCTTTCCAATTGTAGAATAAGGTTTCATGAGTGTTGTATTGTCAGAAGGACTATACATGCCAAACATCTAAAGTCCTTCAAAATGTTGATGTATTTAACTACTCGTGTACTTCAGTATTATTCCATAATTCACAGAAGTGTTCTAAAATCCAGTTCTTGCAAGTAGAAATTTCTATTAATAATCAAAGTTGCATTTGAATTTTTGAAATAGAGGTGTAGTCACTTAAGGCATGAAGAACATAGTATATTCTAATAAAAGCTGTAGCACTTGACATTTTGACAATTCTATGATTTAAAAAAAAAAAAGCAATACAGAAAAATCATTTTTCTTAAGTTCTGACTGACATATAGTGTATATGCTGGTTGTATAGTACACAGTATTTTTATTGCTACTTTCTGTAACTGTGCTGGCTGTGCAGCATGCAATATTTGTATTTATTGCTACTTCTTATAAGCAGAGTTAACTCCTTACCAAAAAATATGCACTAAAAAGAAAAAAAAAAAAAGCACAAAATACCCAAAAAACACCACTCTAGATTTTTAAGGTTATATTTGGATATGCTTTCTAAATAGCTATAAATGAAACTATTTGAAATCTGTGTGTCTTAATTGATTTCTTCAGCAATGCTATATGTAAAAGAATAATATGAGAGCAACAGCAAAACTGTTTATCATAGAAGTAGTAGCTGAAAAGCGTTGCAATACAATTCAGTCTGATAGTTCTGCTTGAGAACTCTTAAATGAATTTATGAGTTTAACTTGCTATAAAAGAAAACCAAATCAAAAACCTGTTAATGAAGATCTGCCATGAAAATAGCCTTTTTTTTTAAATGAGAATTTCTTATCTGTTATTTTCTTTCTAGTACTGTTTGATCAGTAAGCCATTTAACTGTAATCTGGAGCTTTATACATTTCATTTCAGATAGCAGTCCTGAAACTCTTGAAGCACATAAGATAAAGACAGCGTTTTTCACATATCCAACACTAATGGAGATATGTAGGAGACTAGTCACTCACTATTTTCTGCTGACAGAGGAAGAATTAACAATGTGGGAAGAAGACCCAGAAGGCTTCAGTAAGAAATATGTTGTGTAGTTGGCTGTAGTTTATTTGGATACTGGTGTAAGAGTTTCGTATGCACATTGCCTCTAGAAATTACCTCCTATAATAGTTGCTAGTTTTTGGGGTTTTTTTGTTTGTTGTTTTGTTGTTTTTTTTTACTGTCTTACATAGACAAATGCTTCATCCATAATGTTTCCATAATATGAGATTTCTCAGTTGTCTGTGACATATTATACATTTGCATATCTAAATACTAAAGTTTAATTGAACCACAATTGAATTGAAATAACGCTTTCTTCTTTTCTTTGTGAAATAATAGCTGTAGAAGAGACAGGAGGAGACTCTTGGAAGTACAGTCTCAGAGTGAGTGTTTCAATTTAAAATAAAGCATTTGACATCTATGAGTGCACTTTTACCTAAGAGAGATGATACTTGGTGGACAGATAAGCTTATACTTAAAAAAATAAATTAAAATTTCATTTGAATTAGTATAAATTTAACTTTGTGTGTTTACCAGTATTGAAACATTCTAAAATGTACTGGAAGCTATGGACTTTTTTCCCATGTTTGAGCATGGAATTTGCTTCAGCATTTGCATTGTGTACTATGTGATGGTTATTAAATCCAGTATAAGTTTTCTCTTGTTTAAACTGGCTTTGTCAGATGTGATGAATGAAGAATGTTTCAGATGCATCTCTACCTTTTAGTTCAGATTCTAGTGTGGTTTTGGAGTAAATCTCTGTTATCTATGCTATGCTTTGCTTTGCAAAGAGAACTCAGCTTATTTGCTGGGATACTTTCAGATTAAAACTAGAAAAAACAACCCTGCACATCTAGTGTCTTCCAAAATGCAAGTATGCAATCATATCAATTGATTGGACCAGAAATAATTTAAAAACAAAAAAAAACTAGTGAAAACCTGAAATATTTACAGTTGCTGGCTTCTCAATTCTTGCTGTTTCACTCCACCAATCCACTCTTGTACCACAGAGCTTGCTAATATAGACACTTTCATCAAAATCTTATATACTATATAATATGAAATGGTATATTACATTTTAAATTATGGGCTGTGGTATAAGATATTTGGCACATGTGAAATTTAGTCTAAAATACATTTTAATTGCCCTTATTTGATTCTGAAACAGATTCTTTCAATTTTTCAGCCATGTACAGAAGTTCTTTTTATTGATATTTTCCATGAATACAATCAGACTCTTACTCCTGTACTTTTAGAAATGGTTCACAGTCTGCAAGGTAAGTTGTTTAAAACATACAGGAACAAAAAATGTAGCATTCTCTGCCTTTTATAAACAGTTTATGAACTGAAATTTCTATGAAATGTTTGTATGAAACAATTTTACCTTCTGATATCCGATGTGGTGAGTGAATGTGAGTGCATTCATGTGGTATTTTTGAAAGCATGTTAGTATTTTAAGATTGCTAAACTTGGTGTAAGGAAAATGCAGGTTAGGTAGAGGTAATTCTAGATGGCTGACAAAATTTGGAGCATTCCTATTGCTGTGAGCTTTCAGACTTTCTTGAGAGTGATCAATCAACAAGTTTAATGAAAGTTGTTTTTAACAGGGAACTTTTCAATCTTGCAGGGCTTTATGTTATTTTGTGTTCATGTTAGTTCTGCTGTGTTTATGCAGAAGTTAGGGAAAAATAAACCTTTTAAAATGAAAGCTCAAATTATGCTTGTTTTTGGAGAGTCAAGAATACTTTCTAGTTCTGAAGAACTTACTCTAAATGCTCAGCCTTTTTTTATACAAAATCTGAAGTCTTGCATTGTTTTAGTTATACCTTTTTCTTTAACTATTTGTCTTGTAGGAACTACCAACTTGGAAGATACCAGTGCTATACTGATTAAAGATGCTGGTAAATTATATTTTGCTTTACCTTTGAAGGAACAGAGCTGCTGTTGTGTATGTGCTTGACTTCTTAAAGATTATATGAAGATCTATTCATGTAATAGAAGTAATGATACGAGTTACGTGAACTGCAACATGTTCATGAAGATGTTCTATCCATTTTAGAAATTGAAGTATTTTATGTCAAAAGAATCCGAGGGCTGTAACAGAACCATTCTTAATAGAATGAATTCTTCACTGTCCGTACAGCTTTTAACTGCTTTCAGCAGTCTGTAAGTTTTCTTCTGTCATGCCTTTTGCTAAAACATCCATGTTCTTGATAGTGTTCTTGTGAGTATATTCATTTATTTTATTTTCATTTTTTCAGACAGATTATCTTTTTTTTTTTTTTTTTTTAAATTTGCCTCATTATTTATAATGAAAAATGAAACATTTGAGCAAACAATAAGCATAACTATTGATTTTCTCCAGTGTATAACGCGGTTGGACTGGCTGCTTATGAACTATTTGATAGTGTGGATTTCGATCAGTGGTTTAAAAATCAACTGCTAGCAGAACTTCAGGTTTCTCATAACAGGTAAATATTTTGAACTGTTATGTATTCCTTATTTAAACATGGATTCTTGATATAAATCGGTAAGATACAATGTCTCATTGTAGACATGAAAAATGATCAGTATTGAAACGTACTTGTTAAATGACCATAGTATGAAATATGAATAGGTAAACAGCCACTGATGTGATTATGAAGCTTGCCTTTTGTTAATAATATTTAAGCTGTTATCAGGTCCACTTTCCATGTTCTATTAAGATATTATAAGCCTTCCGCTTTCAGCTATTTAACTCGATTAAGCTTTCTCAGGACAATCAGATTTTGCTTTTCTGAAAGTACTTACTTAGGCCTCCTGAGTTTCCATAGCCTTTTAAGCAGCCAGGTCTCACTGAAGTCTGTGGAAGTGATTTTTCTGTGAATATCTTAGCTAAGGTAGCAATTTGTTCTTTTGTTGCTCTCTGTTCTCTTCAAGCATAAGCCATCTGTAGCACTCTTTGGTTCATTCTGCCAGAAATAAAATAGGGAAGTGAGGGTAGATTTGTGTTCGATGTGCGAATAATTAAAGCTGATTCTATGTAAAGTGTACTATATAGACCGTCTACTAGGGGTTTTGCTTCCTACCAAATTCCTCTTCAACTGGATGACCTTCGTATGAGTACCTCTTTCCTTTAGTATCTATCTTATGGTATTTTGAAAGATAATTTTGGCATCTCAGAGCAGAGATAGAAAGACATCACTGTCTGTCTCAACAACTGTTTAGAAGAAGTGTTCCTCCCTATTCCTCAAGCTGTCACCCTTCTGCCAGGTAGCACAGTAAATGCTATTACACGTGGTCTTATCAGGTGGGTTCCAAATCACCCTTTGACTCTGATTAATTAGGTTTCATTTTTTTCATTAGTCATTGAAAGTGACCCTAATGTCCTTTGAAAACCTTTCAATTTTTCTTCTGTATTTGAAAATTCAGATAACTGTTATGTGTGGTAAAATGAAATATTGAACTAATTTATATGCTAATGCCTACAGGAACTACTACAAATTTTAAGTCATTTTCTGCAAGGAATAAGAGTTACTAGTTGACTTTTTTATTTTTAAATGGCAATTCTAAGCATATTCTTGGCAAACACAGATGAATTTCATGTGCAGTGAAAGATGCTGCTAAACTCAAGAAAATTAAAATACTTGCCATTACAGTACACTTTTTTTCTAATTACTTACATTTGGCTGTATAAACTTGATTTAGAGTTGTAGAGTAATTACCACAGTTGTTTACTTGGTGTCTCCTAGTATTTTCCTTTTTTTCTCATTAGTCTTACTTCATAAAACACGACTGCAGCTTCATTCTGCTGCCCACCAGTGGTCAAGCGCTATAGTGCTTCGGCTGAATGTCAGAAGAACAGGAGAAAATTCAGATAATGTACATATGCTTAATCCTTTGCTGTGCTCTAGCAGCACTTATCTCTGAATAAAGCTGCCAATTGTATTTGTAGCTCATGCTGGCTTTGGCATATTTATGGCATCTACCCATATTCCCTAGCATAAGTGAAAACTGGCAGAAATCCTCAATGGCTGATTTAGTTATATTTATAGTAGGAAAGACACCTCATCACTGATCATACTGTTTGGGTGGCATTTGTGATAGATAGCTCAGGGTGAAATACCTACGGGGACAGGAGCTTGCAGTAGATGTCAGTCTATGACTTGGAAGCCTTGCTTGTTTGAACAGCTTCTATTGCTGTTGTAACTGGAGACTACCAAGGCAGTTCTTACCCTGGGGTTTTGCAGCTGCTCAGTGAATGCATGGTGAGAGCAGCACTGCTAAGGCTTGAGCAACACATGCAGCGTGTGCAGCGCAAAAATTTTTTGAAACCCAAGGACAATAGATTTAAGTTAGATATAAGGAAAAATTCTTTTACAGTGAATGTGTCAAGGCACTGGAACAGGTTGCCCATTGAGGTGGTTGATGCCCTGTCCCTGCAGACTTTCAAGGTGAGGCTGGATCAGGCCCTGGGTGACCTGACTTAACTGTGGTGTCCCTGATCGTTTCAGGGGAGTTGGACTAGATGGCCTTCAGAGGTCCCTTCCAACTCTAAGGATTTTATGATTCTAAGGTAATGAAAAGGGGTCATGTTAGAAGTACTGCTTTAATGGCAACTTCAGGAATAGATGAGCAGTTCAGATAAAAGAGATTAGAGGGTATGATCTGCTCTTCCACAGACGGTCACATTTTACGCAATCATGATAATCACCAGCTAGCTTAAGTTTTGGAATGAAAACCTGGGTGCTGCTAGCAGTGACCAGAGGATTTGCTGCGTTTTGTTTTCTTTGAATATCTCCAGCTGTTGTGAGAGTGATAGTGATATCAACTATGACCACAGCAGTCAGTAACTAGCTAAATCTTTTCCAATCTGAATTATTCTATGATTCTGCAAGGAGTGGGTGTTTATAAAGAATGCATATTGGAGGTATGGACTGTGCTACAAGTATCACCAAAGTTGAGAACACTTGCTATTGGCAGACAGCTATGTACTGCTGTCAAATGTTATTTAAAACTTCTCTTCAAATGATAGTGGTTAGAAAACTATCTGAGACTGTTTTCCAGGAAAAAAAAGGAATACTTTTTTTCAACGATCTGAATTTGATGATGTTGCATATCAAGCATGAGTATTCCAAGAATGGAGAAACTTGTTTTATCACAGGTGCTTAAATAAATAGGACAGGTGTCAGGAAGGCTATGTCATCTGAAAGACATGCTTCAGCAGCATTTGGTAGGAAATTGTTCCTGCTTCTCTGTCACTCAGTAAATCTAAGCAAAAATAGAATGTTATTCCTCATTAGCTTTGTGGTCCAGTCTGATGAAGTGCTGCATTTATGCTACTTTGACAACTTCCATACTCTCTGAAGGTGTGCTTTATCAATTATTTTATAGTTATGGGAATTTTTAATAAATTAGATTTATTCAACGTAAAGAAGAATCAGTAAGTTGTTCAAATTGCTGTCTTGATGACTTACAAAGCCAGAATTGTATAAAATGAAAAATACATTGAAATAATGAGGCAAAATAGATTGTTACTTACAATCTTTTGGTAGGATTTGTCTTGCCTAACTCTTTATGTCTGCAAGTTAAATATTGGTCTTAAAAAACTAAATCTTTTAATAACAAATTATTTTAGAACAGCAAGTGTGAGTTAATGAGTACTTTTTTTTTTTTTCTTCCCTTCTACTTTGAGATATAAACCAATACGCCGACGAGTAATTTGGCTGATTGGACAGTGGATTTCAGTAAAATTCAAATCAGACTTGAGGCCTATGTTATATGAGGCAATTCGTAATTTGCTTCAAGACCAAGACTTAGTGGTAAGTGTAACTAAGTGATGTTTTCTGCTACACCTGTTATCTAAACACTGGTGATATGTAAATTCCATGCTTTCTGTAAAACTCCATAACACTACCTTCTGGGAGAGCCCATTTCTGGAATTTTGGCATCAGTCATGAAACCAAATGTTAAGATGCTCGCTAGGTGATAATTGTGGGAAAATTGTTGTCAGAAGCAAATCTGTGGTGTTGTTTTTATTTTTTTAAACAAAGGTGTGAAGTATCTTGTGAGAAGTCATTTATTAACTTGCAGATACTTTGTGTAGATAAAACAAAGTTGTTCTGTTATACTGTTGAAACAGAAATACTTCTTAAGCATTGATGTAGCTGTTCTCTGCTGGCCAAATACAGGAAACAGCATTGATTGCTAAGCCAGTTGAATAAAAACTGGAGTTTCCATTTACCATCATGTAAAGTTAAGTTAACAATCTGCGTTCCTGTTTGTTTGTTTTAAACTCTGCCAATGTTTACCCAGCAAAGAAGACCAGAAATCCCACAAGAACAATCAAAAATGAAAAGCAGAGCTAGCTTGTTATTTAATTACTACTAATTGGCAATCCAGCAGCTCTTTGATTCCATACAGCTTCAGCAGAACAGCATGGATTTCCTTGTCAACTATGTGACTTCAAAGCAAGAGCTTTCCAAGATGTCCACCAAGAAAGAACATGCCACTTGTGGAATTTATCTATTTGCTTTTTGTGTGACAGCAAGACATGAGATAATCCCAAGTTAAATTCCTTTTGCTTTATATGAGTTTTTGTCACAGGCTAGATATTTTGTTTATTTTTTTCTTTACCTCTATGGTTCTGCTCGAGCAATTTATCCAGGTAGTATCTCTGGGTGCTGCAGAATGAACTGTTGAGGATCCTAAAACAAAAAAAAACAAATGTGTCAGAGTAAACTAATCTTCTACAGGGCTGTAGAACAAGCATGACAATTGGATTATCAAAGCAACAGGTTTTCAGATACTGTGCTGAGAATCAGAAAGTTTAATGGACATAAGGATGATGTGTCTTGACTTTTGTCTTTCAGGTCCGTATTGAAACAGCTACAACGCTGAAGTTAAATATCCTTTTATTAACAAAGATGCTGGTTAGACATTTAACAGAGGTATTCAGAGTTGCTGAAAAATAGTGAGCTTTAAACTTACTGCCTTTTTTTTTTTTTTTTTTTTTTTTTTTTTTTTGACTTTGTTATTGTCACATATCCATGAAATGCTTGCTTATTGGAGTGTTGTATCTATGTGTAACA
Organism: Tetrao urogallus; assembly: GCF_951394365.1. Lineage (NCBI taxonomy): Eukaryota > Metazoa > Chordata > Aves > Galliformes > Phasianidae > Tetrao > Tetrao urogallus. The sequence goes on along the minus strand of NC_136816.1, from coordinate 55,711,419 downwards.
TGTATTACTTTCCTTAATGGCTATGTACCCGTAGATGACTTTGAATTCAGAACTGAGCAGTTCTTACCGGTAAGGTCATTTATATGAATGTAATCTCATGAGCTGGTAGATTTATGGTTGATGATCTGAGAGGTCCTTTCCAACCTTGGTGATTGTATGATTTCTGGAGGAAAGCAGGAAAACAATGTAATTTCCCATTTCATTTGCCTGAATGTGTATGCATTTACTTGTACTTTGCATAGGGCAAAACATGTAAAGATTCATACTGCTGCTCTTAATATTTTTAATGTGCAGTATTCAGTCAGACAATTCTGAATTTCTCTATTGCGTGATGATTAGAATTTCCTGTTGTTGCTTTTATTGATATATATTTTGATAGATATCAATATTTATGTGTGTGTGTATATGTGTGTATATCTATATCTATATCTATATCTATATATATATATATATATATATATATATATGTCCTGTGTTATCAGATGCTAAGGTTTTTCATACTGAGTTGGTATGAATGCTGTCTTTAGTGAATACATCCCCTTTCCACTCTAACTTACTTTCAAGTATGTCTGTTTCAAACAGTACATTCCAACCTGCTGTTGCACATCAATACTAAATATAGATGTGTTGTTAAAATAATGCCTTAAAATCATAGACTAGTTGTTCTCTTATTTTGGTGTTCATTACGGTTATTATGGCTGGCATTAAGTAAACAGTGAAATGCTAGCTATAAATACAGCAAAGATTTATTTTCATAATTTAAATTTAGCTTTGCATTCTCATTGCATTATGTACTAATTGAAATTCTCTTGGAACAATCAACCAATTCCAGGATTTAGGGTATAGATTCACAAAAAAAAAAAGATATTTTAAGATGTCTTTTCCAGTTCAAAATCTGAATTTTACCTGTTGACCCCCAAAACTGGATGACCATACCTTTGCTCTGATCAAAACTGTGTTTCTTCTGCAGAGATGATCTTCAGCCTTATGCACTTTTATTTATGATGTTGTAGTTACACTTACTGAAACACCAAACTGATGTATGTTCACGATTACAAATTTGCACAGTGTATCTGATTTCTTTATCTTCTTTAAACTGTGAATGTTAATTATGCGTTTTTGAAAAAATAGCATTTTGCACAATTTATCATTGTCTTTGATAGTTCATAAATGTCTTAGTATTGTAAGCACACTGAAATACTATCAATTCACATCATCAGTTGCATTTTTTATTATCTAATACTTTATTTTTTCTTTTTCTTATAGTATTTGGAATCCATGTTTACACTGCTCTTTCAACTTCTTCAGGAAGTAACAGAATGTGACACGAAAATGCATGTTCTTCATGTTTTGTCTTGTGTGAATGAAAGAGTCAATGTACAGGTATTTTTTTTTCCAGACTTCAAGCATTATTAGCTTTGTACTAATACCACAGAGAACTTTTTAAAAAAGTTTTCAGCCTGTACAAAATTAGTAGAAAAATATCACTAGTTACTAGACTGGTTTCTGTTACGGTGGGTGCCTATAATATTTACTTAGTCATCTTCTGATTTTTAGTTCCTTTTGTCTAATACTGCTTTTTTTTTTTTTTTTTTTTTTTTCCCCCAATTACTACTAATCTTTTAAAACTTTGTTTGGCCTGGACTCAGCTTTTGGAGTTCAGAATGAATTCTACTGCTTATTATAATGTAGTTCTTGCAATTTTGAAGAAGTTTCTATTTTCTATTCTAATAATCTAGTCTTATATCTGATCTATAGTTCTATTGAATTTATAAGATTTGCATATTAGGAGACATGCTGGGGGACAGAAAGCTTTACATTCCCAGAGACAGTGTATTTTGATTTGTAATTTCTCAGTGGTATGGATAAAGATGAGGATTATAGGAAAAGTGAATAGGACAGATTTCCTTGCCTTTGTACATAGTATGAGCCATAGGAGAAGTGGGAAAAACAAGTTGAGGGAATGTCTTTACGAGTCTAATGTTAATCTATTTGTCTTCTGTAGTACTTAATTCTAATTTAAGTTATTGTAGAGCATAGCAGAAAAATTTCGGTTAGGACTAGCATCTGCTCATTATGTAATCCAGTGTTTGCTCACATCATGATTAATGTCAGATTATTCAGGACTGTTTCTAGCTGAATTCTGAAAATCTCCAAGGATGGCAATTCTGCAGTCACTGTTTTTGAAAGAAATACTGTCGTTTCATCCTAACTGTGAGAAGAGCTAGTGGGTGGCTGTTGCGTTAGAGGGAGTGGCGTTGGTGATTTCCTTTCCATTTTTGTCTTTATCGCAGGGTAGATGTAGCACTCCAGTGATTCTGTGTTTCTCCCTGGAGCTGGCATTGATAATTAACTTATTGAAGAAAAAATGAGTGGGAAGTAGTGACTTATTTATTGTAATTTCCATTAAAAATCATGTATAATTTCTTTCAAATACTTGTCTCAATTTTGATCTATATGGAATCACTTACAAAAAGAAAAAAAGCAAGAATAGACGTATTTTTCACTGTTTTTGAAAGCTTCTTGGATTTAAAATAAGTGATTTGGGTGTATAGGATGTAATTGTTTCTGTATTTAAAAGTGTATAAGATATAACAGTTTCTGTATTTAAAAATTCAGATACATAAAACCAGTTAAATTTTGATGTTACTGTTGTAGCTATTGTATTGAATATGAAATACTTTAATTATATCAGAGCGTGAAAATACTGTTATAGGTATAGTTTTTAGGAATCATAAAATGCTTAATTCAGAAAACAAAGAAGAATACTGATAACAAAACTCAACTTGTGAATTATTCTGCTTATAGATGTTGAGTGAATAGAAATATATTAAAAATGTATAATAGGTGACTTCATGAATATTTTGTGTAAAGCTCAGAGTATGTGGTTCTTTACTGAATTCCTTTTTCTTCCAAAAACATGATGGTGGTGAATGTAATATTTTAATAGCTTCAGATTAATGTCCTAGTGTGGACACCTAGTGTGTTCAAAAGTTTCTTGTACAGTGGCACTCTGCAACCACATTTAGATCTAAAAGGATTGTTTTTTTCCTGAGATTGCATCTGGTCAGTAACTGTGTTGTAATAAAGATGTGTATCATAATGAAAAGGAAACGTCTTCAGTTACCAACTTAAGTTATAGTTTGTTCCCTGTTTTCTACATAAGCATTATTGTTATCAGTAGTTTGCTATAGATTTGATGGTGTATTTAAACCACTGTTCAATCAGAAATCAGCTCAATTGCATAGTAAAGAATACAGTTTTAGGAAGAGGAAAGTAAATTAAAGCAGATGTATTTTTTACTATGACAAAAGTAGCTCTTAAATATCAGAAACAATGTTGGGGATAAATTAATGACCTTGTTTCACATGTTAAGAAACACATTTGTGTACTGAATTTCAGATACGACCGTATGTAGGATGTTTGGTTCAGTATTTACCTCTCCTTTGGAAACAGAGTGAGGAGCACAATATGTTACGGTGTGCCATTCTAACTACCTTAATCCATCTTGTTCAGGTAAGGTGTCAAAAGCACACAAAAATTGCTTATGTCTCCTTCAGTACTCCTGAAGGAGAATTGCCTGTGTTTTGTATGTATCATGTTTTTTTTATATATGTTTATATAAATAAATATGTAATGTTTAGATACACTTTGGTTTTAAATACTATTTCTAAATGCTGTTCATATTGCTGTTGTTCATAAATGCTGCATGTTATTTTCTTAAAATAAAAACATGGTGCTACAATAATGGAGATAATCATGGTTAATGTTAAGCATTTAACTGTTTTGCTTCTTGAGGCTTGTTCAGGAAATGCAGTTCTATAATCAAATTTACTTGTGTTCTGGAGGATTGAAATTTTGATTTTTGCAGTCTTACAATTGAACCTCTTTTATTGTCCATCAAACAGCTCGTTCTGTCTTCGTTTCCTGTAAGGCATTAGGAATGTCAATCTCTTCTTAAACAGAGTATATGGTTCAGACTTGATTCTGTAGTGGAGGTGCATCTCTTTTTCCCATTGTGTTCCATTCAGCTCTTGGGGATTCGACATTCCTTTTTGCATACTTTATGCAGAAAATAAGCAATTTCTAAATCACAGCCAACAGATGAGCTACATGGATAGTGTGGCTTTTTAAAATTTGGGTTTTAATTCAGCTTATCATCAAATGTTTGTTTAAATTCTAACATTTTGTCTTAATGTCTTTATGAGTTTCCTTTGGCATTAACTAATTATGGGTCAACATGTATATTTAGCATTTTAACCCTTCTACTGTTGACTATTTGTTTTTACCATTGACTTTTTACTGTACAACCTCGTCCAATATAATTTTTTTATTTTTATGTAGCATGTGGGAAAAAATACCTTATCTCTTCATAAGTTTCCCAGCTTTTATGTTCTCTTGTGCTTTGTGCTTGTGTTATGTGGAATAGAGATAATAGCAGTTTTGAACCTACTTTGTTATATAGTAGATTTGTATCACATACAATTGTATTTCTGTTTCAGACTTTTTTTCTTCTTTTGAGAATTCATCTGTGCTCATAAGCTTCATTTTTGAGCATACTTGAATATCTCCTCTTTTTCAGTATGTTTTAAAATGGAATAGTCAGACCTATCAAAATGTCTTTCAGTAGGAACTACCATCACCTTGCCTTTGTTAACAAGTACATCTAGATGCAATAATAAAAAAGTAATAATGCTGGGAAGAGAAGTGAATATAGCGATTCTCATACCATTTTTTTTCTCCTGCAGTTTTTTGATGATCTCTTTTTCAGCAAGTCAGCAAGTTGTATTAAACTTAATATTACCAGAATACGTTGTTGGTATATAACAACATTAAGTATTTCACAGAATCATAGAATGACTTGGGTCAGAAGGGCTCTCAAGAACCATCAAGTTCCAGCAACCCCAGCACAGGCAGATTTGCTAACTGCTAGATCAAGTATTTGATCAGGTTGCCCAGGGTGCCTTCCATTGTGGCCTTGAAAATCTCCAGGGACAGGACATGCACAAGCTCCTGGGCAACCCATTCCAGCACATCACCACCCCATAGTTTTACCTATTGCTGTTTACAGCAATTTTTGCCTGTAGTTGCCTATAGACTTGCTTTTCAAGATCCAGGGTAGTGTTTTGGGTAGCATGGGGCATGAGATCTTTTGCCAGCCATCCAGTGGTTGCTTCTGCCATTGTAAGCACATGACATTTGCCATGGTGAGTTTGTCTGATGTAATCCACCTGCCAGGCATCCTTGTGTTCATACTTCAGTCATTCTCCTCCACACCAAAAAGGTCTTAGCTGCTTAGCTTCCTTAGATACAGCATATGTTTCACATTCACAGATGAGCTGTGCAGTGGTATCCATGGTCAATTAAATTCCTTGATCCCAAGCCCATCTGTATGTTTTGATTGATGGCATGAAGCACCATGAGCTCACTGATGAGCTCAGTTTTCTTAGGAAATGATTCTGCAAAAAATCAGTGGTAGTTTCCAATTTAAGAATTCAAATCTCCATAAAATGAGTTTCAATTTGAGTGGTTACCTTGAATTCCCAGCCTCCCCCCAAAAAGTCATCCAACCAAAAAACAACCCGATAAGAACAACCAGAAACTTGTTATCAATCTGTGAATCTTTGCTTGACAATAAGAGAAAGATAAGTCCTCCTCCTGATTCTCAGAACGTATGAAAAGTTTTAAACTGTGCCGAGGTCCAAAGATTAATTTCTTTCTTGATCTTTAATGTAATTTAGGCATTTACTCATTCACTACTTGTGAGAGCTGTGGCTTTTCTGAGAAAGAGTATGACCAGTGAATCTTATTTAGGGAAACAAGAGTTTAGAACTTTTTTCTTGCAGGCTGTTAATAAGCTGCTTTTTCTCAAAAACAAACAAACAAACAAACAAAAAAACACCCAGAAAACATGCAAACAAACAACTGAAGACTTATTGAGAGAAATCTCAAGCATTTTCATGTATGAAATGAAGTTCGGTGTCTGATTTCTTAAATGGATGTTTACGCATGTGAATAGAACAGTATCACGTATCTTTTTCAGTTCTATTCTGAAAATGCTTAAGTTGAGGTTTTTGAAGCATTTCACCTTTTTAAAAAAGTGTTATTTACTTTTATAGGGCCTGGGAGCAGAAAGCAAAAATCTCTATCCTTTTCTACTTCCAATTATTCAGTTAAGTACTGATGTTTCCCAGCCTCCGCATGTCTATCTTCTGGAAGATGGTTTAGAGTTGTGGTAAGAATGTTTTATTCCTAATTCTAAGTGTTTCATTCTTTTTTTTATATCCCCAGAAGAAAAGAAAGAACATAACTCTTAATACAGTTAAAGCTTTTGTTTATGTTCTGGATAACTTAGCTCAACATCATCTTATATATTTTCTCAGAACAATGGAGGTTAAGAAGTCAGTAACAGAAACATGATTAAAATTAACTAGTTCAGTAGGAGATCCATTTTTACATAGTTCATAGCAAGCTATGGTTTTATATTGATAATAAACAGCAAGACAAAGCTGACACTCTAATATGTATACAAACTAACAATTTGACACACTTGACTTGAGCACAGTAACCCACTAATTATCAGAACTGGTTGATGGAAAAGATACTGGAGTTCACATGGATAAAATACAGAAGTTACTTTAAAAAGTCTCATGCTCTCTCATGGCTGAGGATTAAATGTGGTACTATGGTCTGCTTGCCATAGGGTAATTGCTGATGTTTCTGATGCAGCTGACCTGAAACTGTTACTAGTCCAAATTCAGCACAATATAATTTTCCAGTTGAATAGGAATATATTGAGTTAGTCTTGAAATAGCAAGGGATTCCTGAGATCAGAATTGTAGATAAACAGTTGTAGTTCAAATGCCAAACCCCTAAAAGATCAGTTTTATATAAGGCAAAACTAAGGTTTATAATGCTGTCGGTGAGAGGGAAACAAATGTGAAGTGCATTATGTTCACAAAACTTAACACAAGGTTTAAGATACCAGATCAGGACTTCTGTGTTACTAATTGATCTTGAGATGATTATTCCAATGCCTGTGATGGAGATTGTATGCATGGTTTTTTAAGATGTTCCAGAGCAGGCATGTCCAACCTATAGCCCACAAGTGGCCCTGGACAGGTAGTAATTAGCCCAGTTTCCTGTTGCTGCACCATAATGGAGACCCAGACAAGTACCCGTCACTTAGCAGCAACCAAAATGTAGACCCTTGTTCTAGAGCGTCAGAGAGATATGGGATGGAGCTGGCAGACATTGGTGGGATTCTAACTGCTTCTTAAAAGAAGAGCAGGAGGCCAGCTAAGATATTTACATAACATATGTCTGGTTGGATGGGGCCTTGGTCAACCTGGTCTAGTATTAAATGTTGGAGGTTGGTGGCTCTGCCTGTGGTAGGGGGGTTGGAGATTAGTGATCCCTGGGTCCCTTCCAACTTGGCCATTTTGTATAAATACAATAATCCCACACCTAGATCTGAACACAAACTGGAATACATTGCTGTGGCTTTAAGCATGAATTTCATACATAGTTACCTTTCTCAAATGTGAGGAATTTTAAGTTTATATAAATTGTGGAACTATATGGTTGTCATTTTATGATAATCAATGTATTATTTTAGACCTAAAAAAAATGCAGGGGAAAAAATTGAAGACTTGAACTGTTTGCCACAACAGCTGTTCCTTGGAAGTGTGTAGCGCTGCAAATGTTGTCCTTATAACAGCAAAACACATCAGGACGGTGTTCCTGCTCTTGGCATGAGCATAGCCTCAACACATATGCTTTAAAGCACATATGCTTTAAAGAACTGAGACTAGATTTGAAATATGTTTCAAGCAATTGTTATAGTTATTCGTGGTTCTTAGAAGGTACGATTCTTTACATCTGCCAAAGCAATTAATGTTTTTCATAAGTCATATGAAGTATTTCATTTAATCTATTCTTAGGTTAGTGACATTGGAGAATAGCCCATGTCTTACACCTGAGCTCCTGAGAATATTTCAGAACATGTCTTCCCTTCTTGGTGAGTCTTTTACTAATAAAGTTTTTGTGTTTTTTTATTTCCTACTGTCAGGAGTGTTCATGCATTAATTAATGCCACTGTGGCTGCAAAAAGTTAGCAAAATTTTAAGTATTCAAAAAGGAAGAATAAGGTTTCTGTTTGTCTATCGTATCTTCTTTAATATTTTTATGTACTTGCTAGAGTTGTGGGTTTTTTGGTTTTGTTTTTAAATAGATTGAAGCTTCTTTGTACTGAAGAGACAAATTTCAGTTTATCATTTTGAGATTTTTAAAGAATTCTTAGAAATTTTAACACAAAATTTTGATTTTTCTGATATGGATCAATGGAGTATTTTGTCTGCTCTATTTAAAATCACAGTGATTTCCAGTCTGAAGAATTAAACTTTTAATTAGGTTTTCCATAATTTAGCCAATAACTGTATAGGAAATTTTCAAACTCCATGTATTTTTGAAATTGTGGTTGGCAAACAGCACTGAAATTAAGTTGTTGTTTTGCCTTGTACCTTGTTCTCATTACTAAAAGTTGCTGCATTATGCGACAGCATAGATAATATAGTTAAATTGGGCCAGTTTTCCTTCAGGTGAGATTTTATACAGGCCTTCGTCAATATTTTTTCAATCAGAGATGGAGTTGAGTGGTGAATGCACAACAGCCCTTGCAATGTGTAGTTATAAACCAATTTTCTTTACTTCTTTAACTACTTTACTTCTTGATGGTTTTTCTGAGAAACTTCTGTTTTCTGAGTATCCTTCCAGCAAAAATTTTGATTTCCGTGGGCCGAAACAATGGATGTATTGGCTGGAAAACAAGAACAATTTTGGTACATACTGACCTGCAATTCTCTGTTATTTACATCAGGGGAGTCTGACTGAACTACTTCCACATATTACAAATATGACAACGTAGTGTTGAGATGATACTTTTATGAAACTTTGTAATTATAAAAGCTACGTTATTTCTAGTATCCCTCATTCATATCCTTCCTGAAAATATCGTGATCATTGATGACTGTGTGACTTAGTTATAGAGCTAAGACTGAGTAGTTATTTAAGAGTTTTAAGAGTATTTAAGAGTATTTTGATCAAAGCGTTGGATGGATTTCTTAAAAATTCATCTCTCTTCAAGTCAGGATATTTAAATATTCAAAGTGAGCGATGACTAAGCATAACCTATGGAAATGTTGAAGTATTAAAATAGTTATGCATTCAGAGTTCTCTAGTGGCCATGTCAGATAACTGAAGGTTTTCTTATTTTCCTTCTAATTACAAAAAGAATAAACTGTTAAAACTCCCTAGAACTTTTCCAGTTATAATGGAAAACCAACTGTAGTTTCTGTCATAGAGTATTTTTTTTTGAAATTTTTCCTTTACATTCATCAGTAGGTGTAAGCCATGGTTTCAAGTAGACTGCATGCATTTAAGCTGTGAAGCACACATCAGCTCTTAGCCAGCTGCCACTGCTTGTTTAATTTGATAAGGAATTCTGTCAAAAATTTCTATTAAAATCTTTCCCTATTCTCCCTGATTTTTTTTTTAACCCGAATATCAAATAAGCAGAATAGGACTCTGCTTAATTCACCAAGAAAAGTCTCTCGCAGACTGTTTTTAAGGAAATGTAGCAAGCTGTTGAAAGTGCTTTGGTGTTCTGTTTTGTTCTCAGACAGTGAAGGCTGTTGTCTGTTGGCACTAGCATCAAACTTCTTGTGAAGATTTGAAACTTTTTATTTTTGCTATGAATTTTGTTATTGTTCTGATTATTTTTTTTTAGCAGTGTTTCAGGTGCTGTCTGAGGGTATTTGTTTTTCCATCTCTTTCTTAAAACCTGTTGCTGTATACCATCTCTTAAATCTATGTGCTCTCCTTAGTGAAGTACTCAAGATATGGCCTAATGCTCAGTGTGTTTTAGTCTAAAAGCTGAATGCCACTTGATTTGTTAACTGGGTGGGAAGATCAGGCCTGCAATCATTACTTCACTCATTCTACTCAGCATTTACTGACTGAAATATATGGATGCAAATAGGACAGATGATGTTTAAATAATTGCAGGTCTCTTGAGTGCATGTTTCATTCGTTCTGTCTTTCTTAGCCAATTATCACAACCAAAACTTCATTTTTGTTTTTTTTCTTGATTAGAATTAAGTTTGGAAATTACAGGATTTCTTGTGCTTCCATCTGAAAGTATGATAGCTGAACTTGATAATTTTTTTTGTGATTTTCCTGGCAGGAAGACAAAACGTGAATGACACTTAGTCTAACAACTTTTTTTTTCTAATTTTTGGAAATCGGCTATTTTAGTGGTACTTCAGTTTGACTATGAGTTTCTGATTTTTTTTTTTTTTTTTTTTTTAATTTTCCAGAGCTGAGTTCAGAAAACCTCAAAAATTGCTTCAAGATCATCAACGCCTACGTTTTCTTATCATCAACAGAGTTTTTACAGGTACATTGCCATTTTTTAAATGTCACCATAGACTTACTAGCATCAGACATATACCAACATTTATACATCTGTTCATTTGTGTATTTATAAGCATGCTATTTGGATTTATCTTTATGGCACATGGTGAACACCCAATAAAATCAGATTTCAGAAAGAATAGAATCACTGTGACTAATTAATTAGTTTCCTGCCTGAAAAGGTCCTTTGCAGAGTAGTAATTGTCACTCTGAGTTTAACAGATTAAAGTTATGATCATAAATTTTATCAAGAAATGAGCAAGAGGCATTATGTCATGTCTTCAATCCATGTCTGTAAGAAAATTTACTGAGATTGTTTCAAAATTTGTGTTAATATAAAACATATAATAACTCATTCATCTTCTAATTTCAGACATATGCTGTCGACTTGTGTCGATCGTTTTGTGAACTCTTAAAGGACATAACTACTGAAGGTCAAGTTCAAGCTTTGAAGGTAGAGTACAGAGAAGATGTTAAATACTTAAGTCTTCAGCTCCAAGCATCTGTATTCTTGCAAGACTTTTCTCAGAATTAAGTAATATTTTTGAATTTGATGAATATAGAACAGGTGGATGAAAACAGTTTATTTAATGTTTAATATTACTGGAGTTTTTTAAACTATATATAAAACGTGTATATTGGGAGCCAAGTACATATATATTAAAAAAAAAAAAAGACCCTACATGCATAATTTTTACCCAGAGAAGGATAGTGTGATCCCAAATACAGCACTGTAAAGAAATAAAAATAAATCATCCGATATGCAGTTCCTGTACCATCTTTGTAATGCTTTCTTTAAGTCATATGGTTCCAAGGTATTTTTCTTAATATAATTCTAAAGTAATTTGTGTCCACTTTATGGATGGATTTAGATTAAGAGTCCATGAAATCTTTCCCACTATATGTAGATCACTAAAGAAAGGAGGTTAGTGAGGACTTGTATTCCTATGAAAGTAGGTTTTTCTAGAGCATGGTAGCAGCGCATTTCAACAGCCATGTGATCAATCCTTGTATGGCAAATATTATGCTATCTTTACAAAACCTTGAGGACACTGGGGCCACAAAAAAGAACTGTGTTTGGATCCAAGTAACTTGATTGTGAATGTCACTGAATTTATGAAGTTTCAAAAAGGCCAATCTAGGTTGTTCAGTTCTGGTTGAATTGTAAAATAGAAAGGACTACCAAAGCATGACATTAAAGGTATTCATATTTATAATTAGAAAATAAAAAGGCAAAATTTAACTGACTGATTAGTTATAAAAGTTGTCAGAATCCACAAAAAAAAGTATTTACCATTACTTGGATCAAAATGAAACATTAAGAAGTGATTCAACCCTCAAAAAATTTCAAATTGTCCTTGTGTATTAGTAACCTAAATTCATTTAGAGTATTTCTAATCTTCATATGAAAAGGTAGATAATTGCCTAATTGCTGTATCTATTTCTTCTATACCCTGTAAGTCATTATTGACCCCTTTGGTTGTAGAAACAACATTTGGAGGAATGGGGAGCAAAACAATTTTTCATGCACCTGGAAAAATTAATGATTTTGCTTACATTCTATACTATTTTAAGCTCTGGTCTCTTCATCTCAAAGAGCTTCCAGGTAGAACTTGGCAAAGCTCAAATAGGAGCAAGTAGTGTTAACAAAGATTTGAAAAGATTCTGTACAAGGAGCAAATTGTTTAGCCAAAACTTTAGGCTCCTTAAGAGATGAGTTGGGGGAGAAGTTATGTTTCTCCCTCATTATAACAGTATGTTAAAGGTCAGAATTGAGAGAAAACATCTTTCAGAGAAAGACACTGGGACTATTAAATGAAACTAGTGTGAACAAGTTTCTAGAGGGAGAAAAACAAACAAAAAAACCCACCATTTTTATGTACACATAGATTCAGGACAGACTGGGCAAGAGGAGTCCCTGATGAAATCTCCCTGAACTGAAGGGAGTGAGGACTGAGATGAACAGTGTAGGGAAATACATTTGTATTGCCTGCTTCATACTCTTTTATATGTCTGTATATAGATGTATGGTCTCCATTCTGCACATGAGAGGATAGGTAGCAGCTCATAGTTCCTACATTCTCTTTGCTCTCCATCTTGATACATGGAAAGAGCCCAAACAACTGGGGGAAGGCCAAAAAAGAATAGAATAAAGTTACTTCACAACTCCTGGGAAAAGCGAGAGCTGAGAAGCAAAGGGTTAAGAATGTAAAAACTGGGGTGCCAGGTACTTAAAATATCTGTGATCTCTTACTGTTGGTTACCACATGCAAAGAGATGATAGCTCCTAATCAGTGGATCTCCAAAAAAAGCAATAGAACGTAAGTATGGAAATAAGCCTTAAACTGCTGAGACTCCTCCCTTCCAATGTGCTTCATCAAGCTGCTTTTCCGAGGCCTGGATTTGCCAGCTTTTAGCAAGCTGGGAGGTGGCTGAGGAGGATATACTTGGCTCGGTAGACCCTTGATTTGGTTTCACATTTTAGTTTCCGTCATTTCTGTATGAGGGTGAAAGCAGGTCACGTTTGCAGTGTACTTAAGCAGAATATACTTTCAGCAGTTTTGTATTTTGTTGGTGCTTAACAGTGAACTTCCTATCAGAGCTTTATAGTAAATGTGTTTTTAAAGTTTCAATTACATTTTTTTATGTGCACTTTTTGTCTAACTTATTTCTGTTCTTAAGGTTGTGGAAAATGTCCTAAAAGTAAATCCTGTTTTGGGTCCTCAAATGTTTCAGCCTCTTCTACCATCAGTATTCAGGGGGATTATAGATGGGGAGGTAAGAGTCGCTCTTTGTAACTTTCTTCGCTTTTCCTGTTGAACAGGGAAGTAGCTTCCTTTGTCCATTTCAGTTTTCCATGATTAAATTTCTCTTTTTTCTCTAGTTTTAAGTCCATCTGATTGATTTTTGACAGCTATTTTTGAAGTTTGTATGTGGTAAAGTAGTTGTAGAAAAATGGAAGAAGAGTACTCACCACCTGTTTTATGATTCAGTGTTTGTTTCAATAAAATGCCACAAGCTTTATTTTGCTTTTCCTTCATTATTAACACTAAAAAGGTACTATGATTCCACCAGCAGCATTTAGTCAGATTCTTTGTAGATGTTAAGGCATTTTGTGCTTTTTTAAAAAATGATATACTACTTTTTAAGTGTATTTGCCCCAGAGAAAAATAAGGCAGGAGGGAGATTGACTGGACTTTCTTTTTCTAATCAACATCACTAATACGTTAATTGTGTGGAAGAATGTGAGAAGGCTTTGTGAGATGGGAGCAGCTTTCAGATTTTGTTTACGTTGATGTCTTTCTTCTTTCTCTCTGCTTTCAACAAATTTGCACGTTGTGCAAAAGACAGTAAAATCCAGTATGCTTCAAACTTGCAGTGCAAATAGAAGAAAAAAGTTCTGCTGTCTGAAATTCTGTGCTACTAACTTTTGATCAAAAATTCCACTTTTTTGCTTTTAAATTGAAGATCTTCTCATATCAGTATTTGACTATTTTTAAATAATAATAATACTAAGCATTTTACTTCGTGCTGTGCAAAACACACAAAAAAGGGACTGTCTGAACAATCCTTTGTATAAACATTTTCAGGTAAATGTTGGCATTTTGTTTTTCAAGTAGGAAATTCTGCAAAATTGTTACTGCTTTGTTATTAAATGCTGGATTTATTTGTAGCTTCTTGTGAAATGAAAAATGACAACAAAAATAAACAAATGTTTATTACTCTATGCATTTTAGATTGCAACTATTTCAAAGTTGTTTTTAACAGATTCTTATAGGTTCTTTCAGAAATAAGTAAGTTCAGAAATTCAAGCCTTTCTTAATATTACTAAAATTGTAAACTATATTTTTAAATTGTGATCAGTTTGAAATGTGATCTTCTAACAATATAGTATGTTGCTCATTTTTAAGATGTGGGTTTTTTAGCATAAACTACCATCACCTTGCATGTTGTGGTAGCTATTTTGGAATAAGCAGATCCTGATTTGCTAGTTTTCATACTGTGTCAGAAAATTTTCTGGTAATGATTGCTCAATACTGTGTTTTCAGATAATTTCAAATTGTAATTTATAATTAAAATTAAATAAAGGATGTCTATGACTATTTTCCATAAATTTGTGTGCTGTATGCTGTAATTTTTTAAAATATTTAATTGAACTATATGTTCTTTGTTCTGGTTTATTTTTGTTTCAGAGATACCCAATGCTGATGTCTACTTATCTGGGGGTCATGGGTAGAGTTCTTCTACAAAATACAAGTTTTTTTTCATTACTTTTGAACCAGATGGCATGTGAATCAGGCCAGGAGGTAAGGATCTTGGTGTTTCAGCTGGATTGCATATGGAAGTCACATTCTTAAAACATGAAAGAACTTTTTCCTGTGCTTTCCATGTTTGTTCTTACCCAGTCCAAGCACATTCCCTTTCTCCTGCTTTGTTCCTTCTCCTGAACATCCTGTAACAAATTTTACGCTTTCACGCATTTTGCTTAAAACCTCTCATAAGAAATTTTAAGCAGTCTCTAAGTTTTCATCCTGCTGCATCACACAGTAGACCCAATAAGCTCTTTTAGTTTGCATGGTACTGTAGGGTGAGAATTTCGTTTTGTCCTATCTTCAAGGGTTTTACACCAGAAATAATGGTTGATTTGTCATCCTTCTGTGATAGTTCCTAGGAAAAGTTTGTTCAGCATGCTCAGTTTTCACTGGAGTTCCTTTCCCAAAGTGTTTTGCTATGTTTTGAAGAAAAATTTCCTAATTTTCTTACCCTAGGGTTTCAAACACTCGAAGTAAAGACTCTTTTTTAATTACTACCAGTGAAGTGTTTTTTTTTTTTTAAAAAAAAAAAAAAAAAAAGTGAAATTATGTGTTCTGAGATTGTAATATGAAAAAACTGAGTGATTCAGTGTTCTAAATCTATGTTCTGGTCTGGGAATTAATTTTAACTTTGAGATTACAATTGTAAGGGGGTTCAGTGCCTGTGAGCACTGTCATAAATAATTAATAGAAGAATTGGAAGCAAAACCAAGTACATCTGTTGGTGCAGCTTCTCTCAAGTATACATAACTATTTCTCATTGCAGTTGGACCAAATTCTTGGTAGCATGATTGAGATGTGGGTTGATCGGATGGATAACATCACTCAGCCAGAAAGAAGAAAACTTTCTGCTTTGGCACTGATTTCACTTCTGCCTTCTTTGAATAGGTGAGAGACTTTGAAATGCTATGAAAAGAATACTTTGAAGCTGCTTAAGATGGTTTGTAAGACCTTTCACAATTCAACAAATTCGTATTATAAGTAATTGTAATAATAATGAATTATATATATTTAATTATAGATATGTCCTTATTTGGGCTAAAGAAGCTTAAAATACAGAATTTTCAAGCTACATACCTTCTATAGAGCTTCATAGCAATATACCTATAAACTTACTTCTGTTTCTTTGAATGTGTCATTTAGCAAAAGTGAGGAAACAGCACTGTATCTTATTGAACATTCTCATGTTAATATTTGACTAGCTACTTCTGTCATTTGTGGTTGTTTTAGTTGGCTGATTTGTCTTTTGGTGTCCTTTCCAGGGAACAATATTTGTTCAGTCCTGCTTCAAGTTGAGGGCACATCTTAGTATTCATCCTGTTTTTCCACTTTATGACGCTGAGTGGAAGAGTTGCTGTGAAAAGCTAATAGAGCTTTTGCACTGTATAGCTGGTAGCTGATACTGTTGCCCTTTGACTTGATCATCAGTGGGTAAAAGCATATAGAATTTCTTCAATGAAAATTCTGAATAGTGTTGCTCTGACTATACCAACACTAATGGGATTCCTGTGTAATTCTTGTTTAGATAAGAGTTCTGTTTGTGATTATTTTCAGATAATTCTTGTCTGCTTTAGAAGTCAGAAATAGAATATTGTGTGAGTTTGTTTAGTCTGACAAATTCCCTAAAAATATGAAGTATTTTCCAATGATAACTTAGGTGTTGCTTACAAATCCTGAAGATGTACTAATATTTGTAAAGCTATAGAATATTTAGTCAGTACCTAAAAATCGAGGAACTTTTATGTGTGTAACTTAGAGATTTGTTTCACTGCTTTCAGTGTGCACATGGAACTTTCATTTTTCCCCCAGATCACCAAGATAGACATCTAGCCAAAAGAACCAAGCAGCTGCTTTCAGAAAGCTCTTTTGTTTTTCAGTAAATGTAAATATTATCACATATTTGAAACATTCTTTATAAGATGTTAGCTAAAATTTAATTTGTTGAAATACACACAATCTTTCAATGAAGCACTTTTCATAGAGAGGAAGGAAAAAAGAATTTGTTTGGATAATGTTATTTTGAACTACCTTAAGCTGATCTGAATTTCCTGCTGCAAGAGCCAATTATTTCTGGCAGTTTTCAACACAATAAAACCTCTGCAAATGGCAGTTTTATTTTTCTGGTATTCAAATTACTTAAGAATGCTTATTCTCCAGTAGAAGCAGCTTCTTTTTACATATTTCTGCAGAGGCTACAAGAATTTTACCAGACAAATAATAGGCTGCCAGAGCCAAACAGAAATTCAGACAAAGTATGTGAAATTGATTTTGTCAAGTGCTTGTTCTTTCTACTGAACAATGTGAGTCACTGTTCTGGGCATTTCACAGAAGTTACATTACATATGCTTGCTGCATCTCACATATGACACTTCTGTTAAAATAAAATTTTGCAAAATTTTATTCTTTTGCAAGCCAGTTTGCACTGCTTAAGCAAAAATATATTAAACTACAGTATTTAATCAGGATGTTCAACCTTCTCAGGAGATTATTATTTTTTCCTTTAGAAATACCTTATTAACTGGCTTCCTAAATAGGTATTTCTTCATATATCCCAAGCAAGTACAAGATTTCTCGACTGCAGAAGTGGAACAGGTTTTGTGTCCTGAGGATGACAACAAGGCTGGCTGGTATTGTACCTCTAAGCTGTGTAGTGTTCATTCATTGTATTTAGGTTGTTTTCTAGTTAGTGGTCAAGTTCACAAATGTATGTATATGGACAGACTTGTGACTTTCTGCATTTTTGATGAAGTGAAAGCTTCCTTTGCTATTCAATTGAAATAAGTATGGCAAAAATCAATTCCTTTTTTAAGTATGTTGCTCCCTTAACAATAGAACATAGAATGAAGGATTTAAAACAGTGGATATGATAGGAAATAGCTGCAGCGCAGTTGCAATTCACAGTGGTTCTTAGGCCTATTAGTTGGCTTAAGCAGGTTATAAAGTGACAGTTTATTATCTAAACTGTAAGTTTCTTATGTAGGCAGTGTCATTCAGTTGTAAGCAATGACCCCTTTCACATTATCATGTATGTGTATAGTCCATCAGTCCAGCATCCTGTTTATCTTCCTGCTCACAGCTGCACATTGCAGTACGTTTTAGGAGTTCATATTTAAAAAAAAAAAAAAAAAAAAAAGAAGAAAGAACTTGTGATGTGTTTCTTTCCTGAGTTCTGTGTTGCAGCACCTTTTCACTTAGCAGTAATCTCTTAGTTTTACATGTTTTTTTTTTTGTATAAACCAAATGCTACCTAATTATTTGCTTTTGCTGTCTGAATCTGTCCAGTCAAATTATTAGAATCTTTTAAGCCATTCCCCATGTTCATTTTTGTAGCTTTTTTTTTTTTTAAAGATTTTTTGTCTGATTTGAATAACTATAGTGTCTAGCAACAAGATTTAGGCAGTAGTGTTTTACTTAAAGAGTAATGTTCTCTCTGTGTGTGATATCTGAGGGGGAAATATATGCAGGCAAACAATAGCTCAAACATTGATGCGTACTTTTTATTTCAAAAAGCACAGAAAGACTGATGGGGGAGAATCCTGTCACAGCTAGGATGTGAGAAGCTGCAGCAACCAGTAGTCCAGAGGATGAGTACGTTCTCAAATGCCATTAATTCTTGCTCAGACTTGGTTGAATTCTGGTTGTCTGAAATCTTGTTTGTTTGTTATCCCAGAGCTTCAGGAGTGTTCATTTAATAGTGCACATGTAACTGAGTTAGATTAGATACGTCCTTGGTCCCTAAAACACTGTCTACTGAACATGGTTGGGAGTAGTGATGTAAATTACCACTGTGGCAGGGGCTACATTTTAAGATAAATTTCTTAAGCGTTCTATTTCTGAAGTTTAAAGTGGCATAAATTGTCCCTCTTCTTACACCTATAACCCAGTGGGTATAATCAATATGCGCACTTTGTTTTTGTCCCTTTGTGTAGCATCAGCATTGCAAAGGTCCCTCTGAAAGTAATGCTTTGTATTTATTTCTATGCTAACTACAACAGATGTTAAAAGCACAGTAACTCTATTTGATAGAACAAATAGTCAGCTACAAAACACTATTTTTCAGCATGGTCACCACCATTAGCTGTGCAGTTTTGGAGCAGTGAACGAGAGCTTTCATGCTGCATTTGTAAAAGTCACACCAGCGGAGGTGACCCACTATTTCACAGCTGCTGTGATGACGTCATTCTTAGGGAAATGTTGCCCGAGCAAATGAAAGTCAGAAGGCACCAAATTTGGACTATACAGTGAATGTGCTAGGACAGTCCAGCCAAGATTGGTAACGTGCTGTGTTGTCTTCAGACTGGTATGAGGCCTGTTATTATTGTGTTGCCTTCTCTTGCCTGACTCTGGAAATTTGAGCCTTCAACTTAGTCAGCATTGAGATGCTGCAGTCAAAGTTGTTGATTAGTCTGGGTTCCAAGAAATCCAGAGTGATCTTTCTATCCCAGAAGTTAGTGCATGTCACTTTGCCCACTGAGGGCTATGCCTTGAACATTTTCTTTGATAGGGAATTCACGTGTTGCCATTCTGTGGACTCACTTTGCATAGAGGTGATACCTCATTTTATCTCCAGTAATGATGCAATCCTGGAAACTGTTACCCTCAGCTTTGCATTAGATAAGTAGGTCTTGACAAACTTGCATATAATGTTCTTTCTCCTGCTACATGAACATTCATGGGACCCAACTGCCACAAACTTTGATACTCCAACATTGCCACCGTTGTTTCTATCGCATTGAAACTGATGCTAAGCACCACACACAGTTCCCTGGTCATGATCTGCTGATTAGCATCGTTCAGCTGATTGAGACAGTCCTCATTTGGTCGCATTACAGCTGTGCCTGGCATCCAGGACATGACTCATCTTTCATGTCGCTGTTGCCAGTGCTGAAACACACCATCCACTGTTTCCCTGTGCTCATATCCATTGTTTGGTCTCCATCAGTATTAAGCAAGTGTTGCTGAATGTCAGTGGGTGATACCTTTTTCCACATGGAGGAATTCAGTTCCACACCCTTGATTCATACTTACTTCCATGTCAGATGCCATTCAGTCAGAGTGCCCCTCTGTTGCTATTTGTCACACAGTAGCAATATGTGACTGGATATTGATGAGAAGGTTCAGCCTCTACTGCCATGCTGCCAACATCTACCTCTGACTTTGTGAGGCAAAATAATAAAATAGGAGGCATCACTTTCAGAGCAGGTCTCTTACAACATTTTGGAACATTGTGATTCCAAATAGTTTATAATCTATTTTGCAAAAGAGGTTGTTTTAATTCTTCTAGTTACTACCTGAATATCTTGATAGAACCCAACTGACTGGAAGGTATTAGAAAGCAAATGGGATGGTTTAGCTTGTATTAGGAAACATAAGCAGCAGACCGGAAAGATAGGGTAGCAGTGATCAGGTTTGCTTGGTGAGTTCCCTAGCTGTAGTCATGGGTTGCATTTGTTGCACAATGTTGAAAGATAAGCAGTGCTCTTTTGCTGGTGTCATTAATGCCATGCTTTTTGTTCACGAAAAGAGGATTACCACCACTGCTTTTACTGAAAGCTATTGAAATCTAGGTCATAATTTTACATCTGTTTTTCAGTCTAGTTTGAATTGTTAGGAATTCTTGCAAAGTTAATTCAAGTCTCCTAAATAAGGCTTCTTCAGTGTCTGCTACTTGTCCAACAACAGCATTTTTCATTACATCCTAGGCATTTGCAAGATCTCTCTGGTCTCAGAGCAATGCTGGATTAGAAAAGAATTCTCATTACAGTATTAGACTGTCTGTTGAAAAGAGGTTGTTGTGGGTTGTGCTGATAGCTGTAATGCTGTTTACACTGACAATATCCTTGTTCCTATCTGGGATTTGTAGTCCAAACTGGATTTCTAAGGTATCCCAGCTCTACTCGCTCTGCTTTCATTAGAAAAGGGAAAGCAAAAGAAATGTGATGCAACATACTATTCTATTGCCAGCTCTTCTTGGCAATTTTAGACCGTATCATGGCATTGTGATCTTTTTTCTTGTTTCATAAGGTTATAAAGCCTTGAAGGTTTCTATTGGCTTCTGATGTCTGTGTCCTTCAACTGATTTCTATTGAAAAGTCTGATCAGTGAAAGGCTGTGATTTTTATTTAAGGATAAAAAAGGAGTTAGCAATGAATGAAACTTCAAGACGTGATTTCTTTCTTCTCTTGTTGGCCTATAAAATTTCATCATAGTGGAGGGTAAGCCATAACAGAAGGTCAGTGAATTCTTTAAGATAGAAAATGCATTGTGATATACATGAAGAGGTGGCCATATAAAATGGACTCGTTTTCTGCATAAGTTTTCCAAATCTGGATATTGAGATTCATAACCCATTATTTGATAATATTGATTCCTGGTGGGTACTTCCAAATGGAGAGTAGTTTGTTGATTTCTATTGCCAATTGTTTTGATTACTCTGTCAATTTAGGCTGTAGTAGCCTGTTAATACGTATGAATTTCTTGTTAAAAATTTTTGTGATACTGTAAGATGGGGGTAAGATGTGTTGGTTGCAGATGATACTGTTAATGGTGGTTAATGGAAAAGAAAACGAACAAATGGTTAAGTCAAAATACTAAAGACTTCAAAGGCAGTGACTCAAAGATTGACGTGAGAAGGTAGTAGTTTCTTAATAAGCTTCTTCCAGTGATGTATTGTTTCTTAGGATTATTCTTTTAAGAATTTGCCTGTCCATTTATTCTGCTCTTAATTTCTTTGTGCTGTGAATTCTCAGAAGAGCCTTCCAAAACAGTTGACTAATTTTAATGATCGTTCTCA
This sequence comes from Tetrao urogallus, assembly GCF_951394365.1. NCBI lineage: Eukaryota > Metazoa > Chordata > Aves > Galliformes > Phasianidae > Tetrao > Tetrao urogallus. The sequence continues at coordinate 55,689,840 of NC_136816.1, read as the reverse complement.
CTGGACTTACCATGTAGAGTAAGTAATATAGATCCAACATAAAGGCAACTTTTGATATATTGAGCTTTTGAATTTCTTATATTTTTTCTTTGTCATTTTTGGCACTTGAGTAGTTTGAATAGTATGCCAGTCTTCATACTTCTGTTGATTCAAATGTGTTTATCTGGCTGTTGCAAGGAAAAGGTTAAAAGTCGAAGACATTTTTCAGGTTTGCTCCGCTCGTATCTAATCTTCATGTAAATGAATGTCTGCATTTTCTTGCTGTGTATCAAATCTAATATGTCACCCAGTATGATTTCTGGCAGTTATAATTGACGGTCTGTGAGTACAGGTACTTAGAGTGTGCAATTATAAATCTTCATTAGGTTATTACAGAAGCTGATTTTTCTTTGTCATTCATTAAAGTTACTTTGTTAAAAAAACTTTCATGAAGCTGTCGATACGGAATTTAGGAAATGGCAAGAACATGCCTATTATGATATACTCCTTCAGAGCTGTTTTATATTCCTTTGTAAAGTCAAAATTTGTTACTTACCTGTTTATATCATTCCAATGAAGAAAGATGGGCCTACTTTTGAAGCTAATGCTCTGTCTTCCACTCGCTTTATTTATCAAGTCAGATGTGTGCTCACTGATATGTAATCACCTCTCTGTACCTGCTAGCCGTGCTGCCAATGGCCCCCCAGATCTCATTGGTCTTCTTGGCACACTGCTGGCTCATAGCCAACCTGTTGTCCACCAGGACACTGAGGTTCTAATGTGCAGAGCACTTCTTCAACAGGTCATCCCTTCACCTGTTCTGATGCGCATGTGGTTATTCCTCCCCAGCTGTAGGACTCTCCTTGTCCTTCAGCAAGGACAAGGGGAAATGATTTTAAACTGAGGCAGGGACGCTTTAAGTTAGATATTAGGAGGAAGTTTTTCACACAGAGGGTGGTGATGCACTGGAACAGGTTGCCCAAGGAGGTTGTGGATGCCCCATCTCTGGAGGCATTCAAGGCCAGGCTGGATGTGGCTCTGGGCAGCCTGGTCTGGTGGTTGGTGACCCTGCACATAGCAGGGGGGTTGAAACTAAATGATCTTTGTGGTCCTTTTCATCCCAGGCCATTCTATGATTCTGTGACCCTAAGTTGCCCTTGTTGAGCCACATCAGGTTCCTGAAAGTTAGTTACAGTGTTTGAAATTCTGGAATTATTTAATGCATGTTTTTTATATCTTTGATGTTTAATTGCATCTGTATTTATAATTCTTATCTGGTTTGAACAGTGTACTAAATATTGCAATATGAATAGTGGAGGCTAAAGCCACACATGCAGTTTTTTCAGCATATCACATCCATCTCATTGATGGCTAGTCTTTTATATGTTACTATTTTATTCACAGGCTTATTCTTTGGATACTTTGTCTTTTCTTCTTGATTGGCATAACTAATGTTTTTTATTGCTTTAATAACCCTTTACTGCAAGGTGAGAAATTTACTTTCCAAGTGAACTTACAGTTTCATAAGTTTCATGTCATTTTTCTAGATTTTAAATGGAAGTAAAATTTATGAAAGGGTGACATACATATTTTCTTATCCTCAATGGGGAAAATAATTCTGTAGTTTTCTCCTTTTTTCTCAGCATGTTGCAAGTCCTCTTTGATTCTGTCTTCTTATTTAATAGTAAAAATGCCAAGGATAAAAAGGAAATTAAATTACAAAGATTGCTTCTAACCTTTTTGTGGTACATGTTTGCATGTATAAATGTTTTGTATTGTGAGTGTATTAAGCAGAAATGCTTCTGCTGAGCGATTAGTTTGTGTTGCAGCTTCTGTATCTCCCCTTCATAACAGTTACAGTTGCTATTACATGAGAGTCCAACAGTGCTCAGTAGAAAACAGGAATTTCGAGTTATTGAAGCAGCAAATAAAGATTTCCTCCCCCCAGCTGCTCACTTTCACCGGTTAGGCAGCAATGCTTGAAGGAATTTCTCCCATATTGGATATTTCCCTTATCATCACAGAGGCTGTACATAGGTATTTCATTATTCAGTGTTCTGAGGATAATATGCCTGTCTATGTTACTTTACATAATTGACTATGTAAAGCATATTAAAAGAAAAGTCAAATTTGAAAATGAATAGATAATTCCAAAGAACAGTGTTTTGCTGTTGATTTAATGGTCTCAGAGTAAAGAACTAAATGCTCTGCAAATTATGAGTTTTGTTTGATACAGGCTATGCCTAAATTGGACCACTGACCAGTCTTACTTGTTCTACTGATTTTGGTCTTTATTACATATTTTAAAGGAAATTAAAACTGTTAGAATTAAAGATCAATAAATGGTTGTTTTTTTAAACTTTACTCTCCCTGTCAACTCTAGGGACTTTTGGCCAGCTATAGTTGAAAAACAGAGGAGAATTTTGGTTGACATTGTTTTGTATTTTACATTTCAAACATTTTTTAAAAATGCTACTGTTTATGGCTAGAATATATATTTTTTTAAAGCTTTAGAAATGTAAGTTTCTTTTCACAGAGTTTCAAAGACTTCTGCTTCTAAAATTTGTCTTGTCCATCCATTCTGCTTCACTTGCTTGTGTCTTCCTGCATTTAGGCTTGGGTTATACTTTTGTATAACCCAAGTTATGCTTTTGGGTTATGCTTTTGTAGACATGGATGTTGAATGATACTTTGCCCCTTATGTGAACTTATGCTTTTATACTACTGTAGTGTCTCTTGTTTGACTATGGCTATTAATGTACTTTGGCATCACCATTTTGCCAAACTAATTGTCTCATGTCAGTACAAATTGTTCTTGGGTTTGTTTTTTTGTTTTTTTTTTGTTTTTTTGTTTTTTAGTTGCAGTGCTACTTTTAGGCTTAATCTCTAATTTTACATCTATTTTCATTATTTCCCCCTTTCTTCTTTAGATTATGTCACTGAACTTTGTTAGTACTCACTCCTGTGACAGATAAGCTGAGGATATAATGTCTGGTCCATAAGTAAAGGGACTATTCACAGTATACATGTGAAACCTGCATCTGCACAAGAGACACTGAAGGAAACTGAAGCCCATGAACCTAGGCTGTGGCTTTTATAGTATACATTCAGCTGTGGAGACAGGTTAGCTTAAAAAAGATGGCCTAAAATGAAACTTAGCTATGTGCCTGGATCAAGTCTGAGGTGCAGCTTAGAAATATATTCTAAATACATAATATGCATGTGTGTAAATATATATTTAAATTCTGTATGTAATTTAAATGTTCCACACAGTGGCATATCACGAAATTCTCACATCCAAGGTTTTTGAGGCTCCCTGGCTTGGCTGAGGGGGTTTGCCTGGCTGGCATGGCTGAGTGATTCTCTAGGCCTTTCCTTCCAAACATCAAGGTTCTCCATTTTGCAATACTGCACTTACACAAAGAACAGTTTTGTTTTGCAGGCAGGTGGAACAGTACAAATTGCTGTTTATTTAATAAAATATTTTCTGTCTGGAAAATACAAGAGTTTACCAATAACACGGCAGTACTGTTATGAATGGATATGCTCTATTGTAATATCTAACTATCTTGACAAATCTTTTTAGAGCTCTCCTACTTAAAAAAAGTTTTTTTTTTTTCTCAAAGGCAGCAGTTGAAGATTAAGATAATTCTTGGTTTTCTAGAAACCGCTAGTTGAGATTTCCTTTCCAACAGTACTTCTGAAGCACAGATAAAATGGCTTCCTGCCTGACAGTTTCCTGTATCCATGGCAACCTCACTTTAACTACTTCTTACTTAATTTCCTGAATGAACAGTTGCAAATCCAGGGGCAAAATGTGAGAGCTGTCTGTGATACACAGCAGTATCACTTTTCCAAGTGTTTCGCAGATGGGTATTGTCAGCTGGTAACAGTCTAACAAACTGCAAAACAATGAAAGAACAGAAATAATGAGCTTCAGATTTGGGGTAAGGAGTTGTTTCTGCTTATTTTGAATGTAATTCAACTTTGTAAAAGGCAAAATTCAAGCTTTAAATGAAAGGAAACTTGTTGGCACTCCTACTTGAAAGCTATTGAAAAAGCTCTGTGTTATTTTTAACTACTTAAAATAGTTAATATATGGTATTGTGAATTTACTAGAAGTCATTATTTTGGCAGCTTTTATTCTATAACCAATTCAGCATTTTCCAGCTATTTTGGCTGTCTCATAGAATCTTACGATCATATCGTAGAATCAGCTGCTATTTTGGCAGTGATTTGTTTCACTTTTCTTTTATGTTGATTTTTTTTTTTTTCCATATAGTTCAAACTCATGATAAACTTAAGTTTTACTTTGAAATTGCTTATTTGGCCTCATAGGATAATATATGTAAAATAGCAATCTTGAAAGCAAAACTTGTGTTTGTGTTTTTTGTTTTTTTTGTTTTTTTTTTTTTTAAAGAATCCTACAATTTCAAATGAATAATGTTCATAAACTTTTTTTTATCTCTACTAGCAAAGTCAGAAATGAGGGAGAAGGCCAAAGACAGGGATATGTGTGGACTACAAAGTTTTTCACCCTGCACAAGAGCATTCCTGCATCTCCTTAGTGGCTTTCTTTTGTTGCTGCTCCAGAAGGAGGTTCTTGGCTGTCCAACTCTTTGCCAGCTCTGCACAGGGAGGCAAGTTACCTGTCGTAACTTGGGTCTTTCAAGCATCCCTCGGAACTTCCCTAAAACTACAATTCTTGTATACTTCAGTGGGAATAATATATCTAATGTCATTCCAAATGAATTAACAGGTCTTCAGAAACTTGCTGCACTTTACATGGATAATTCCAGTATTTCATATGTACACCCAAAAGCTTTTGTGGATCTTCCTAAACTTTGCTACTTGCATCTAAATAACAATAATATTAAACGCCTGGATCCAGGAACTTTTGAAGGTCTTTCCAATCTTCATTATTTATACCTTCAGAATAATCAAATAGCTTTTGTTTCCCGAGGATTATTTAGTGATCTTCTTTCTGTTAGATATTTAACACTTCAAAGAAATCGTCTCAGTGTCCTTGGAAGTGGAACTTTCTTGGGAATGAGAAATCTTCAAACACTTAACCTAGCCAATAATAAGATTTCACGGATATCAGATGCAGCGTTTTGTCATCTTGAAAACCTTGTATACTTGTTCCTTGAAGGTAACAACTTAACACTTGTGCCATCAAATGCCATTGGAATGCTCAGAAATCTTGAAAGACTTTCTTTATCTCACAATCCTATTAGATCAATACAGCGTTTTGCATTTAAAGGACTTAACAAGCTTAGATATCTGTCTTTAAAAAGTGTAAAGCTAAAACATGTTGCTGTAAACGGATTTTTTGGATTAAGCGACCTTAGTCAGTTAATCTTAAGTTATAACGATTTAGAAAATATAAATTCCAGCACTTTTACTTCTTTGAATAGTTTAAAGTATCTGCAGTTGGACCGAAATAAAATAACAAGTATTGGTGACAGTGTCTTTGAGAAAATGGGGCAGTCACTTAAAATTCTCAATTTAGCTTTTAATAGTATTACAGAATTGCAACCTAAAGTGCTTAAACCCTTAGTGTCTTTAACTCATCTACACATAAATTATAATCCTTGGAACTGTAGTTGCAAAATGCTTGGGTTACTTAAGTGGCTGGCATCATCTCGCATTTCTGTTAAAATTCTTTGTCGGAATCCCCTCAGCATGCGTGGCAGACCTTTGCATTACATCAAGTGGACTCTGTTTGCAAACTGCAGTAGGCTCACTGCCAGCCCAGAAGCAGCCTGGAATCTGGAATCCGCAGATACCCATCACAGCCCTACCACTTTGCTGATGGCATGGCATAAGGGAAACAGTCGCATTCCATTTGAGCAGTTTATTAAAGCTGATACGAAATATATTGCTCTCTGGGAAGGAACTGCAGTTACATCTGCTAGCCCTTTGCCTTATGGAGAAAACACTGCTCCTGAAACTCCTTCACAGGCACCTACAATACTATCAGTTTTACCAGTACAAATACCAGCACAGATTATACCTGTTACCAGAACCATAGAAGTACAAAGTTTGTTTCCAACAGATGCTGCTCCTGTATCGTTACAGACATCTGTACTTTGTACACAACAGGTTGAAAAGCTCAATCAGGCCTTTGATGTTTTGCTAGCCTTTTTTGTTCTGGCTTGTGCTGTGATCTTGTTCCTAACCTACAAAATCATTCACTTTAGACAGAAACTAAAAGTGCTGGAAAACTCAGGGGAGAAGCGAATAGAATATTATGGTTTTTATCAACCTGGCAGATACAACATAAATGACGCAGTGCAGTCTCTAACTGAAAATTCAGCAGGAGATTCAGAATTGGACCAAATTAGGCTGCTCAAGCGAACAGCATCTGAAAGTCAGGCACAGGTCATATTGTTTGAACATTCATCACTGTAATTTACTTCCGTTGATTTGATGTCAATTTTACTCCAATCTGAAATGTTGGGAAGTCAAGAATTTGATTTTTTCCAAAAAAATGAGCTGATTGATAGAATTGTGGAAAATAGTGTAATTTGGGTTTATTTGCTTTCTCAGTGTTCTGAAGTTCATTGATTTTTATTAAATGTCATTTATACCTGATATGGATTACCTATGTTCCTGATGTAGGATTCTTTCATCTGTAGTGCAAGTATGTGTTCACTAGAGAGAATGTTCATATTATTTATTTTGCAGTACTTATGGGTATTAAGTTTCTATAGTAGTTACATAACTAACTTGAAATTAAAGGCAACTAGATCATAAAACCAAGAAACCTGGGGAATGAAAAGAGCAGTGCTTAATGTATTTATTGCATACATGGTTTCCTGTACTCAGTCTGTATAACAAATATATTAAAATATGATTTTTAATAGTCTGTATTTGTATCATTTTGTGGTCATAACTTATTAGGAGTTAATATGGAAGCTAAATATTGGATTCAAAAATTGATAACATTTGTAATGTCTCTGAAATGGTTAATTATTGTCTGTAAAAAGATGATGTCATCTACATAGTGAAGTTTGAGGGAGTCTTTTGCTAGATGAGGTGTATAAACTGAAGAAATCTATTGAGAATACTTAAGTATTTGTGTATGAAATTTGTATTGAAATGTTAGGTCAAAATATGTTTTCTAAGTGAAGACTACATTCTAGGATTGTGCTTGAAATGATGAGTATTATGCAAACCATGTAGTTTGCATTTGTTTAAACTTCTACATTTTTATTTAGAATATTGATGTGTGGGATGCTTTAGGGTTTCTGGCTCCAGCCTGACTTCTGCTAGCATAACTAATGTGCATGGCCATGTTGTTGCACTCCTTATCACCCCATTTGTTTGTTTCCAGTGCATTTCCAGGAATGACAAGATATTTTCTGCTGGCAGTACAAATGTAGACCTTGCCTGTACAATTACAGGTGTGAATGTGGAAGTCTACACTGTGTTCCTCTGTTGTTGCTTGCTACATCTTTCTACTGGATGTAACAAAATCTGAGTTTTGTTGAGATTTACTTTCATTGTATTGTAATGCTGTAGTTTACTCTAATTTAATGTATAGTAGGTGAACTATTTCTGTCTTACGGAATGCTTAATTCTACTAGTTGGGCAAAAGCTTAAACTGTTTTGAGTTTTGTGACTAGAAACTTTGTTTTATATATACCTTTATAGCCATAAATATTAAATGTAGTGTGTTTTTTTGTTTGTTTCTTTTTTAAGGGGAGAAAATGCTAATTACTCTCAAATTCATGCTTAATTTTTTAACTCCAATACAGTGCTTTACTCCTTAACCCCTTTTTATCCTTCCTACATAATTGGTTGCAGCAAGTGTTAAGTTTATTAGGCTTTTTTGTGCTTTGAATTGTTTTTATTTTCATTTAGTAACAGCTACACTGTGTGTAATTCTACAGTACTAAGTTTGGTTGTCTTAAGCTCTTTATCTGTAAACTTTCAATTTTATATGGCTGTCTTCAGAAATAACGGTCTTTATTAGCACCTGAGTGATGATCATTCTAGTCAAAGCTAATTAACTAGGTTTTCTTAAGTAGTAATGCTGATGTGCCCATGTGGGAGAGGATTTCATGGGAGTGGGTGAAGGCTGGGAAGAACAAGCCCAATTCTGAAACCTGAGAGACTGTGTGCTTCTGAGCTGTTCTCAGCAGAAGACCACAGTTCCCTCTGAAGGTGTTTCCTTTTCGCTGACAAGCTTCTGTAGGAATCATCTTCCAGATGTGCGTCCTATCATTTCCAGTGATTCAGTTTAAATGAAATCGATACTGCCATCATCATTTCTGTAAGTTTTGCTGGGACAATCGAAGCCATCTTATGGAGAGGAGTCATCCTCCAGTAACCAACTTGAGAAAAATTTCCAGCTTTGCTGTACAGAGAATTTGAGGGATGTAACTGTGGGAAAGTGCAGTCAGTAACTGCCAAGTTAAATGTTCACACTAGGAAACAGGAATACTGTGTGTGTGGTTCATATGTCTGTTTAAATCACTGGAGAATACAGAATTCAGAAGTCTCAGTAGTGCCTGCCCACATGAAGCAAAATGGTCTATAGACTTCCACTTAGTCACAGTCCCTTATTAGATTCTCATTTGTAAAGCTCATTATCAAGTTTACAGTCAGCCATACGGTTCCCCTGGAAATGCTGTCTTAGATGTGTCATTATCATTTTAGGAGCTCTGTAGCACTGCACAGCATCTAGAGGAGAAAAAAAATAATCGTTTACATTGCTCATAGCACGTAAAAAGTAAACTCCATTTGTGCCCTTCAATCTCTTCCCACTGCTAATGAAATAATAAATAATTTATTAATCTATCTTGAATTAACACCAGTAAAGATATGATGCTCGTCCCTTTTTCTATTTTTGCTGCTTCATCCTGGCAAAAGAGAAAATCTCTGCTTTTCTACTGCTTCCTTTTAATGTCTAGAAGAGAAAGGATGTCTGCAATTAGGTATGCTTGCTGATAAGAATGTTTTCTCCGTTTCTGATAGACCAAGAAAGATGTATAGGAGACATGAAGACTATTTTATTTACATACTACTAGCAATTTGTTATCGTCTATGCTATTTAACTGAAATCCAAAGTTGCTGTAGTGATAGGTGTCGCAGAAAACACTGGTAAAAATTTTGAATGGATAGCTTGAATGAGTTGGAAATGGCAGAACTTCCTTTTATCTCACAGAATTTGCAAACTTTGAAATGAAAAACGAACACGTTCAACCTGTCGTAAATAGGTTTGTTGCATTTTTTTATTAGAGACAAGTTGATTATTATTATTATTTTAAGTAGGTAACATGAAAGATCCCTTTTGTAATTACAAAAATAAGGTCTTAACTGCATCTTTGGAACTGGATCCTGGACTGGTTTAAATCCTGACTGGCAACTTCATACAAGCTGTAAACGTCAAATTCCAGGCCTGTCCCTTGATATTCTTGATATGTACCGAACTAGGTTTTGTCCTGATGACTTAAAGGACCTTGCGGTAGTTAGAAAATCAGTTATAACTTTATGCTGTTGCTTATTATGCTACTGACCTTGATTAGATGCAATTGAAAGGTGGAACTGCTTAAATGCTGCCTTCAGCCTGAGCTGAGATTTTTTTGTATGGACAGTGTTAACTGTTCAGTTTCACAATGAAAGTTCAGCAAAATATGTTGACCATTTATTTTCTGAAGCCACTCTTGAGAACTTTCCAGCATGTTTCTTAAAACAACCAGTCTAATTTTAGACTTCTAAAAAGAGATTTCCTTGATTTGCGAGGCTCTTTCCCTTTCTTCCATGAAAATGACACCTGATATCTCATTGTGTTGCTGCTGAACTTTAGCCCAAGTTTTTTTTGGTTGTGGTTTTGTTTTTTTCAAACCACAGTAAACATATGCTGCCTTTATTTCCCCCCAGCATATGTCTTACATTCTAAAAATAGTTCTATTGTTTAATGATTTTGGACTTGATAAATGTTTTGGGGAGTGTCTGATAGGAAGAAACTGTCTCCTTTCAAGAGGAAAAGGAAGGGAAAAAAGATGGTTTTATCTTCACTGAAAACTGCGGGTAGCTGTTAGATTATTTTGAAAGGCCTTCTGTATTCTGTGGCACTGCTTTCCTCAGGAAAATTATCATTACATTTCTATTATTCACTTCAAAAAGAAGTAAAATAATGTCTCTATTTTATGCTACAAGATAAAAATAGCATTTTCAAGTAAAGAAAACTCTGATTTCTCAGCATGCTCTGCAGTTAATTATCAGGAGCTGTATTTTGAATTTTTAGCCATCTTCTTCAGTTTCTTCTGGATATATCACAGATCACTGGATACACGAGTTAACTGAAAAGGAACTCCCTCCCTCTGTGCTTTTCCTATTAGTCTGCAAGCCTGGCAGAGATGAAAAAGAAAAAAAAAGTTAATGAGCACTGTGCTTGCTTTTTTATATTTTGGTTAATTAACATAACTCACTTGTATAGATTGACCATAATTAGCACTTGCAGCAGATGAAAAGGCTGTGCCTACTTTGGGTTAAACATTTTCCTCTCTGCTCTCCCCTCCAAGTAAAATTATGCAGTTTCTCTGGCAATTAGACCTTCTTCATGTGGCTTGAAAGGAACAAATTCAGCTACCAGGTAGCTGATAGAACTACGCTATTAAAATGGTGCATACTTACAGAGAGTAGTGTACTCCTCCGAGGTGGAATGTTCTTGAATTCCCCACATCCTCTTTTGAAAGGAATGTGAGGACAGCTGTTTCCTTTTTTACAATGGAAAATACTAACCACGCTAATGGGGATTTTCCTAGATGTATGTTGTTAAAGGAAAAAAAAAAAAGTATGAAGAGAAAAAGCTTTAATGAAGGTAGGTGTGCTTTGTAGAAATCTAACTGAGCTGAAGAAATTCTTAACTCTGAGGGCTTATTCTGCAGTCTGCTAAACAGGCTGTGCTCATTTTCTTTAGGTTGTTTGTTTTCTCCTTTGGATGAGGTAGGGAAGCTGTTTGGCAAGGAACAAAGTCTTTTCTAAAATGTAAGTGGCAAAATAAGAGGCCAGACTGAAGGAAAATTCCATCCAGTTTTCATCCCTGAAAGTGCTGGAGTTTCAGCTTTCAGCATTTAAATATAGTTCTATTCCTGGCAATTGACCTTAGCTGAATAAAATTTATGAAAAAATTTCATTTGAAAACAATGATCATGAGCTGAATCATAATCTTATAAAAACAAAGTTTGAATAAATATTTTAATAGACTTAATATTCAAATCTTGATAGGCTTTTTTTTCCCCAAAGCATCTGTTTTGCAATGTTATGTATTTAAGATTTTGTATGTCTGCAGCAACCATCTCTGGGAAAAATGAACCCTGAAATTCTGAAATTGTGCTAATTGAAATCATTAATCAGTAGCAGTGACACATGAAAGAGTTATCGTTTACCATCACTAATCAGACTTTTCAATTTCTTTGCCAGTAGCTAAAACTGTTTGCTTGCAGAGTGCCTGAACCCTTACATAGCTTACGGGCTAGGAGTCTGTGCATTGATAGCCAAACCCAGAATATCCGAGAATTCAGCAGAAGTGACAGCAATCAAGAGCTACTTTCCCTTAACTAGAAGCTGCTGGTACCTGCTTTTTCATCTGGGAGTCTGGGAGGTCATGATTTCATGCCCTTCTCACACTACAGGCATGTGATTTTGCAAGGCAGGGATGTGCATCTAAATGATTTAGGAGATTGGTGTCATTTGGGATGCTTGGATTATCCAACCTGGCCTTCAGCTTCTGTTGGAGAAAGGAAGGTGCTCATCTTTATTTCCTTATTTTTTCAGTCTGTGGTGCTACCTGCCAGCTCTTTGGTCTGGTAATTCAAATGACAGGAGTTAGCTGTGCTTCAGTAGAGCTGAAACGTGCTTCCACCTTTCTAATTAAGAAAATTTGCTTTTGTAGGTGGAAATACCTTTTACCTGATTATGGAATGTCATTAACCTGTCCAGGAGGTTAAAGAAATGCTCATAAGGTTGAATAGAAAATACAAGAAGGAATGTACTAGGTTTACATGCTGTTCTTTTTTGCATCAGATAGTGATGTTAGAAAATATGCAAATGTGTTAAAAGCAGAAGTACTCTGACCTTTCTAAATTTTCAACAACACATGGCACTTCATTCTAATAGAATGCTTCTATCATGAGTTTGCTAACTTTGGGTCCCTTATGTAATAAAAAAAAAAGTTGGAATTAGATGCTTGATAGCATGCTCAGCTAAGTGGTGAACAATTAAAACACTGGTTGGTAAATATGCCTTACGGTTATTGAACAAATTCCCTGTCCAGTTACTTTAGCTAAAACACTTTCCTTTTCTTTTCCAGTGTTATCCAAGATAAATTTTGTGGTATCATTCACGTTACATTGGAAGGTCTGTATGATGTTATGACTGAAGATCCTGAAACAGGAACTTACAAAGAGTAAGTGAAAAATGATTTTGGGGTTTTACAATAGTAGGAATTTTAAATATGTTTTGACAGAAAATATCCATAGGTGTTTGAGATGTGCTTATAGGAGTCTGTTATAATTGTTGATGTTATAGCAAGATTGGAAACTTTTTATCCTAAGAAGAGTACTTTGGGAGGTTGGGGGCAATGTAAAATGGAAATTGATTTTATATTTTATATATTTATAATTTTATAATATTCAAAAGGTCTATTAAAAGGTGGCTTAAAATATGAATATTTTTAGCTTTGCTTTGGTTCACTTGAGCCCAGAGTTTCTTTGAATGTGACATCTGGAGTTTAACTAAGATCATTCCCTAAATATGTCATGTATGTTGAATGTACCCAATGTATCCAGCTCACTGTGGTGTGAAGGCACTTGGAAATCTACTCCTTAGGCACAGTTTTTTGCCAGTCAGTGTTCCATCTAACATACCAGCCACTACAAAGCATGTTTGGAAAGACAATTTTCTGAACTGAGAGAAGGGCCTGTTTATGGTGGCAAGACCCTGGAATGCTCAGAATGCACTGCCACCAGCTCTGCTCTCATTCATCCGCTGCTTGTTAGGAGAATTATAGAAAATCTGGAGAAGTCAAAAATACCAAATGAAGGGTGTTTAGGAGAGAGATTTTAATGTTGGCTGTTTTGGTTTTTTTTTTTTTCCTCTTACAGTTATGTAGTTTTAGAATGAAGAACAGTAAGGCATAAATAACAGCAGTAAATGCTCTGCGGCATATCTCTATAGACATAATATATTCTAATAACAGTATTTACTGTGTGCTAAAAATTAAACATTTTCTAATTTTCAGATAATTCCCTGGTGACAGAACAGATTGTACTTGGAATAATTACTAAATGCTTAAGGGGATAATTTCTGGCCCTCAAGCCAGCTGATACAGACCTCATGCATGCTTTAATTTCACCTCCCCTTAAAAGAAATGGGTTGCTTGCAAGTGTCTGAATGGTCCACACACACTAAACCTGAACTGTGCTCTTGAATTTCTTGCAGAATGCTGGCTGACCCATGCTAGGCATTTTTCTCTATTTATCAATGTAGAAGATTTAACTGCAAAGCCTGAGAATATGCTGTGATGCTGTGCTTTAATTACTATCAGAGTCAGTGCAGTAAAATCCCTTCTGTTTCTAAACGTGTTGCTTTCTATCAATATTGGAAAGTAATAAAACTTTGTCACGGTTAATTTTGTATATTAACCTTGAATACCAGTGGAACTTGTGATTATTCATTCCAACCTCTGGACATTGTTTTCTTTTTTTTTTTTTTTTTTTTTTTTACAAGATACAGACTCACTGAACTAGGGATGTGTTTATGCAGACAGATGCCAAGTGTACATTGTACATGTACAAAAGGCTTTGGCATTTGTGTTAAAAATTTTGGAATAATCTGGAAGTAAATAAAGTATGCATCTGGAGCAATGTATGCTATTGTGTGTTTCCACGTTGAAGAGTGTATTTAAGCTTGAACAGGGACAGAAAAAAATTTGTGTACCCCACTGATCATCATAATACTCAGCTACTTGGGCGGAAGATTAAAAGAGCATGCATGTTTAGCACGGGAAAGTAAAGGCTGAAGCAGTATGGAGCTGCCATCTGTGAAGGATGAAATAAGAGTAAGCATGCACAAGGAAAACTGTACAAATGAAATGATAGCATCGGCTTGAGTATGAGCTGATCCCAAACACATTTACACTAGAAACTTAATGAAATTGTTAGATTGGTGCAGGGAGGCTCTGGGAAAGCCTCTCCAATCACAAAGACAGAGATAAAGATCTCACCTGTTTATAGACGGTATTTTGATCAGGATACAAAGATGATTTTAGTGTCCTGAGTTAAACTGAGATGGGCTTTCTGGAAGTTCTAGTTATCATTACAATGCCAATTGCAAGAAAGCTTCATGGACTTCAGGTTTTCTGGAAGGGGAACTTTTTGCTGTTTTAATAGTGTCTCAACAATACTAAATAAAAATGCGTGTTTGTCAGTGTCATGATCTTGCACTTTTAAAAATTTTATTACTTCCTTATTTAATTCTTACAGTTACTTTTTGTGGTTGTGGGTTTTTTCAGACCTCAGTGGTAATATTATTTTGTATATTTTGACATTTTTATATTTTTGTTTGTTCTTAATGCTGAGTTGCAGAACCCCATGCTATTTGTAAGAAAGAAGAGACAAGATTTGTGGTTTTTGCTCTTAATATCTTAATACATTTGCTTCTACGTTACCATTTGACTATTCTGCTATATTGTTTAGAAAACGTTTCATACAGTTCTAAACATATGTTAATGGAGAACTGAATATATAAACAGTGCAAGTCTTAAATTTTCATGAAGTCCCAACTTTTTTTCTCATTTTTTCATTTCATTCTAGTAACAGTTATCCCTTAAAACAAAAGCAAATAATTTGACTATAGCTGCAGGAACTTTTTCCCTGCTAGTAGAAAATATAGTACAGGAGTGTAGGGCCAAGATGGATTAATAATCTATGTCTGTGAATGTGGATTGTTTGTTCTTCCTGCCATGTAACTACTTAACATATGGTTGCAAGTTACTGCCACTTGAATGGTTTTACATCCATTTTTAAGTAACAGAATATTTGTGTGAAGGTTCAACCTTGGGAACCCTACAGAAGCTGTGGGCTGAAGTAATTAAAGTAGGAGGCATTGCTTTCGGAGCAGCCCTCATATTTACATACTTTCTGTACCTGAGTCTTGAAGCTGTTGAAAAGATTTCTGAATTGATACACCCAGCCAAAAATGGCAAGTTTTTCTTTTAATTCTCATTTTATTATTGGAATATAAAATATGTAGTATATTGTAAAGCACTTGTACTTAAGGGTATTTATTTGTTTGGAAAATTGTTGCATGTCTGAAGGTAAGCTAAAATAACGTATATGATATTTAACATAACCTAACTGTTTTTCTTCATTCTCCAGCATGAGATCTCTTGCCCTGTTACTTGAATAAGAAATCAAAATTCTACCCATTAACATTTTAATGTACACAATACTAAAAAATGTTGCTTCTGATATGAAAGTTGTTCACTCTCCTATACTAAGGAAATAGAAATTCAGTTTAATTAAGGGAGTGACACTTTAGAAATGGTTGTCACTGAGAGTTCTGCCAGAGCATCTTGCTTTTTTATCAAATATGGACATCTTAATTAAGTTGCAAAAAATAAATGTCACTTAGACTCACTAAGCATACGTATTCTCTTCCTGTGGTCAGCATCAGATACAGGAAAAAAAAAAGTTGTTTATTTTTAGCGTCTTTTTGGAAAACTGAAAACTAGTATTTTTCTGTGCTATTGAAGATATCTTCTTAGGAGATCATTGTGTCCTGTGATAAAAAGCAAGATTACTTTCAGGTTTATACAGTTGGACAGTGGTTTTTGAAAGCAACCCTGAAGCCTTTTTTCGTGCACTGCTGCAAACTAAAATATCATACTGAGATTGTTAGGTCAAAATTTCTGATGTTCAAACAACATTACAAACATTCACAAACAACAATCAGATTTCTGCAGATTTATTTGGAATTCAGACTGCTGCATTTCTGGTGCATGGCTTTGCTGGAGAACCTTTTCAGCCTGCATTAGTCTCTGAAGTTATAAGTGCAGTTGGCTCCCCAGGGAGGTGGTTGGGTCACCATCCCTGGATGTGTTTAAAAACCATTTGGATGTGGTACTCAGGGACATGATTTAGTGGGGATTGTTAGGGTAGTATGGTTGTAGTTGGACTTGATGATCTCTAAGGTCTTTTCCAACCTTAGCAATTATGTAAGTTTTAATTATACCCATGTCATCATTTCAGGATATCTATTTTCCCATGAAGTGTAGCTCCTATTTTTGATTAAGAACAAAGTATTTATAATTGATTGCATCCTGTGTTTTTAGTAATGTTTTAAAGTAACTTTTAATGGCAGTGTGTACTCAAGCTATTTTTATTCCCACTCTTAGCTGCCTGCTGCTGTCTCATTTTGAAGAGCCCAAAGTTACAGAAGATGAGGAACCTCCCACAGAACAAGACAAAAGGAAAAAATTGGTAAGCTTTAGATGTTCCTCAGTTATAGAACTAATTAAGTAATTCACTCATCCCAGACAAATTCTTTGGCTTTAAACTTGGTTCATTTTTTCTTTTTGAATTCATCTCTTGAATCAAAAGAAAGAAAAGGCTCTTTTGACAAACTTTGCAGCCACATCTATGCTTCTGCATTTGTTTTGAATCTTAGAAAATGTTGCCAAAGTAAATATAATCTCATCACAGAATCTGAACATTGCGAAAAGGTTTTTTGAAAAATGCAGGAGGATAAATCTTATCAAAATGTTGTGGCTGATCAAGTTGCCCAAATTGAAAACAGACTCTTATTATACTGAATTGTATGCTATGCTTGAAGAACTGTATGCCTGCATAAGACCTTTTTCTACTGCTGAGAACTCCCTGTGGACCTTCCCACAGATTGCGCATCTGACCCAACCTAAGGCTGTTTCACAGAAGCAGTTTTGTAAGAGTTCAGGGAAACTGGTTCCCCCCTTGCACAGGAAACAGCAGTGCACGAATGCTGTAGAATTAACTGATTTGATCAACTTGGTGTTGGGTAATTGCAAAATGTTGAACTGGTTGATAGAGTAGATGTGTGTAGCCCTGTTGTGCACAGTTGCTCTTACTGACCTACCTCATTTTGTTAAACTGTTGTCTGCCTTTGTTTTGTTTTGTTTTTTTAAATAGTGATCAATAAACAGATTCTTTTGTACCAAATTGCAGAAAGTCTTGCATACACTTCGGCTAATAGTGGTACTTTAAGAGAAATTCCTTGTGGCTTGTAATTCCTTATTGAAGGAAAACGTATTAGGTATTTCTGTAATTCGATTACTCTTGAAAGCATCTCTGGACTCAAGAGATTTAATATTAATCTGGATTAAAAATAGAACACCTGAAACCACTTCCATCCACCTGCACTGGAATCTTCCTTCACTCTGTATCAGTGCCACCACACACAATTTCTGTGATGTTTAGAACAACGATCAGTAGCAGATATCTCTGCTGAAACAAAGGTGGAACAAATAGTTGAAGTGAAAAGAAGATGAGGAGCCACATAAAGAGAATCTGCAATTGTTTTAAGAAAGCTTTCTGTCTTCTGTTTCTGTCCTTCCTGCAAGAGGTTTGTACCCTCTTACATGTTCCAATGCTGAATCAGTAGCTTGTATGGCGGGGCTCAAAAGTGTAAACCCAGTAAGACAATATTGAAAAGATAAATGGGATTCTCTCTTTGAAGATAATAAGATTTTGCAAGGCCATAAATGTGAGGAAAAAGTGTCTTGGTCCGTGTGAAGAATTGCTTCCTGATGTTTTGCACAGGGTCTGGATTCTTTTCTATGATCTCTTCATCCTGTCATTGCTACCTCTCTTCACTGTTTTGCATAGCTAGTAATTAAAGGTCATTTTAGCGCTTTAGAAGTTTATGATGATTTCATGTAATCTACATTTACCAAACAATAGTTTATTTTAATTTTGATTATGTTGAGGAAAATGTGAACAGTTGAAGAGTGATTCATGACCTTTCACTGCATACAGTATATAGGCCTACAGTGTTTTTAGTACGCCCTTTAATGTATGTTTTCATGAGCTCTGGTATCACTGAATCACAGATCACTTTTTTTACTTTACCCTAGTGTAGAAAGAGACTGGTTAATTCAGGACTTCGTATTCTGAGGAGAGTAAATAGACAAGTGGTACTGTATTAAGCGAAATGAGCAAGTTTTTGTGGTGAAACTTGCAAAATGTTTACTGCAGTGTTTGGGGTTTGGCTTTTTTTTCTATACACTTGGATCTGTGACTAACTTGCAGATTAATCCAGGGCTCATTGGAATCTGTGAAAAACCCCGATATTGTCTGTGTCCATTTTATATTCTTAGATCGTTTTTAAAAGTAAGCAAAAGGTCACTTTCTCATGCTGAAAAGATTGTACCTTGCCTTTGAAATGTAAAATAACTAAATAGCATGAATTAGGTGTGGGATCAAAGGCTAAGACGACAATGTTATTAGCAATACAGAGGGAAGGATGAGGTTTACAATATGAAAGTTGACCATAATAAAAAAGTGCTTATCTTTTCTGATAAGAACAATGTTTTGAGGTGTTGTACTTTGTTTTTATTTTTGTAATAAACCACTAATAGGCAAACACAGTTATTTATATTACAGTAAGGGTTGTGTTCATGTGGTTGTTTCAGTCAGCATTTTCTCTAGTTTTGGCTATGGCATTATTTAGTAAATAAGTAAGTCTTGGAAGTGTAATGTCTCCCACTCCCTGTTAGAGTTCAAATATTCCTTTATTCCTATCGTGCTGAAACACAATAGGATCTTTATGTTCTATTGCAGTTTTTTTTTTTTATCTCAAGTGTGCAACACTGTGGCATATATGAATTACTTATGAAAGCATAGTATAATCATTTTCTTTAAAGTTTTTTTTACAGTATTAATCCGTCACTGTTAGTAAAAAAATGACACATCTCATTTGGTGAGAGTGACCTATGATTGCTGCTGTTAAGGAAAAGTGAAGATTCAGTCTCAGTCTGTAGGCATCTGTGCTCTTACTGATGGTGTTGATGTTCCACCATATTTGTCAGGCCAGATAGCTTATTTAATAAGGAGTGCTTTCTATATTGCATTCCCATTTGATACAAACTCTGTGTGATGCTAATTGCATCCCATAGCTTCTAGTAAGAGAAGAATTAAATGCCTTATTTCCTATTTCTGATTCAACTCAGCAAGGAAATTTGAAAAAAAAAAAAAAAGTACATTACAAAAATATAATGGGTTTCAATGTATCCTTTTGTACAGAAAAAATCCTCTGTGCTTTTCACTCTACGTTTTTATGGGGTGGTTGCTAAGGTAATGTTATAACTTGTTGTGGCTTGTGCCGTACATGTTGTGAAAAAAGACTGAATAGGAATGAAGTGTAGCTGTGCCAATTGCATGTGCCCATTTCTGCAGGGAATCTGGGCTCGGGAAGTTTCCTTTCTCAGCAGGATCTGAGATTTAGCATTACATTTTGCTTTCTGATTTTGCAGCATTAATAATGCTTGATATTGAGGCAAGCAGATGTTCATCTGTCTGCAGTAGCTTTGTATTTATTTCAATATCCTACTTCTTTGTGATTCCAGGTGACCTTACCTGCTCTTCTTTGAGCCTTGTGGGCTGAGGGACATCAATGTCCCTCTCTTCTGACTTTAAATCATGAGTAGCTTCTCTGTCAGAAAGCAGCTTTGAAATTGTTTTGTCATACAAAAGGGCGTGATCTTGCAGCAGACGGGGTTCATGGTTTGAGACTTGTTTCCAGTAGTTTTAAATTGTCATTTTTTCCTTTGCTTCTCAATTATTTACAGAGAAAGTATTTCTCTCCTGGGCTCAGCTTACTGAAGAGGATGAGTATTTGAAGAGTATTTGTAAAGTTCATTACATATTTTTTTTTCTCTTTTTCTACAGCTTGCCCTAAAGGACCCTGTACACACTGTGTCATTGCAACAGTTTGTCTATCAGAAGCTAAAGGCACAACAGGAATTGCTGGGTGAGCAAGGCTTCCATGCGCTTATGGAAACCGTGGATACAGAAGTAGTTGCACAGCTGCAAGAATTTTTACAAGGCTTCTAAATAAAATAAAATAAACAAGATTTTGTACGTTCAATCTAGCTTCCAGAAAAACAGAAAAATATTCCAGCCATCTCTTGTATGAAAGAGCCTACTGAAAGCTGAAAATAGTTTGTGTTTAAAACAGAATGAATTTTTTTGTTTCTCCACTGTAAGATTGATAGAATAAATGTAAGTTGGCTTCTGACTACAGTTTGCCAAGTGTTCTGTGTTCTGTGTGTTATTTTTATGTATATGAAGGAAGATGAATTGTATGAGGAAACACGTGTAATGATGTTTGTTTTCTATTCTGTTGATGGTAGGAAAAAAACAAACACACACACAAAAAAGTATTTGATTTCACAAAGGAGAAGAATGTGATTTCCAATCAAGTATTATCCTGTGTTCTGTGCCTTATACAGAATTGCTAGTGACAACATTTTTCTGCAGCTGCTTAAGTAAGGAACTGTTTCAGCAGGAAATACTCAGTTTTTAATTGGGGTTTGTTAAACATTATATGCTCAGATAGACCTGGCTCTGTCTAAGAATCCAGACTTGATAAAAACTGAATACTGCTTTTTGCTTTCAAAATAAAAATCTGCTAAATGTGAATGCTCTCACAAACTGAGAGGGTTTACCTGTACTGTAGGTATTTAAGCTATCAGTGTTAGTGTGTGTCCTGTTTGGTGCAGAGTAGTGTCCTCTCCAGAAGAGCAATGATATCCCAAATCTATTGAGTCCATTTTGATCTTTAGAGCAAGCCCTGTAGATGTAATGAAGACATTAGGCTCAAGAAAGATGATGGAGAAATCTTAAGGATTGTTAGTGATTCAGAGGCAGAGTTCTTCCTTCATTCTTGTGCATTTCTCAACAGAATTAAGTGAGGGGAAGGGGAACAAAGAGAAGCCTATTTTAATCTAATTCTCCTACAGTGACTGACATTTTAGGTGGGGTATCAAAAGAGACAGTTGTTTCCAAGTAAGTGAACTTGGCACAGCACATAACTCTTCCTTGTTCGTTCCATGTTAGTTATACAACTGCAGTGCAAATTATGAAGCTTTCAAAGAGGTAAACATAGTAGTGTCAGACTTCAGGAGGATGCCACTCTTCTGGCTTGGTTTTTATGAATGCTTTGGCACCTGGACAGGCTTGGGTGGTGGGTTAGGGCTCAATAAATTCATGAGGTTCAATAAATCCAAGTGCAAGGTCTTGCACCTGGGTTGCGGCAACCCCTTCTATCAGTGTAAGCTGGGGGATGAAAGGACTGAGTGCAGCTCTGCTGAAAATGACTTACGGGTGCTTAAATGGCAAAGCTGGACATGAGCCAGTAGTGTGCTCTCAAAGCCCCCCAAGCCATTCAGATGCTGGGCTGCATCAAAAGAAGTGTGGCTGGCAGGTCAAGGGAGGTGATCCTGCTCCTCTGCTCTGTACTGGTGATACCTGACCTGAAGTACTGCATCCACGTGTGGAGTCCTCAGTACAGGAGAGACACGGGCCTGTGGGAGCACATGCAGAGAAGGGCCAGAAAAATGATTCAAGGGATGGAACACCTCACCTGCAAGAACAGCATAAGAGATGGGGCTGTTCAGCCTGAGAAGAGAAGACTGGGGAGATCTGAGAGTGGCCTTTCAGTATCTAATGAGGGGCTCTAAGAAGGAAGACGACAGGCTCTTTAGCAGGGTCTGTGGTGATACAACAAAGGCAAATGGTTTCAACCTAAAAGAGGAGAGATTTAGACTGGTTCTATTACAGTAAGTGTGGTGGGGCACTGGCACAGGCTGGCAAGAGAGGTGGTGGATGCTCCAACCCCTAGAGACACTCAGGATCAGGGTGGATGGGTCTCTGAGCAATTCTCTCCTTCCAGGAGAGTTGGTCTAAGCGACCATTAAGGGTCCCTTCCAACTCAAACGATTCTATGATTCTATAAAGCACTATCTGTAAATTAGAGAATGAAGCCTTCCTGCACTGATGGTACTGGATTTATAAGGAGTGACATTCCTGTCGCTTAGTCACTACAGCTCATGTCGTCTTGAATTTTCCTCTTTCCTCTAAGATTGACTAAAAGCTTCTTTGCATGAATTAACATTCACACAGCTAATATCTCTATTGCTAGTTCCAAAACACATTTAAATAGAATCTATTTAATAGATTTAGTGGCTTACTTTCTGCTTTTAATGAGATAGCAATGCATAAATAGACTTGAAGGTAGAAGTACTCACCAAATGTCTGCCTTTCCAGATAGATTTTCAGTGTTGAATAATGACACTGAGTAAAATACCACAGTTTTAGGTAGCTTTACAACTAGTTTTGCTTATTCCAGGCCGTTGGTTAACATCTTCTACCTCAGCTTCTAATGCTGAAGTAAAAGAAAAATTGTTGCCCATTCCAAATTTGTTGATGCCATGGAACTAACTTTGGTGACACTGTAGCGTTATTTTTCAGCAGTGTTCTTAGGATTTCATCAAAGCAGTGTTTCCATGCCTGCATGCATGTTACATGCTGTAGCAGTACCATGTAGTGCAAGATTTAGTACCATTCCTGGCTTTTTTTTTTTTCACAAAGCTATATCATAAACTGGGAGATAGGAAGGAGCCTGATAATGTACACCAAGAGGAGTACCCTCTAATCCAGCAGCACCATTCAGTGCACAATTTGTCACTTTATAACCGTCTCCTTGTCTTGCTACCATTTCCACATTCAGCTATGCAAGCTGAAGGATGCTGTGAAGCTGTGAGTAGAAAAATTCCTTCAGGAAAGAAGATATTTTCCACTTGATTTGTTTCAGAGAAAAAGAGACTTTGATTGTAACACTAAATCGTATTTCTGGAGGTTCTAGAGAATGTCGGTATATAACTGTCCACTATCCTTCCAGAAGGAAGTTTTCATTTTTGTTACCAATTTCATTATTGTGAAAGTTTTCTTTCTTTCTTTTCTGAGTTCTTTCTCTCTCTCCTTCGCAAGTAAAGAAGCTTTCTAGAGGTTACTGAGTAACTAATTTCAGTCAACTCTGGGTTGTACTTGTACTTAAATTGCTCTCATCCAGAGCCTCAATCCTTTTCTTTTTCATCAAAGACATATCACCAGAGTACTTAGTAACTGTTATTGGAAAGTCTAGGGTCAGATGGCTGCAATTCAAATAATTACCTACAGATCTGAGACTTGGATTACATTAATTATTTATTAGTTACCCAGACAACTGCAGGAATGGCAGGATAATACTTCTTTCTGTGTACCTTGGTCTTTTCTATCAGGTTGCAGAGGGGAGAAGTCTCTTCTGTGTTTGAGGGTTTCCTTTTAAATTCTAGTCTTCCACCTCCAATGCTGAAGTGAACTTTATTTGCCTGACTTTAGGAGAATTCAGCCTTCCTTTCCTTTCCTTTCCTTTCCTTTCCTTTCCTTTCCTTTCCTTTCCTTTCCTTTCCTTTCCTTTCCTTTCCTTTCCTTTCCTTTCCTTTCCTTTCCCTTTCCCTTTCCCTTTCCCTTTCCCTTTCCCTTTCCCTTTCCCTTTCCCTTTCCCTTTCCCTTTCCCTTTCCCTTTCCCTTTCCCTTTCCCTTTCCCTTTCCCTTTCCCTTTCCCTTTCCCTTTCCCTTTCCCTTTCCCTTTCCCTTTCCCTTTCCCTTTCCCTTTCCCTTTCCCTTTCCCTTTCCCTTTCCCTTTCCCTTTCCCTTTCCCTTTCCCTTTCCCTTTCCCTTTCCCTTTCCCTTTCCCTTTCCTGTCCTTCCCCTTTTCCTTCCCCTTTTCCTTCCCCTTTTCCTTTTCCTTCCCCTTTTCCTTCCCCTTTTCCTTTTCCTTTTCCTTCCCCTTCCCCTTCCCCTTCCCCTTCTCATCCCTTTCCTTTCCTTCCCTTTCCTCCCTTCCTTCCTTTCTCTCTCTCTCTCTTTCTCTCTTTCTCTCTTTCTCTCTTTTTTTCTCTCTTTCTCTCTTTTTTTCTCTCTTTCTCTGTTTCTTTTCTTTCTTTCTCTCTCTTCCTTCCTTCCTTCCTTCCTTCCTTCCTTCCTTCCTTCCTTCCTTCCTTCCTTCCTTCCTTCCTTCCTTCCTTCCTTCCTTCCTTCCTTCCTTCCTTCCTTCCTTCCTTCCTTCCTTCCTTCCTTCCTTCCTTCCTTCCTTCCTGCATTCCTTCCTGCATTCCTTCCTTCCTGCATTCCTGCATTCCTGCATTCCTGCATTCCTGCATTCCTTCACTCCTTCCTGCATTCCTTCACTCCTTCCTTCCTTCCTTCCTTTTTATTGTTTCTAGAGATTATCAGCTGTTTAAAAGTAGAGTTACTTCATGTTTTTAAAAATCTTGCCAGACAACCAAATTCTTGTTCATATATTCATAACTACATGAGCTTTTTTTTGTCTGTACTGCCCTATCGGGGAGAAACAGTTTTGAAAAGCTTTCAGCAGAGACCATTCCCTACTTTTAGTGGCAGAGGCAGCTGGCCGCATCTGTCTGCAAAAGGTGTTTCATAACACATTATTTCCTACTTCCTACCTGGGACCAGTGAGATTTTAGAAAAATTGCTGCAATTTGTCTGCACATTACCTGCATGTCCTCGTTCATCTTACAGACATCAGTGTACCCAGTGTAGAGTTCTGGATGATTCAGGATTTGCAAGGTGAAAGGGATTACAGAGGTGGTGGCATTGTAGTGGTAGTGCCTACTTCACACTGAGCTGCTGAGCCCTGCTGGTGCTACCACTGCATGGCATCACTGCGCAGCATGCAGGGCAATCTCAGGTCACACAGTACTACCTGTTATCTTTAAGCACATTTCACTGGCATCCCTTATGCACCCCCACGTGGTGCTCCTGTGCATCTCAGGGGGCCAAGGAAGGTCTACCTACTTTCTCTAGCTTTGGGCGGAAGACAGTCTGGTGTTAGGACCATATGCAGAGCCTGTACCATGAGAGACCTGTCAGCACTGCCGCATGCAGCTGAACCGGACCTGTTCTGTTCTCTGCAGCAGTCAAACCTCACATCACCCATGTGGTGAAGTGCTAACAGCAGGTTCTTTTGGTGCATGCAACAGACCTCAGCACAGGTGCTGATGGACTCACAGGTGTGAGGGACTTTTGGCTAATAACCACATAATAACACTGTGATTAGCTTTCTGAGTAATATTTCTGACTCGGCATACTTTTGTATGCATTAGAACACTGTCTGAGATTATTCTTTTGCATTGTTGTCTCAAAGCTTGCTGGGGACACAAATGAACAAGTCCAAGCCGTGGTTGAGAAATCCTTTTTCTGGAGAACACTGATGGACAAGTCCTGGGCATGGGTTGCAAAATCTTTTGTCTGAGGGACAAAGATGGACAAGGCCAGGGGCAGTGAAAGAGTGATAGCTGCAGATTAATGGCCAGGAAGTAGTCTTTTGTGTGAGCTTATCTCGAGGAAAATGGCAGTTTCAGGAGGTACTGCACATGAATCTTACCCAATGCCCAGGAATGCCACACTGGCAGAAAAAGAAGGATAGAAAGAGGACCTACAACCATGAGGTTAGCTTTTCTGGCAATAAATTCGTGAAGAAGAAAAGGTTTCTGACATAAGAAACCTCACAACCCGCCTCTCTCCCTCCTGGACTCGCTCTGCGCTCTACCAGCATGCTGAAGAAGAACAAAGGTGTCTGCCATCAGATTCCATGCTATGGAATTCCTGCATGCTGACGGACTCTCCTGGACCTGCTACCTGAGTCCTGCTGCTTCCTCCCAGC
Source organism: Tetrao urogallus (assembly GCF_951394365.1). Lineage (NCBI taxonomy): Eukaryota > Metazoa > Chordata > Aves > Galliformes > Phasianidae > Tetrao > Tetrao urogallus. The sequence continues at coordinate 55,664,085 of NC_136816.1, read as the reverse complement.
CTGGCTCTGCGACTTCTTCCTGCTACCTGCTTGCTTCCCAAGGCTGGCCACACTGCTGCTGCTCTCCCCCTGCACTTTTGCCTCAGGCCATCAGAACGGCATGCAACAGATCCTGGTGGTGACTATCCCTGCTTCACTCAATTCTTGCTTATTTCCTATCTTTTCTATTGCCCTCCTTCCCTTCCCTGTCACTCCAATTCATAATAGTCACCATCCTTCCCTTCCCTGTCTCCCTGATTAGGATTTATAATAAACTGGTCGGACCAACATTTGAACCGTTGTTTCTTAATCTCACACTGGATATACAGACATTAAAAGCACCTCCTCTCCCTCCTATAAATTGGAGCAAGACAGGCACAAGTTAAATTTGTCACTGGATGTTCAGCTTTTCTTATTGGAAGATTTTACTCCAGGACTTGGATTACAAATTAAAATAACTGTCATAATTTTACTACTTATCTGAAAACAGTTATCAGCACAATGGAAACAAGTGTCTGCCTGCACATGGTACTATATCAGTACTGAAACAGCACTGAGTACTGCAACAAACTGCGTGAAACAGAAGCCATGAAATCGTTTCTGAAAATCTCCCTAGGAAGGATCTTTGCTCCAGCTGCCTTTTCAGCTTTGTTTGTCAAAGAAAACAGTAAATTGAGGGTTTTTTTGTGTGTGGGTTTTTTTTCTTTCTACAGCATAATTAAACTCCTGAGGTTTACAGATATTATCACCTCACTTTTCAGGAGAAGCAGTAGCTCTGAAGCTGAAGACATGCCTCTTCTCTCTGATAAGAGCTCAGTGTCTGTGCATGATGGGGGGCAAGGGGAGGGGTACGAGGCATGAGGAGGTGCTGCAAAACTCCAGGTGCTCTCAGGTGCCTTGGTAAAAGACACTTGAGAAAGCTCTCTTAGACGTTAGGTAGGCGAAGTAACGCTCTCTGACTGACAACAGGAAGAATTTGCAGAAGGAAGCCTGGCTCCAGCAGTGATCTCTGGAGACAGCAGAGGAGGAAAGAGGGGCTGTGTCTCTCTGGGTTGTTGAAGTTACTACGCAGGCACATTATTCAGGCTACAAAGGAAAGGATGTCAGAGTGCTGAGATGTTTTCCTTCCTGCTACAAACTTGTCTTGTTTGTTTTCCAAGGGTTAGACCACAGTTTTTCTTTTAGAATGGACTTAGTCTCGGACTCAGTTTGCTAAGGAGTGCGATCACCTTAACAAAACTGTTGACGAAAATCTGTTTTTCTTCTTGTTGGTCCCCACGGGTATGTTCTTTCAGGACCAGGAATGTCGATCAAGATCCTGAATGGAGGCACAGCTCCCAACAGTGTTCCTTACCAGATGGGTTCATTTTTTTGGTGGCTCAGTAATGATAAATATTACTTCTATAGGCCGTGTCACAGGCACACTATCAGATCTACAGTCAACAATATTCAGTAACTTTTACTGTACTCTATTGTTTTTCGTTTTAGCATAGTTCCCAACTCCTGTGATTCTCATAAATTACAGTTCATGGTGTTCTTTGAACAACGACACATGCTGTATCTTCACTTATCCAATGCAGCACCTTGCAATTAAGGCGTGCATTTTGAAGGCTTTCCAAATGCAGTTGCTTGTCTTGCTTAATTGCTGCAACGTCAAAAAATAAATGATTAATTACTAATTTTAAAATGTTCATGATTGCCGTCTTTCTACTAGCTGTGGTTAATAATGATGACTAATCATGAGATAATCAGATCTGAGTGGTTCTGTAGAAACTTTGCTTAAGGTACAATAGCTTTTTCATTTTATATTTTGTTCAGATGAAAACAAAATTGAGCCCCTAAAAAATTGCTAGGGAGGCTCAAATGTTTAAAATCATTGTATTCCCTATATGTTACACTTGTCAGGCTAAAAACATACTTCTGCCCTGACTATTGCTTAGATTATCACGTACTACTTAGATATTGATCACGAAGGAATTTTCTCACAGATTTACATAAAGTGAGTGATTTACATCAGCTTTCAAAGAACGCACTAAAATAATTGTAAAGGAGCAAAAATGAGTTTGCTGCAAATGAGGCAATTCTGCCACCAGTGTGCAGGTGTAACTCAAGTATGGCTTTTAAAATAACATTCCACGTTGAGGGACATTTCATGCCTGAAGTCAGCAGTGGCTGTCAGCAGGTGGCAAATTGTCCCCTGGGCTGGAACAGTGCAAGTAATTGGCTTTTTCACTTTCTTTGCAGACAAAGAAAAAACGATGGCTTTGCAAAAAAAAAAAAAAATATATATATATATATATATATATATATATATATATATATATAATGTGTGTGTGTGTGTGTGTACATATGCACATATATCTATATATATATATCTAATAGGTGACCCAAGATTAAATGCTGTATTCCTTTTTTAGATTTCTTAACCAGATTTTAATAAAATGGCTGCAGTTTTTGAGATAAAGCTGTCACCTTTGAGCATGTCAAAAATCTAGAAGATTTAAAATAAATATTCTTATGTGAGACAATTTGCTGAACCTGCATGTTTTCTCACTAGCTAAAACTAGTTTTCAGTTCCCGCATTTCATTAACCTCCAGAAAGCTTACTCAATTCTATTATGGAATTTCATATCAGTATAACTCTTCAAAGGTGGTGACACACCAGTACTTGAAACAATGGCAAAAACAAGTAAATAATTAGTCATTTTGACTGTGACTGTGGGTTGTCATCACTTTCTTCAGTGAGTTTTAACTGCTTCCTAACAAGAAAGACCATTGAAGCAGTGTTTTGAAATAAAGATAAGATGCTTACATGATGTGACTGAACTGAAAGCTGATTTTTTCCAGTATTTGTTCTAGAAACATCTTTGGTGTTACTTGGGGAGAATAACAGAATGTGTGTTGCTCAGTATTTGTGTTTTAAGCTGAGAATATGTTTCTCAGTTATTCAGGAAAAACAACTGAATCAACCATATGCTGTAGACAACTATAATACCAGCCTAAGAAATCTGGAATTTCTGATAAGCAAATTCTCAGAGGGTGTCCAAATCTGTAGAACAATAATAACAGATATTCTGCTGCGTGGCCATGCTTCAGAAGTACATGAGTCATTTCTGAAGTAGTCCCTGAAGTATTTGAAAACAAATGTTATTTTACTTGTGTACTCTCTTTCTTCCAGCTGTTATCTGATTTTTTTGGTTAAGTAAAATTTGACAGATGTATCTTCCAGGTTGCAGGTTGCTGAGGAAAACTGGAAATCCACATATAATAGGAATGTGAGGTTTTGTATGCGTATGTAGAACTTAAAACTTTGCAAAGGAAACAGAGATCTTGATCTCATCTGACTCATGAAATGCTCTGTTATACATTTTTTCACTTTTAGCACAGAGAGAGAATTTTATCTTTTTTTATATGTATAGCAAATGCATGGCAGTTCAGTAGCACACATATTTTTTTTGTTCTTTTTTTTTAATTTTTTTTTTTTTTTTTTAATATGTATTGAAAACTTTAATATAAGGCCCTGAGAACTACAGTCAAGGACAAGAAGATGGATTAATCCAATAGCTTTAGGTGTTGGAAGCAGGAAGAATCCTGTGTTGTCTCACTGTAGATGCTTCTTACCTATTTTATTTAATGCTCCTGTAATGCAGAATGTATCAATAGTCAGGAGTTTTCTTCTGGCTTTTTGTTCCTAGCTTTGCTCAGTTATTGAAGCATTTTGTTGTACTGTCTTCCTTCTGAAACCAGCCTGAAACAGAATTGTTCTGCTCCACAGCATTTCTCTTCCCTCCTGTCCCTCCAAAAATGCCTCTACCTAAAATCAACAAGTGTCTGTGGGCCTCTTTCTTGAGCTTCCTGGAAATTGTTGACAAAAGTATAGCTGAATGAAAGGAGCTGGACTTTGAGTGTCATATCACTTGTGCTGGTGAGGGGACTGGGCTGTTGCAAAGGCGAGATCCTAACATCTCAATAATTAGAGGTGGAAAGCAGATGGGGAATAGGCAGTTCTCAACCTGATATAAGGCTTATAGCAAGATGGCACAATATTCTCAATTAGAGCTTGTTCTTGTTAAATTTTATTGATGGTTTGGAAGTGCTGATGAACAGTTAATTGGCAAAAAAAAAAAATAAAAAATCTAACTGTGCAGGGTAGTCTAGCAGTATAAAAGCAGATGAACAAGAAGGAGTAATGAGCCTTGCAAGAGATGTCCAGACTCACCCACCCATGTATGGCTGGTTAAAAGGAAATCCAGCTACTGAGTGGAGAGAGAGTTTGAACAAGTTTAGTGAATTATGGAGAAAAAGGGCTTTTATACAATTGCTTTTTGTCAGAAGGGGTGTGTTGAGACCACCAAACACACTCCTCCTTCTCAAGTGAGGTCTGCTACAACAGGTTGTGCAGGACCATGTCCAGCTGAATTTGACTGTTTTCACTGATGGGGACTTGACAACCCCTCTGGGCAACATGCTTGACCACCCTCACAGTGAAAAAGTTTTTCCTGTAGTTCAGGTGGAATATCATAGGCTTTGGTTTGTGCCTACAGCCTTCTGTCCTGTCAGTGGACACCACTGAGAAGAGGCTGGTCCCTCTTATTTATCCCCTCTCATCAGGCACTTACACACTTGCAAAAGACTCCCAGTCATATTCGAATCAAAAGGAACTTATTGTTGAGAGGTTTAGGGAGAAAAATACAGTGTAAATGATGGACTGGAAATGTCCTTCATCTAGGGTAGGCAAAATGAGTGAAACCCTTTGGAGGAAGATCTTGATCTAAATACTGCTTGTTGTGGAAAAGAAACAAGAGCATTCTGGGGTTGAGTGGAGAACTTCTCAGCTTTAGGATCCAAGGGCTGGACCCAAACTAAAAAAAAAGTGTGAGGATTCCCATAGTCTGGAGGGTTGTTGCAAAAAATCTCTAATGAGGAAGTAACCTGAACCTTGTTCAAGACAGTATTTCAGGAGCAAGGGCAAGACGAAGAAAGGTCTTCTTCGTAAAATGTACAGATCTGTTTGTTTTATGGCAAAGGGACGAGTTCTGATTTGGTGAAACAAAGACTGGGGATAGGAGAAGAGCTTTTGCCTTGAGGCTTTTGGCTGGTGAACTGCATCATTAAAGCAAGTTAATTTGTGATTTGATCACATAAGGTTGAATTTGTTCACAAGGTCTGAATTGAGGTTGAATGGTGTAAGATGTAAGAAGTATTATTTTGACTTGGTTCATAAATGATCTTGCTCAAAGACAGGCGAACATTGGAACTTCTCTTATTTGAAGGCTCAGGCAATGGGCTGGAGCACATCATCCACTGTTTTATATGCACACAGCCATCTGCACACTTATGTTGCAACTGACACAAAGCCAGTGGTAATTTTTTCATTACAGTATGAGAAACCCAGTGGATGTCAGTCTCTGGAATTCAAGGTCATTGCTTTAGTATGTCAGAATGTGTGGGTTTAACACCAAAGACACACTGAAATATGTATTATCACCCACAGGTTCTTGAGTAAAATAACTTGATTTAATTTTCACTTTATGTGAAATGAGTTTGTAAACAGTGAAATAAGGATACAAGACAGATTTAGAAGCTGCTGTTGTTCTATTCTGTCCCCTTCTCATTACTTCCATGCAACATTAAAGCTATTCAGAACATTTAAACCTAGTAGAGCATGTCAGAGGCTGTTCTATTTTTATATTTTTTGAACCTCTTTTATATTGTTTTAAAGAATTCCATAATGTTGCTCTTTGTTGAAAACTGTGTTAGAATGGCATTTCCCTATTTATGAAATCAAAAACCAGAAAAAGTTCTGTTGTTTTGGTGTTGGTTTTTTCGTTGTTGGTATTTCTTATTTGTTTGGTTACTTATAACACCTGTTTGTCAGGCCATCATTAATAAGCTTTATTGCAATTACAGGTATATGCAAATTAGAATAAGCAAATTAGCCAAAAACTATAACAAGATAATCTAGATAAAACTATAACAAGGCATTAGGTTACCTTGTTCATTCAAGATCTTGTGAGTTTGATAGGCAGGTAGTTGGAAATTGAGGTGGAAATTTCCTCACGTTTCCAAAAATTTCCTGTATTTCCTTTTATTTGCAGTTTGAAATGACTGCAGATGCATCTTCTTGTTTACTGCATTTTTAAATCAGTTCTCTCCGGTCTGAAGATTGAGATGGTAGCACAGACCTCACAGAATCAGTCCTGCAGGTTTATTTTATTCCAATTGCACTTTACAGCCTATGACTCTCAGCTGTGTGGACAGCTGTATTCTCTGCTGTGTGGTTTCACTGAGCCATGGCTCAGAATGGGACAGTCTCAACTGCCTTCTTGGAAAAGGCAAATGCAGTAGTCAGAGGATGCCCTCATAAAGAGCTCAAGAGAAATAGACAGCCAAATGGAGGGAGAGGATAGAACAAGTGAGCTGTGGGGACGAGAGTGGGAAAGACAAAGGAAGGAGAAAATGATGTGGGCTGATGTGAAGACAAAAGTAAGAAATGTATGGTGTGAGCTATGAAAATGATAAATACAAATGTATGTAAAACAGGAAAAGCAACGGTGTTGGAGTGCTTGAAGCCCCATTCATACCATAGCAATGGAAACCATGACATATCTCATGCGGTTAGGAGTGCATTTCAAGGTCTTAAAAGAGGAACTGAGAAGCAACATTTAAAGGCAGAACATGTCCTGCTCTCACAAATACCACCCATACTGTTTTATTTGGGTGATTCTGTGGAGTCAAGAGTTGGATTCAATGATCCTTCTGGGTCCCTTCTGACTTGGAATTTTCCATGATTCTGTGATTCTATATGAAGTTACCACCTGGCTCACTATTTGTGTATGATGTCCACCTGTTTTAAGTAGGAATTATGCTGTATTTGCTTTGTCTACTATGAACTCACAGTGAAGATGCACAAAACCGCAGGAGTTCCAAGCATAACATATCAGAGACAAGTCACTGAGTTACAGTTATACGAATGCTTTCGGTTATTTCCACTTGGCTCAAATAAGGATGTCAAGTATTACCAGTGAAAAAACTGGCAATGAAACATGGCTGTGATCCTACAAAACAGTGGGATGCTTGCCTTCCCCTACAGGGAGAGATTGTCCCGTGGGATCTGATCTCTGGCACTGCCAGTCTACTGACTCTAAATCCACTCAGGGTTACTTTAACATCTCTTTCAGCAGAAGCAATATAATCCGCAGTCTCTATCGTTTCCACTTGCCCACGGTTATAGCTGCACTTTGAAAAGTCAACAAAAACTAACAGTAATAAAAGAAGGTATTTTCTGTGTGCAAGTTCCTGGTTAAATACAAGTTCTCATTCATCTTCATTTTGCAGTAAATTGAGGTAAAATAACACAAGCTTTGAGTCCATGAATAGTACAGATTATAATCAGAGTTCTTCCCCCTCTATCTGGAGGTACAATTTAGAGTGCAGTAGCTATGCCACAATAATAAACCAACACTGTCACTCTAATAAAGTGCTGGCAACTGTGACTAAGGTAATTGATACATCGTCCAAGGCACCCCTCCTCTCCTCTGTTCTTTGTCATGTGAAATGGCAAAATGTAGCTTGGAAGTAGCTCAATTATTCCTGCTTGGAGTAAGGGATGGAAAGATTTTTTTTTCTCCCTCTTCAGTTGTTTAGGGATCAATAGAGCAGAATAATTTTACAGTTTACTGCATAGATATTAACAGATTACCCACAGCCAGGTCCAGAAACACTGCATCTAGGTGGGTCTGCACAGCATCGGGGTAGGTCAAATAAGACCTCATTGTACTAATGCAGCATTAATGCTTATCTGCCAGAGTTAGCCTGAATTTATTAGAATTCATGTCTAAATAAACACTAAGAAACAAACACTCTTAAACTGATCAAATTCAGCAGCACAACAATTTAGGTGTTTCTGCTACATTCTTAATCCACAGCCTGGTTGTTACAGTTCATACATGCCAACTGTGTCTTACTACAGGTAAAGCCAGTTAAAAATACGGTGCTGGGTTTGGAATGTACTTGTAGAGGTGCAAAAAAAATGGATCTAGACAACATAAATGCTTGAAGAATACACAAAAAATACTTTTATATGTGGTCCCTTCACCCAGTATTCTGAAAACATAAGGAGGGGAAATAAACACTGCTGAGCATCCAAGTCCATCTCCCTGCCATGGCTATGTCAGTGACATGGTGCATGAAGAGCTCTGCTCCTGAGGTAAGAGGCTCTTACTGGAGCAACAAAGGCAACCAAATCAGTAGATCAGTGAAAGAATTAGGAAACTGCTTCATGTTCCCTCCTATGGGCTCTGTGTGGAGCTCTGTCTATAATATACGTATGAGACTGCTGTTCACATAGCTGTGTTCTGGCCAAGTGGCATCACTTCTGCCTTCAAGAAAGGCTGATGTTGGGCATTCCAGGCTCCTGCTAGGGCTCCTGGCATCTCATGATGCACTCTCAGTGCTGTGCATGGGCAGTGGTTAAGGCTCTGCAGACTAATACTGCTCTTGTTAATATCATTTTTTGCTCCACGTTCTCCTTGCCCCTGCTTATTGCTCTAAGGTGTGGGATGCTGTGTTCCACAGTGTCTCTCTTCACAAGTAGTGATTGTTACCGCTGAAGTAGCCTAGATAACACTGTAGGACTCTTCTGTTTGAAAAACAAAACAAAAAAAGTTTATGGTTACTCAGGAGTTATTTTATGATCCTCTAAAAATACCAGGTGTATCAAGGCAGATTCCTCAGCTGGTTGCACTGCTATAACTTGCAGAATGTTGCGGCATCTGAGTCTTTTCTGAATTGTGATGTGGCATGCATATCAGCCCCAGCTTTAGCCAGTTGCCGTAAAATTTGCCACAAGCAAATGTCTGCCTATTGTCACTATGCTGCAGCAGAGCCTCAGATGAGAAAACCTACCAATTTAAGGCTTGAAGAAAGGAAGGACAAAAGCATTATAAATGGGATAATGACAATATCTAAGAGCAATTCATGGAAGGAGAACGAATAATCCTGTACAATTACTTTTAGCAGATGATAGAGAGTCCTAACAGCGTGATACTGCTTTCTGTCCCTGTAAGAGATGAATGGGAAGACAGAACTAATAACTTTCCTCTGGGGTGAAATGTTCCCAAATACGGAATGGCAATTATACCTGAGAGTTTATTGCTTTTGATGTGCAGGAGGGAGGAAAGGGGATAAATTGAATGGACTTGCTTACCTTAGCAGCCATTACCAGAGCTCTTTTTTCAAGTCTACAGCTGAATATGGGCAATGCCATTAACCCCAGGTAGTCCAATCTATCATATTACATGTTTCATGGCTGCACTGCTGTAACAATGCAGAGACTGCTAGCAGTTCTGCTAATTAAACAACCAGCACTGGGAACAGCAATGCAGAAACTTACACCTACCCTCCACTGAAACACTGTTTATAAAATAGCACTTTTTCATCTGTGGGAAAAGTCTCTGATGGCAAATTGTCTCTTGACAAAGGCTGCATTATTTATGAGAAGAAAGCAACTGCTTTCTTAAGAATAATTTTTTGAAACAGGCTAGTAGTATGCAGCCTGTATGTAAATAAGGTTCTTAACTTCTACACAAAAAGTCAGGTATCTTACTGGAGAGCATCCAGAGGAGGGCTACAAAGCTGGTGAAGGATGTGGGGGGCAAGGAGAGTGAGAGGTGGCCTGGGTGTGTCGGGCCCAAAGCAGAGGAGCTGACAGGAGGTCTGATGGTGGCTGCAGCTCCTCACAGGGAGCAGAGGGCAGCGCTGAGCTCTCCTCTGCGTGACAGCGACAGGGCTGAGGGAGCGGCATGGAGCTGTGCCAGGGGAGGGGCGGCTGGGGGGGGCTGGGGACACGGTCTGCAAGAGAGTGGTGGCATGGAAAAGGGTCTCCACAGCACTGATCACAGCCTCCAGTGCTGGAGTTCGAAGAGTGTTGGAATAATGGCACAGGGGTTGAATTCTAGGTAGTACTGTGTGGAGCCAAGAGTCTGACTTCGGGATTTTTGTGGGACCTTTCAACTCACACTGTACTGTAGTATTAATTGCTCTAGCTGTACAGAATTTATAAGATATTTTTTAAAGCTTCTGCAAGCAGCTTTTTATTCCTTTTCTCTCTATAGCAGTGTAATGACTTAAGGACTAAAAGAAGGTTCAGTGTTCTCCAAGAAGGACCCAAACTAAAGGTCCCTCAATTACAAACAATCACAAGGAATGGAATTTCAAAGTTGTCCCTCTTTCAGCGAGTTCCACAAAGAGCCTTTAACCAGTTGTACTGACTAATAAACATCTGCTGTCAGTAATGAGGAAGGAATTGCTCAGAGCTAAGTAGCTACAATCCCTATGCTTGCAACGTCTGAAGTATGGTGAACCATGTAATTACATAAACACCAAATAACTTCGAATTTTAACACTGCCCTCCACCAATGCCTGATGTAGATCCTAATTCATTGCAGGATCACCATGGATCACGGAGCTTTGGTTAGAATATATAAAGAACATACAATTTTTGATAGTGACTCTGCACATTCTTGGCATATCTATCAATCCTCTTTTTCATCTTTTGTTCTTGTCATCAGAGATATCCTTTCCCGCTGAGTTGCTCTGTTATATGGTGAGAGAAAAAGCTATGAAAATTATATTAAAAAAGCTGGGTTGCTTCTTCTAGCAGCTGGGGTGGTGTGAGAAAGCACATTACGAAAACATGGCTCTGCAATACACAAACTGGCAAGATTGTAAATGTCAGGAGGAAGTCAGTCTTCTGGGCATTAATGAGGCAAAAACTGGCACGAGAACCTTCTGACAATGCTGGAGATGTCTTTGATGTAAATGTAAAGGCCATGATGAGTAGATTTGTTCCTCAGGGAAATTATTTGTGTCAAAAAAAGTATCCGGCTGTGTGAACTACTTTTTTCTCCAGTTATATGTACTTCTGAGGACTGTGCTTAAAAACAATAAGAGGAAAACACAAAATAGTGTCCCATGGGATACGTTATGCATGTATGCAGAGCTTCTACAATACCCAGGAGAAATCCATTCTGTGTGGCTAGATTGTTAAGGCCTAGACAAAGGCTGCAAGTCTGTTAAGCCTACTATCAGAGATCAAAAATGCAATGTTTATCAAGTAAAATATTCTAAACCAAATTGCCGATGTTTTTTTTTTTTTTTTTTTCTTCTTCTTCCACTCAAAAGTTTGACTGAAGAGAAGAGCAGGTTGTCACAATGAAGAGTAAGTTGTTGGGCATTTTTAGAAAGTCACTGCTCAAAAACCTGAGAACTACATTTATAGCTTTGGGTATAGCTTTGGAACGAGTGTGTGGAAAGTCTGAAAATAGTTGTATTTAGCATAATGTTTTTTTCTGTCATAAGCTTAACCGTATGCAGTGTTCAGACAAGAATTTTCTTAGTTTACTTGGTTTGCAGCCTGCCTTTTGAGATATGTGAACATTTTTCAGTATACAGATACCTGAGAATCTTCATAACTATTAATACAGATACACAGAGTGAGAGGAGAGCAGGTGTGTATTCATTCAAGTTGGTCGTTTTCTTTCATTTTCAGTTCCTGGAAAGGGACAGAAATTAGTTAGATGAAGCGTATTTATTTCTCCCAAAGATGTTCAGACAGCTTTTTATGCTTCCCTGTGGCTGGTGAACTTCGGAAAGAAGGATAAAGTCAGCTGAACCTCAGCCCATAGTGGTGAAAGGAACTGATTCCACTGATCTGTGCTCTGGTTCTTAAAATTTATGGATGCAGTTCTTCATTCCCATTGGCAGTGGAGAGCTTGTGGGTGAGAATCAAGGGGCGGACTGGTATGGCTGACACTGTTGTGGGAGTGTGCTACAGGCCCCCCGATCAGGAGGAGGAGGTTGATGAGGCCTTACACAAGCAATTGAAGCAGCGTCGCGATCCCAGGCGCTGGTGCTTATGGGGGACTTCAATTATCCAGGTATTTGCTGGAAAAGCAATGTGGCCAGGCACGTGTGGTCCAGACGGTTCCTGCAATGTGTTGAAGACAACTTCCTGATGCAGGTGGTTGAGGAATCGACGAGGAGAGGGGTACTGCTGGACCTTATTCTCACTAATAGAGAAGGGCTTGTCAGGGAAGTAAAGGTCGGGGGCAGCTTGGGTTGTAGTGACCACGAGATGGTGGAGTTCAAGATCCTGAGTGGAAGAAGTAAAGCAAAAAGTGGGATTGCTATCCTGGACTTTAGGAGAGCCGACTTCGATCTCTTCCAGGACCTACTTGGAGCTGTCTCATGGGCTAGGGTGTTGGAAGGGAAGGGGGCCTGTGAGAGCTGGTGGGCATTTAAGCAGCTCTTCTTCCAAGCTCAGGATCGGTGCGTCCCTGTGAGGAAGAAATCGGGAAAGGGCGGCAGGAGACCTGTGTGGATGAGCAAGGAGCTCGTGCGCAAACTCAAAGGAAAGAAGAAGGCCAATGAAATGTGGAAAAAGGGTCTGACTACTTGGGAAGAATACATGAATGTTGTCAGGGTCTGCAGGGATGCGACGAGGAAGGCTAAGCCTGCCTGGAATTAAATATGGCAAAGGGGAAAAAGGATAATAAAAAAGGCTTTTTAAAGTACGTTAACAGTAAAAGAAAGACTAGGGAGAATGTGGCTCCCCTGCTAAGTGACGGGGGTGTTCTGGTAACGGGGGATGCTGAGAGGGCAGAGATACTGAATGCCTTCTTTGCTTCTGTCTTCAGTGGAAAAGCTGAATCTGAAACCCTGGAGGTCAGTGAGAGGGTCTGGGGAATGGAAGACCTCCCTTCAGTCAGGGAAGAGGTGGTCCGAGAGCGCCTAGGCAACACCAATGTTCACAAATGCATGGGACCCGATGGGATGCATCCACGGGAGCTGAGGGAGCTGGCAGAGGTGATTGCTGAAACGTTTTCTGTCATCTTTGAGAGGTCTTGGAAGACAGGGGAGGTGCCTGAAGACTGGAGGATAGCCAATGTCACTGCGGTCTTCAGAAAGGGCAAGAAGGAAGACCCAGGCAATTACAGGCCAGTCAGCCTCACCTCTGCCCCTGGAAAAGTGATGGAACAGCTGGTGCTGGATGTCATCTCCAGACAACTGGAAGAAAAGGAGGTTATCAGGAGTAGTCAGCATGGGTTCACAAGGGGGAGGTCATGCTTGACCAACCTGGCAGCCTTCTATGATGTTGTCTCTGGCTGGGTGGATGGGGGGAGAGCAGTGGATGTAGTCTGCCTTGATTTCAGCAAGGCTTTTGATACTGTCCCCCACGACATCCTTATAACAAAGTTGAGCAAGTGTGGGATAGATGAGTGAACAGTGAAGTGGGTTGAGAACTGGCTGACTGGCAGAGCGCAGAGGGTCGTTGTTGGTGGTGCAGAGTCTGGTTGGAGGCCTGTAACCAGCGGTGTTCCTCAGGGGTCGGTGCTGGGTCCAGTCTTGTTCAACATCTTCATCAATGACCTTGATGAGGGGATAGTGGCCACCCTCAGCAAGTTTGCTGATGATACGAAGTTGGGAGGATTGGCTGACACGCCTGAAGGCCGTGCTGCCATTCAGAGAGACCTGGACAGGCTGGAGAGCTGGGCAGAAAAAAACCAGATGAGGTTTAACAGAAGCGAGTGTAGAGTCTTGCATCTGGGGAGGAATAATTGCATGCAGCGGTACAGGTTGGGGGATGAGCTGCTGGAGAGGAGCTCTGCAGAGAGGGACCTGGGTGTCCTGGTGGATGACAGGTTGGCCATGAGCCAGCAGTGTGCCCTTGTGGCCAAGAGGGCCAATGGCATCCTGGGGTGCATTAAAAAGAGCGTGGCCAGCAGGTCGAGGGAGGTGATCCTCCCCCTCTACTCTGCCCTGGTGAGGCCTCATCTGGAGTACTGCGTCCAGTTCTGGGCTCCCCAGTACAAAAAAGACAGGGATCTCTTGGAAAGAGTCCAGCGGAGGGCCACAAAGATGGTGAAGGGCCTGGAGCATCTCTCCTATGAGGAAAGGCTGAGTGAACTGGGTCTGTTCAGCCTTGAGAAAAGAAGACTGAGAGGGGACCTGATCCAGGTCTATAAATATCTAAGGTGTGGGGGGCAGAATGGCGAGGCCGGACTCTTTTCAGTGGTGAGTGGAGACAGGACAAGGGGAAACAGGCAGAAATTGCAGCATAGGAAGTTCCGCACAAATGTGTGCAAGAACTTCTTTACAGTGAGGTGACGGAGCACTGGAACAGGCTGCCCAGGGAGGTGGTGGAGTCTCCTTCTCTGGAGATGTTCAAGACCTGCCTGGATGCCTACCTGTGCGACCTGCTGTAGGGAACCTGCTTTGGCAGGGGGGTTGGACTCGATGATCTCTGGAGGTCCCTTCCAACCCCTACAGTTCTGTGATTCTGTGATTCTGTGGCTGTTAATGCCCATTCTACATTTTAAACCTGTTGTTGTTGTTTGGGCAGAAATATAACTTGCACTCATGTGTATCTACCAGGCCTAAAAAAGAAAATTACACTTCCAAAAATTTGTCAATAATGAGAAACTGATAACCAGCTTGCTCCATGTAATTGTCTCACAATAATTCTGCTAAACTCTCCCTTGCTGTTTGTGACTCTCAGTCTTTTTCTCTATAGTTGTATAGTGTCCTGAAACAGCCCAGTCATCTGTGCAGTTGGCTTGCAGTCCTTGTCATGCAGAAACTGGGGTTTCTTGAGACCCCCCACCGCTGAACATGGAAAGTCTTTGGGAGGCCAACACAGTGAAAATATGCACTTGTGATGGAGAATGGTGTTCAGCCTCTGAACCAAACACAAGGCTCAAACAAAACCTCTGTTAGAGTAGAGAGACTTCAGCAACACCTGTGACTGCTTCACCTTATTTTTTTCTTTTTTTTTTCTTTTTTGATTGCTTTGAATTTTTTCTCTATGAGGCTTCTGTTGTACAACAGCTAGAATAATCTACAGAATGATGGCGGGGCTGAGGACTTGGAAGTGAATACATAGCAGGATTTTCATCTTCAGAGAGCAAAAGCTGATGTTCAGACACAGCAGCTGTTTTTCTTGATAGGCTTTTAGCAAGAATATGATAGTATCAGAGAAGGTTTTACAAAGCTGAAAAATCAAAATAAGTGCACGTGAAGATACTAGGGTCATGCAATGTTTTGTTCTAAAAGCTGAGATTTAAGGGTAGTCTTGTGAAAAATTTATGAGATGGAAGTAAAATGTGCTTTTAAAAATCAAATAAAAGACTAAAGACTTCTGAATTAAAATCTCAACTGCTAAATTCCATTTGAATTATGTAAGTTTTCAGTAGTTATTTGGGTAATATGTTAATATAATTCTTAAAAAGTGGATAAACGTAAGTATTTTTGAAGGCTTGGAAATTCTATATCTCTGTTGCTCTAGAAACTTTTGATAAGCCTCGGCAAGAGCCCATTTTTACAAATACTATATATATGTATATCAGCACATATATATATATATACACATTAAAAATACTGCAAACACTTTGGGCTTCTTACTATTTGTATTTTTATTTTTTTTAAATAATAGTAATAACTGCAACTTGTGCATATGTTGAGGGGATGGCTGATTGCTGTTCCTTCCATAACCAGTGTGGACATTCCTGTTTTTGTAGTAATGATTTGCTGGAGATAACTCTGCAAGTTTTTAATCTACTGTTGGTTTAGAGGCCATATAAACCTTCACTTTATGCTGATGGCATTAATGGTTTGCAAATTAGAACAGAGGTACAGAGACTTCTGGATCAGGATCAGGATTTTGGACACATTATTGATTATCCAGATTGAGATAAGTCGTCTTAATTTGCACTGTCTAGGAAATTGCAGTAATGCTTGCCTAGGTTATATAATATACTGAAGCTAATGAAATTATTTGAAAGTATTGGAATAAATTCATTTTAATTAGAAGGTTTCAGGGATTGTGAAGATTCACAAAGCAATATAAGCTTTGATGAAACCAGCATCAGGTTTTTGGTTTTTGTAGTACTTAATGTCTGCACTGAGCAAAAATAGAGAGGGACATATAAAATATCAAAAGACACATACTGGTAAAATAAACACTAATACATCCTAGTGCATGATATCTAGAGAGTGAGTTAAAATAGGTGAAAAGAAGTGAAACTTTTCTTCTTTGGTTCTGTTAATGTGGGATAGGAAAAGGCAGAAATACATGTAGGTTCTGAGTTAGAGTGGAAAGAAAAAGACGCATTAGAGTGAATTCTGGTGAGAATTCAGTTCAGTTTCTCAAGCCAGCTTGATTCTGTTGAATTTCAAATGAACACCCAAAATTTGAGATCTCTAGTTACATTTTCTAAACCGTATAAATCTCACTAAATAAAACCTTGTGCTTTTTTTTGCAATATGAGCGCTGAGTGACGAGCATCTGGTGTGTTGGGGCTTGTTTGTTTTGACAGACCAGCTTACATCAGCAAGACTTGGGATTTTGAACCAGAAATTTTGGGTAAAATCATAAAAGATGCACAAGTGCATTTCTCTCCCTCCCTCTCTCTTTCTCTTTCTTTCCATTCTTTTTTTTTTTTTTTTAATAATACTTTTTTTCTGAAGCAGGAACCACTTTCAAAGCCTCTAACTGTGCAATTACATTCATAGTTACTACCACTATCTGTGATGCTTTTGCCTTTATCAGATTTGATTTCCTAACAAAACGGTCTCATATGAACTGATATTTGAAGCTTAAAGCTGTAATAAATTGGGTTTGAATA
The DNA here is from genome assembly GCF_951394365.1 of Tetrao urogallus. NCBI lineage: Eukaryota > Metazoa > Chordata > Aves > Galliformes > Phasianidae > Tetrao > Tetrao urogallus. The sequence continues at coordinate 55,647,421 of NC_136816.1, read as the reverse complement.
TTCAATTTTGCAGATCCAGAGTAATTAATATTTCCTTTGTTTGATGCACATATGTATTTTTATTCTTGATTTTAAAAGCAAAATTGCGTGAGTCAATGGTATAAAAAGGAAGTAAAAGAGTTCAAAAGATTTTCCATTGCCTGGGTTTATTTGATGTCAGACCACTGTATGGGAGGAACAGAATTCAGAGATGAAACATCTATGTTTCAGTGTATTCATTTGTGCTTACTGCTGGTCATAATCTGTAAAACCCACTCCGCAAGCACTGGTAGGTGCGAGACTGCCAGATAGATGTAGATGCTGCAGAAATAAGCACTGCAGATGGTGCTCCTCACTGTGAATGTTTTGGCTTGGCTTATTACATTGAAAAGGAAGCTGTGCATAGTGGGTGGATGTACAAAGTGTGACGGTAGAGATGCAGATGTCTGCAAAGTAAAGACAGTAAGACAAAAGCCAGGCTGATCTTGGCATACATTTTGAGCCTCTGTGTCATCAGCCTGATTAGCTGAAAGTTCATTTGGTTGCTCTGTGATCTCATTTTCTTTGAAAGGCTTTGCTCCTGAGGTGGAGCCAGTACAACGGAATGAATGTGAAGACGTGGGGACAGATGCCAGCTAACATTTTGTTACAGCCCTGTTTTCAACGTTCTCTCTAAATCTGAATCCACGTGGCTCAAATTGTGGACCTGAAACCAGGAGGTGAAGAGTCAGCTCACTGTTCAGGTGCCATGATGGAGTTGCAGGGAGTGGTGATGGATGATCTCATGGCAGCCAACCCAAGGCAGCAAATACATGATCTGTGCTCAGGGACTGCAGCATGCAAGTGGTGCAGGAGTTTGTTTGATGCTGAAATCACATCTGGAGACTGTTTGTCCATAACTTTACACAAAACTCACTCATTTCTAATAAACTTATGGCTTTTTGCTCTGTTCCACCACTTGGCCTTGTTAGCTGGCTTCAGACTAGCCAGATCTGGCCTCTTCTCCTTCAGCATTAGACCAGTGAGGACGAAGGGGAGTCAGCAATCATATTGTGGTCCTATTTCCTCCAGATAGAAGGTATCAGCACAAAAAAAAATCCAAATTCATTCAGAAGAACATTGCCTTTTCTTTCACTTCACCTCAGAAATGTAAACTGCAACCATCATTCTAAACAATAAGAAAGTTATCATTTTTCTGATACGTTGGAATTACAAGAGGAAATGGATAGTTCTTTGCAGGTACACAAATGGACTTTATTGTTCCAAGCTGTTTCTCCTCTGTGCCTTACTGACCCTTAAGGAGAAGGAAGGAGCAACAGCAACAGCAACAACAACAAAAACAGCAAGAGAGAATTATGTAAAGCACAAGAAAGAATATTGAGAATATTGAGTTTTAGGGGAATTAGCTGAGAGGGATGAAAACCGTGTTATAGCTCCAGTCTCTCTCAATCTAAGCTTCTGGCTGCTGCTCTCCTAGCAGGCTCTGGATCAGATATTTGGTTCACAGTTCCAGCCCTTCCTGACCCTCCATTGCTCACAGGCATGTTCTTTACCCAACCATACTGGCAGGATCAATAAGAGAAGCTTGAATGGCTGACTGCAAACACTGCAGTACACAACGTGCTTGGAAAATCAATATAAAAATCAATATAATTGGAAGGTATGCCTGCAGTGAAACTTGTGAGCTATTCAGCTATGAAGACCAAATTCTAAGTTTGTACACTCTGCTTTCAAATATGCTGATGAGATTGTTGTTTGCTTTGTAATGATCAGGTTTCAGTTGTTAGAGCTAGTCCAAATTAAATCTATGTTTAGTCCAGCATGATCTGATCATGTTAGTATCTAACCTTGCAAGAACTAACTGGAACTAATTTGTACTTTGATCATTTTTGTTGGCTTCTATATATATATACGTTCACATTGTCACCTTGCATGCACAACTATCACACACACAACTATCTCAGATTTCCTTGAAATTTCTTGTTTTTAGCCAGCGTTATTTTCATCGTGCTCATAACATTTGTGGCATGTGTAGTCAATGTTCAGCTTCTTTCCTGGCAAAGTGAACTAGAGGTGTGAGGTTGGCTTGTTTTCATTCCCCAGCTTCCTGAAATACCTCTGGGTAACAATTTTTTTTTTGAATCCTGTCTTTCAATTGACTTTTTCTCTGTCTGTAGATCTTAAAACAATATTTACAACAAGCTTCAGAAACTGAGCACTGAATTAAAAAATCAAATGGATGTGATTAGTGTCCAGCTTCAAAGTTAATGGCTCCTCAGTTTTAATTCTGCATTCTGCTTTGTATGTTCATGTGGACACTCAGTTATTCAATCTGCAGTAGGAGGTATTTCTTATGTTCCCATTGGTTGGGTATGAAGTCATGGAGAAAGTGCTGCTATGGTATTGCTCATCTGAAGTGTGTTCTCTGCCTTGCACAGCATGAGACAATCAGTGCAGCTTTATTCAGCTGAAGGAACAAAAGCCTGGCTTATGCCCTTCCGGGTGCATCTTTAGATGAACAAGAAAGTGCATCTAAGTAGTGTTGCTATCAGCTATCATCACTGGGCAGGGCAGGTCCTTGGCACCTTGCTCTTGTTCTGCTGCAACAAGAAAAGCTGTGCTGACATGTCATGTAAACATTGCCCCAGGGACTGTCTACACTTGCTGCAGTTTCTGTGTTCCTGCTGGCTTCCCTGGAGCAGCTTATGGAGAAAAGACAGGTACATCCTGCCAATAGAAACATACATTTTGCAGATGTGAGGAATTACTGCGTACTCACAAAAGAGTGACTTGGGGTTAATTCACAAGTCTGCAATGTATGCTTTGTACTAGTGATATCCTCATGATTTTTTTCCCAGTAAGGGTATTTTTTTTTTTTTTTTTTGTAATTCCACTGATGCTACCTTGACATCTACACTTGATCTTAGCCAAAAGGCTGAGAAGCAGCTTTTGGTAGCTTTTTAGTAGCTTGTGGTACTAATAGGAATGGGAGGGTGGTTGGACTAGATGATCTTGCAGGTCGTTTCCAATCTTGCGATTCTGTGTGATTCTTGACATCAGGCTTTTCTCTCCATTAATGCATTTTATATGAAATGAGGAAAAATTTTGACTTGTTAATTTGCACTTCCAATAGTGTTCTTAAATTCTGAACACCTCTAAGGAACCCTCCTGAAGAATGTGCCTCAATGATGAGGAGCCCATGTTTCCTGGGACTAACCAGCTGCCTTGAGGGAAGAGCCAGTGGGAGAGGCATAGGAGAGAGCCCATAGCTGGAGGAAACAGTGCTGCTCCACACTGACTGCTGATGTTCTTGAAGTCCTGTGTCTATCCCCCGGGGCTGTGGACTATTCATGTGATATTTTAAAGTGATTTTCATTCATGCTGGGGTTAATGGAGTGTGCTAAAGCAAGTTCTTAATTATCTGCTCTGCAAGATTTTGATGCTTTACCCTTAAATGAACAATAATGTATTTCACACTGTAAATCCTCAGTATCATCAGAAGTGAATTTACATCTCCAGTGTTTTTCTTTGGGATTTTGCATCCAAAGGCTGTGATGTCCATGAACTGAACAAGCTTATCTCTATTTTTTTTCCATCCTCAAATATCTAACATGATACAGCCAGGAATTTTTCAGCTGAAAGACATTATACTCATTTCAACAGCATTCTTTACATAGATTCATAGAACAAGCTTTGTAGATTTAGAGGATTTTTAAGGATGGTGATTGCACCATCCATTATTCCTTTCAAGGGAAGTCAGCAGTTTTCTGTTCTTCAATTGAATGTCAAATGTACTAGCCCCTAGTCTTCCTATTTACAGAAATAAGGTTTAGAGAAAACTCAGTGTATGGCAACTTGTAGCATATAAGCAGCTTACAGTAGTGAAAACCAGAATGGAAAATACGATGCTTCCAAATCTAAAGATAATTGTGCCACTCTTTTTCTTTGACTGTTCTCATTTTTCATCTACCAAGTTTTACCTTACAGATTTCTTCCACTCTCAGTGACAGAGCTGAGTATTTACTGTTTCTCTTGTAATCCTAATAGCTTATACACTTTTTCAGAAATGTTTTTTTTTTTTTTAGTTCTGGGTCAGATATTTTACTGTGCTTTGGACTAGTTCTTTGTAGAACTGGTGGTCTTCTTGGAGGCTGAGATCAATAACATTTTTCTACAATAAGTGAAGTTGAATAGAACATCATCATTTCTCTAGGCTCACCTCTAGAAGGCCTATCTTTGTTTCCTTCCTGCTTCATATCTAGTTTAAATTCCTTTTAACTAGCCCTGCCAGTTCCTGGGCTAGATTCATTTTCCCCTTTGAGATAGGTGAGTGCCACCCACAGCCATCAGACCAGGTGCCAAGCAAATCGCCCCATGATCAAACAAGCCAAAATACTTGCATTTGCACCAGCCTCTCTGCCATGTATTTGTGGGACTGATTTTCCTGCTCCTTTCAGTATCCTTCCTCAGGATCTGACTCTTGGTCTCGAACTTCATCCCACTGTCTGCAGCCCAGCTATCCAGCCTATCCAGATCCCTCTGAAGGGTCTGCCTATCCCAAGGAAGATTGATACTTACTTCTTGCTGTCATCTACAAATTTACTGAGAGTGTGCTCAGTGCCCTCATGCAGGTCATCAGTAAAGATACTGAACAGTGTGGGCCCCAGTGCTGACTCCTGGGGAAAAGCAATTGTGACTGGTAACAGTTGGATTTAACTTTGTGGACCTTTCTTTACAAGGAGAGTGGTTAGGCCCTGGAACGGGTTGCCCAGGGAGGTTGTGGATGCCCCGTCCTTAGACGTGTTCAAGGCCAGGTTGGACGGGGTCCTGGGCAACCTGGTCTAAATGTGTATGTTTGGTGGCCCTGCTAGGCAGGGGGGTTGGAGCTACATGATCCTTGAGGTCCCTTCCAACCCGGGTGATTCTGTGATTCTGTGATTCTGTGTCCTGGCCCTACAGTTAGTTCCTTATCCAGCAAAGAGTACACCTGTTCAGGCCATGGGCTGCCAGCTTCTGCAGGAGAATGCTGTGGAGAGACAGTGTCAAAGGTTTTGCTGAAGCCAAGGTACACTACGTCAACAGCCTTTTTCTCATCCACGAGATGGGTTTTTTGATCATAGAAGGAGTTCAGGTTGGTAAAGCAGGACCTGCCTTTCATGAACTCATGCTAACTGGGCCTGATCTCTCAGCTGTCCTTCACATGCCATATGATCTCCCTCATGATGAACTGTTCCACAACCTTTCCTGCCGCCAAAGTCAGATGACAGGCATGTAGTTCCCCAGTTCCTCTTTATGACCCTTCTTGTAGATGAGAGTCACACTGACAAGCCTCCAATCCCTGGGATCTCTATGGTTGACCAGAAACACTGATAGATGATGAAAAGTGACCTGGCAGTCAACTCCTCCAGCACTCTCAGTGCTTTCTGATAGATAAATTGTAATGACAAATGATTGTTTTGTACATCTGCTGCCACAGCTGTACAGCTAACTGGCAACCAACAAGCAGTATTAACAAGGCAGAGTAATTGAAGCCTTTGGCATGCATAACCTACCCATGGTTATCCAGGATATTGCTTGTAGTTTTTGATTGTGCTTGGAATTTTGAAGGAATTGAAGAATTTTACATGTTCATTTGCCTTGAGTCATTCTTGCACATTGAAAGTCCATCTAACACAAACAGAACAGCCTTTTAATTTTTCTAACTTCATCAAAACTATACTGTGTGGAAACTGATTAGAAATATCATTGCTTTCACTTGAAGTTCTTGCTGATGACACCAGACCTTCACTACATACTGAATTTTCAAAATGCAGCACTTGTATTTCCAGTTCTGAACTTTGCATCACGCAGTGAGTCTTTGGTATGAAAAGATTTATTAGCAGTTGTTGAGTCTTCAAAGAAATAAAATTATCAGTAGGTAAATTAATTTTCATAATTTCTGTCACTAATGCGTTATTAGTAAGACTTGGCAGAGCTTGCAAGACCATCTGTATTTTGTGCCTATGGCAGAGCTTGCAAGACCATCTGTATTTTGTGCTTATCTTCAGCTTACTGCTTTTCTGTAAAAAAAAATCAGGTCTGGTCCAGTGAGACAGCTCTGCCAAATGTTTGTTGGTTGGTCTTTGGTTGTTTACCTGGTTAGTTGTCTTAACAACCAATACCATCTCAAAATATTGGTGAAAGCAAAACCTCAAGCATTAAAAATTCATATGTATAGGCTGCTGTGAATCTCAGTGCAGCCTTTTACTATCCAGAAATGCATAACAAGGAATTCAGTGTCAGAACACCCTTTTTCTGGACCTTGCTCCAGGAAAGACATAATACACTCAGAAATAAGCATGTTGTAAGTTCTGTTGGCCTGAGAAATGTTTTACACTGGAGGATTCTGAAAAATGAATTGGCATATAGATCACTTATATATATATATACATATATATATTAATATTACATGTAAATTGTCCCTGAATTATGCATGTACAACAATTGAGTTTCCTTCCCCCTCTTCACGCATTTGTAAGCCTTCAGCAGAAAGCTGTTGCTTTTTTTTCACAGGAATTTAAGCACTCCTCATAACCATGCGATCAGTTCATCTCAGCTCAGGATAAGCAAGGTGGCAAATGAGCTGGCAAAACAAGCTAAGTAAATGATCCATGTTTTGTGTCTCCACCTTCAGGTCTCTAAGCAAAAAGAAATCAGATAGATTTGTGTACGCATGTACAATTGTCTGAGGTGGTCATGTGCAGGGTGTTCTGTGCTTTACTTTTATACAGCAACAGCAGCACTTGAAAAAAAAGCAACTACTAAAAATAAATGTCAGTGAAACCTAGAAATAAAAATCAAATCATAAGGATGCCACTCAATCACTTTGCTATAACGAAGGAAGTGCCTATGTGGAAACTGAAGGATTTCACTGTCTTGTCTTAAACTAGTTTGCACAGCCTGAACCTAGCTGCTTCCATAATGTTCATTTCACATGCAGAATGCTTGTTGGAGGTGCCCAAGCAAACAGTGCTGTTATTATGTTATAATACATGGATTTCCCTTTGCTGCCTGACAAAACAGTCAGACCCACAAGTGTTACTAGCACTTCAGCCTCAATTTCCACCTTGGAGCTGGTGGGATGGTCCTGAAGTTCCTGCCGGCAGTATTTTTTGAGATTGACAAGCTGTAGTGAGTTTCTGGTATTCATTTCACACTTCAGCTGTGCCCCATCCTCTGCTTATGGAAATGAGCTGAGAAATAGCAGACTCTGCACAGAAACCGTGCTTCCTTGTTTGTTCCTACTTGCTGTAGGAGGAAAGTCACCAACTATTCAACTGCTGCTGTCCTTTCAACAGATGCTGTAGCACTCTCACACTTCATCATGTTGACTGTGTATGTCTTGCTTTAGATGCTGGTTTTCCCTTGTGAGACTGAAGAGTCGTGGAGACAGCAGCCACTTTCTGTGATACAGAACACAGGCTTCTCTGCAGGTAAGGGAAGCCCTTATACTGACATGTTTTATTCTTACATCTATAGTATGTGGTGCACACATTGAAATATTTTATGGATAGTAGATATTAAATAACTTATAAATGTACTTTTTACACACCTTGGGAATTCAACTTGATTTTCCTACTTTGACAGGACTTGACAAACTTCCAAGTCTTGACAAACATCAGCTAGTACTTTTCCTATTTAGAGTTTCTGTCAATGTGCTTCTCCTTTTATGAACCAGTATCATCTCTTACATATTTATAGTTTTTTTTTTGGTCAGGCTATCAAGTGTAATAAATCAGTCTGCCACTATCTTTGGCATCTGGAACAGAGTATTTTTCCTAGCCAGAATTTTCTGACTTCTCTGAAGTTGTGAAAACAGCTGTCTTCCCTCTAACAATGCTTCGTTTCCTTTATTTGTTGTTCTTCAACATGTTTCTTGGATGTTATTATTCCAGTTACAGAAAAAGTGCATGTGATATTAAAAAAGGTACAGAAACATACTACTATGTTTACTGTGTTTACTATTTAATCAGAGATTAAAATGCCAAAGATAAGAGGTTTAGCTCTACTTGGTGGTGGTCCAAAGGTTGGTGTTCCAGAGAGTTAGAAAGTAATTATTTATTCCTAGATAATTTTCCTTCAATTATGGATTTTTATGTTTCTATGTAGGTAGCTCTGAAAGTAACACCTCCTATTTATTTCCATGGAAATTGTAACAGATACAAAGAGCAAAATAACACTATTTGATGGAGCAAATTCTCAGCTATAAAACACAGTTTTTCAACAGTCACCATCATTAGCGATATATTTTTACCATGATGAATAAGAGACTGTGAAAAACTGCATGGCCAGTTGAAATATGTCTTGTCTTCCACACTGCTGTCACCACTGCTGAAATGCATCACCTGCTGACTCTCTGTGCTCTCATCCACTGTTTGATCTCTGTAAATGTTCAGCAAGCAACAATTAATGTAAATGTATGCCATTTTTTTTCTGCATAGAGAAATTTAATGATATACCTTTTCTTCATCCTTCCATGTCAGATACTGCCCTGTCACAGTGCCCCTCTGCTGTCATCTGTCATATGGAATATTGGTGAGAAGGATCAATCTCCACTGCCATACCACCAACATCCGCTTTTGACACTGTGGGCCAATGTAATAAAATAGGAGGCATTACTTTTAGAGCAGCCATGTTGTATGGTAACTGTTGAGTCAAGGCCTGAATCCCTGATTGAGCACCTGGGGAAAGGACAGGGGAAAGCACCTAGGAGCAAAACGTGAAGGCAATTCAGCTGTGTGACTAGAAGGGGTGGAGCCTGGCTGCACCTTTCTTAGACCCCATTTAAAGGCTGACTGCCACAGGGGGAAATTTCTTTCTGGAGATTCTTCCTTCTTGGAGTTTTCCCCTGTGAACCTGGGATCTTCTGATGTGGGTGAGCAATCTTCTTTCCTTCCCTTATAGCACCTCTCTACTGCACTACTCCTTCCATCATCACACCTTTGTTGTAATGTCTTTCACATTGTACTGATCTGTCCAATTGCTACATGTGTACTGCTGTTATCTTTTATTAGTAGACTTTCAAGAGTATACTTAACATGTTTGATTTAGGACTTTACAAAACACACTATACATCCTGTATTTCTGGCAGATATTGAATGAACAGCAAGTTGTTTTGACCAAAAATTCAAATTGGGTGCTGCAAATAAAGCGGTTACTTGGAAACAGAATTAGCCATATAATTTTTTTTCACAAGCAGCAACTTTGATAGGCGTGGCTTCTTCTTCAAAGTGAGCTGAAGAAAAATACTATTTTTTTGCCTCTGGGTGAAAACTAGTAAGAAATTAGAAACTTGAATGAAGAGCAGTTTGAAGGAACGAGTATTTTCTAATTATCTCTTGGAATTGTGAACTACTAATTATATGAAATTCTGTCAGCTGAAATTTCTTGACTTTGTCAGAATGGGGGGAATATGGCATGGGAAGGAAATCTTAAGGAACACTGACTTCTCTGTAGCTTTTATGCCTAGTATTTTAAGTGTTTATCCATCAGGAACCACCTTAAAACGATTATGTAAATATTTTATGTTCATATATAGATATCCCTACTATGTTACTCCATCTATTAATATTTTTAAATACAAAACAGCTCTCCTTTCTACAGAGCAGTGCAGTAAACAGATTCCAGTTTCCACAGGTTTGTATTTTTCAAAAATGTAATTAATTTTCATTTTAATTTCAGATGAGAAGAGGATGTAAGATGTTGCTAGTTGTTTTCAGAAAATCATCTTCTAAAAAAACTTTCAATTTTTTTTGTTCACTTCCTAATTTCCTATTATTGTTCGTGTTATACTGAGAAGGTGACTACTGGTACAAGCTCTCTGTGCCCATTTTGCACCATGTCTTTCCAGCAACAGAAGGGCAAGTGGCAGGCAAGAAGAATAATGACTACACGAGCACAGCTTGTTAAGGAACAACAAAGGCAGCCTTAGGCAGAGGAATCCTGGATCTGAAGAACCTCACTGAAAAACCCAAACTAAGATATTTTACAAGGGGAAAGGCATTTGAAGGGAAAATTAAGGAGTAGAGAATTCTCATTAGAATTCTTCATGTAGATTTCATAAAGTAATCTGATTTATTCTCCCAAAAAAAAAAAAAAAAAAAGTATTTTAAAAAAGAGGTCTGAACAGTGTCCAGAGATGAGTAGTCTCACAACAATGGCTTGATTTCTAAATTTTAGTAGAGATATTCTGGACTTTGACATTAAATATATGCAATTTTTATAAGCGGAACAAGAAGCAAAAAGATTTTCAATCAGAAAGTTAATGCGTCACTCGAAAAATTTGGATGTATCATTTAATTTATTTTCTCAATTTCTTGAAGGCTCTTTTCCTGCCATGTTGTATTTGCATTACTGGCACTATTGAGCCCAGGGTGTTCTCACATGTTGCTCATTCTCTTTCTGCTTTGATTTCTGTGCCACAAGACTTTCTTTCCTACCCTACTTCTTCACTTATGAAGACTTGCATAATTTTTTTACAGAATTATAACTTCCTTATATAACAGTTAGATAAAACTTACAAAGAAATATGAAGCATATACAGCTTTGTTGGAATGATAAGGTTGCAGGGAAGATTAACATTTACTGGGTGTTTGATGTAGGACTTCTAGTTTCCAATACTGAGAAATGTGGGAGAATTCTGATTATCTTATTTGTAAGGCTAAATCTGTATTTAAATTTACATTTAAATACATGTATCTAAATTTATACTGCTCAAATTACTATTAAATCATGACTTTGTGCTACTGTGGAGGCCAAGTCTGTGGAGTCAAACATTGCTATCACAGAGAAGAATGCAGATACAACACCTGATTTCCGCTTACTGTTGTCCCAGGGCCTTCTTCAAAAACATTTTTCTTGTTGACAGGGGAGGGCTGTATTGCACCAATCTGAATTTGGGTATTGGCTACCAATTAGTGTATTTCCAAATCAAGATTCATTGCCAGCTTCAAGCTCTCCATTCCAGTCACGGTAATATGGAAAACTGCTCTTACTGCAAGTGGCTATACAGTATATCTGCAGAGACAAAAAGAAGTGTGGAGATTCTTACTCAAAATGAACTAAATTACCCAGGTGTACTAAGTTATGCAGGCATCTAAATGTTTGGTCTTGGTAGTTACTGTTCAGAAGGAATATTTTCCATCTTTTCCAGAGGTTGATGGCTGCTGAGATTGTGAACAAAGATAAAACTTTATTCTGGTTTTGTGTTTGCCAGAAACACAGAAACCATTTGCACAATGTTATTTCTCTAAATATCTGATCCTTTTGAATTTAAAGAAAATATAGAGAAAACATGAATGAAAACATAAGAGTCCTGAAGAACTGAGCTATGCAATTCAAGTTTTACTGGGGGTGGAGGGAAAAGGTTCCTTGAAGAATGGCGCAAGAAGTATCTTAAGAATTCAGAATTAATGAATTATGTCAATGTTATGGCATTCTGTTGAAGCTGAAATGCTTTCATCATTGTTTAATCTCCAGATTATAAATCCTCTTAATCAATAAATAGTGATTCACACCAAAGTAAGTCCCAGCTGGGTTCTTTTTCTTCCAGTTCTTTATATTCTCTCATGTCACAATTTTGATTATTGTTCTGTATTTTTCTGTCAGAAGGCAATACTTTAACTGTTGTGCTCCTTCTCAACTATATCAGATTACAATGTGCAGAATAATTCATTGTGATAGCATTTTATTATCAGAGATTTTGGGATTTGTTTCTTGTTGCAGAGTAGCAATGTTTTTGTCTTATTCTACCTTTGAATGAGTTTTCTTTTTCACAAATAAATAATTAGGTAAAATAAAGAACTTGTTACTTAGGAAAAAGGTGAGATACAATTTTCTGCACTTTAATGGTTATGTTGTGTCTGTTCAGAATTTTACATTTTTGTTTAAGATATCTTATTTGTAGATGAAGGATTGATGTATTTTATCAAGATGCCTAAAACAGTGGATCACCACTGATAAAAATTTTTAAAGGTGTTAAGGTTTCCAGAAGTTTAATAATGATCCAGTGTGTACTTAGGACTCTGACAGTAAATATGTGTTGTTTAAGTTTCCAAGCAGTATGTTTTAAAGGGAAATATGTTTCATGATAAGCAGTAAAGCTTAATCTGATGTCCTGTGCCCGGAGTGTTTGGCAATTATCAGCCTTCCTGCTTGTGATGACTTTTCTTTCTGGTAAGATGACTTGAGCAACTAGATCTGTCAGTGTAAACAGAAGATCTTGCTGTGTATTGAAATATCTATGTGGCTTTATCTCTAAAGATGCTTAGTCTGCAAGACTAGACATGAAACACTGTAATTTACATCTAATTGTAACCCTTGGCCTCTCATAGCATCACAGGCTCTTTGAGGTAAGTGGGAGCTTTCCTTCTAATAGTAGGTATACATTAAAGAGTAAAGAAGTTTGGCAGGAAATACATTTCCTTGCATTCCAGCTTGTTCCCAGACATTAGAGGCCCTTCTGAGATTGAGTGATGCCTATTTTATTTCTATAAGTCTGGTTGCTTTTGAATGAGCTGTTGCAGCCACCCTCATGGAGTTTGGTTATGCTCAATGAGAACTCTCATTAACTGACTTATGAACAGTGCTTTTCATTGAAGCACCAGGTTCACAGACTATCTTGGATTGCCACTGATAAATGTACTGTCTTCAGAGAACATGTGCGTACCAAGTGTGAGTAATACAGCCTATGGAAAATGCATTAAAGCATGGAATAACTCTGTGCAGATGTCTAAGTTTCTCAGGGAAGCACTTGGTATGGCCAGATCTGCAACTATCACTCAATAGGTGTCACTGTGCAGGGAAGGGAAGCTTATCTCATTGACTGGTCCCAGAAGTTTATGATGTCCTCCTGACTTTTGTATATTATCTTCCCCAGAGTTCCTCCCCTTCCAGGTTCACCCTCTAGAAGTCCAAGGTAGCAGCTTTGCTGGCCCCCCTCCTGACTTCACAAATAATTGAAACTCTCTCATTTCATAGTCATTCTGTCCAAGATTGTTCCCACATCCACATTTTCCACGAATCTTTCTCTGTTTCTGAACAGCAGGTCTAGTGGAGCACTTTCCCAGGTAGGATCCCTTTCCAACTGTGTCAGGAAATTATTTTCCATACACTCTAGAAAACTTCTAGACTGCTTCTTCTGAACTGTTATTGTATTTCCAGCATGTGTCACGAAAATTGAAGTCTTCAGTGAGAACAAAGGCTGGTGATTCCAAAACTTCTGCCAGCTACTTGTAGATGCCTGATTCATCTCTTCATCATATAACAGAGCCTCACAGGGATGTCTTCCTTGATGGCACTCCCCCTGATCCTTACCCATAGAGATTCAACTTTATCGTTCCCAGCCTCGACCTCTAATGCTGGAACACTCTCTAACACAGAGATCCATGCCACTGCCCCTCTTTCTTTGCCTATCCCTTCTGAAGAGTTTATAGATGTGCATTGCAGTGTTCCACTCATGGGAGTGACCCCACATTTTTTCAGTAACAGCAAGTAAGTCATAGTTTCCTGCTGCATAATGGCTTCCATCTCCTCCTGTTTGTTGCCCAAGCTGTATGCACTGGTATAGATGTATTTCAGATGAGCCATTTGCCTCACTTCCTAAACCAGCATTATTCCTCCAGGCTTATCTCTACTGAGCCTTGTCTTATTGCCTTCCCCCTCTATACCAATTTAAAGCCCCCTCAATGAGCTCTGCCAGCTCCTGGGCTAGGATATATTTCCTTCTTTGATACAAGTGAGATCCGTCAACAGATATCAGGCCAGAGGCCGAGTAAAGCACCCCACAGTCAAAAAAGACTAAATTGCTGTGATGACAGCAGACTCTTAATCATGTATTTATGAGATGAGTTCTGGTCCTCTCAGTATCCCCTGCTCACACTGAAGGAAAACACCACCTGTGCTCCCCTCGATTAGCTATTCCAATTCCCTGAAAACCCTTATTGTAGTCCTCAGACTTCACTCAGTGACTTCATTGCTGCTAGCCTGAACTATCAGTAAAGGTAATAATAAGTGGGTTGAATCAGGTGAAGTTCTACTAAAAAAACAGGAAGTCTTTTAGTAATGTCCCTAATCGAGGCTCCAGGGAGACAGCACACTTCCCTATGGGTAAGGGACATAGGATCCTCCGTTCTTCTCAGAATAGAGTGGTCTATAACCATTACTCTTCTTTCTTGCAGGAGACAGTCTTGAGACTGGAGTCAACTGTGTTGTCTTAGACAACATTTTGGGTGGACCTTCCACCACATCCTCACTGATCCTCAAATCTAGAGCCTATAATGGAGGAGTATGTGGGGAATCAAGATAGATAAGGAGAGGGTTTGCCTATGACATCAAGGGGAGACCTGTTTCCATTTCTCTCCATCTCTTAGGTTCCCTCCTCTGCCTTGAGCGGGGATCCACTTTTAGGGGTGTATAACTCCAGTGCCTTTCTCTAAGGTATGGCAGGGGGTTACTCCACAAATCTACTTGCTGCTCATGCTCTTTGGTGCTCCATAACCTCTCCACCTCCTCCTTGAGCTTTCCTAGCAGACTGAACAGATAATCCAGTTGCTCACACTTCACTCAGGTGGTATCCCTACTGCCCTTCACTGGCAGCAATAGACTCAGACACTCCCAGCAGCCAGAGACCTGAACATTCTTGTGCATTCTTGAGCAGACACTAAATCTGGATCGCCACATTCCTTTTAGCTAGAGATTTTTGCCTAGTGGAGACCATGGCTGGATTTGTAGTCTGGGAGGCAGCCAGTAGTTGAGCAGGACTTCTGAGTGGAGAGAGAAAGTCCAACCTCCCTGCTCAAACTGCCTCGTGGACTCTTGCATAAAGTATACTGGCATGCATTTCTAATGCCTGTACCACAGATCAGAGTGTATTTCTGTTTTGTTAGATCTTGATGTAAGTAAGATGCATTTAGTAAGAACTTTTTCTTGTTGATATAATCCTCATGCTACAAAGAGATCCTATGTAATTGAAACAAGACAACTTAAAGTGATTGTTTAGAATGCTAAATATGAATTATGGTGAGGACAATTCTGGACTGTATCAGTATTTATGGCTGATAGATTTTCATTAAACACATTACAAATGTAGTTTTGACTTCATTCATTCGTGCTATGTGTAATGAATGCAAAAAGAAAAAACAAACAACTGTTTAAAAACTTTTCCTTTGGTAAAACAGGAATTAATTTCTAAATACTTCATATATTGTTTTTTGCTGAGGTTGTAAAGAAATCAGATTGTGTCTGCTCTATGTAGATGTGTTCAATAATAACTTAAAAGAAAAACCCACCACATTTAAATTTCACACTGTACTGCAGAATTTCAAAACAGTTTCTCAATAACGTTAGCAGCTTTTTTTATTTGTAGAAAATTGAGTAGATATTCTTGTTATCACAGAGTTTGCAAGTGTCTAAAAATATATATATGCAAGTAGATTTTGGAAATGTACATTTCTTGTTTATGTAGAAGCAAAGGCTTGATGTGTGAACTACTCTGGCTGAGGTGAGAAGGCAGTAACACTTGAATCTCACAGTGAAGTTGAATTGTTGGATGCTGTCTTTTGACAGTTCTGGCCCATAGTGAATGTAATACAGCTAAAGGAAACATCTGAGAAATACGATGTGTCTGAGGATGGCAAAATCCCCACAGTGGGATTTTAAAAAAGCTAAGATAAAGCTAGGTACATAATTGTTGCGATTTAAAGGTAATTCTGAAATATGTGTAGTTAACAAAATACGCAAGTTAGAGATGTAGTCAATGAAATACGTAAAGTGGGGGCTGTCAAGATCACCAGGTGTAACCAGGCGTAATCTGTGTGGGCCCCCTTGCGTGGTTAGCGAATACGTGAAAGGGGGGCTGTAACAATCATCAGGCTCTGCGGGGGCTCCTTGACTCATGAGAAACCATGATGAGACATGGCAAGACAAGACATGCCACACGTCTATTGGGCACAGATAACCGTAGCAAGGGTGATTGGTAGCACTGTGATGTAAGGGACAACTATAAGAAGAGTGTGTTGCTTGCAATAAGTGCCATTTGCCGCTCACCACATTGGTGTCATAAAAGCGTGTGATTTGGCCGGGGCTGTCTGAGCACTTCACGACGGGACATTAATCAGAGGTTGCCGAAGCAAAGGCAACAAATATGATAGTAAATTTATATTTAGAAATTACAGTGGCTACAGGTAATGATGATAACACATCCAGCAAATACCAATTTTTAAAATGAATACTTCTTCATTTCTGTGTAATTATTTTTTTGCGTACAAATGGTTGGTCCTCCATATCTCATTTATCTATGGATATCAATGCAGTTACCTTTTCACTGTTGCACTACAAAAGTTGTTAGCAGGAAACTGTGGAAGTTTATCAGCTCCCTGACGAATTCTCATTGCTTTTCAATATATACAACTGATAGAATGAAATGCAATTATTTTGGACTTTTGTTTATTTATCTTATCTTACTGCATCATGTTCTTTCCTTCTTTACTAAGAAGGTGGTGAGGCCCTGGCACAGGCTTCTCAGAGAAGCTGTGGATTCCCCATCCCTGGAGACGCTCAAGGTCAGGTTGCATGGGGCCCTGGGCAGCCCAAGCTAGTGGGGGGCAGCCCGGCCCATGTCAGGGGATTTGAGCTCAATGATCTTTAGGGTCCCTTTCAACTCATGCTGTTCTTTGACTCTCTTCCATTTTAAGTGTGATAAAAAGAAACAAGTAACTGGAGTGATTTATTTGCAGATCCTTTTTATTTGCAAAGGAAAACAAATTTTCTTGATGATAAGAATCTGCTTGTTTTGAAATTCAGATTCTGCTTGGCTGAAAGATGCAGGTACTTGAAGAATTACTACAATTATTGTGAGGAAAAAAAAAAAAAAAAAAAAGAATATTTTATAGGAAAGGGATCTAGGACTATCTTCACAAGTGCAACTATTTTATAGTCACATCTAACATATATAAAAAAGAAAGAAAGGTTAAAAATCCACACAGAAATACAACCTAACAGATTCCAAAGTTATGTAAGAGTTCCCCTCAAACCTAACTGTGATTGGGAGGAAACATTCCAGGAAGGCTTCTCAAATCCAGTCCTGTATTGTAGACATTAGACCAAGGTGCAAATCAGTGCAAGAAGAGATATAGGTGTAACTGAAAGAATTCCTTGAAAGATCATTTAACATCTAAATGCCTTCTTATGGAGATAAGGGCTACATGACCAACAATTTGCAATTCTTAGGGAAAAACAGAAGAAAAAAAAGTAGTTTATTAGTATATACTTTTTGTTTGCTGTACAGAAAACTTGTCACTGCTGTTTAGTCATGGTATGAAATTATTCTGAGCATTTTGAGGATTGGTTCTTGTCTTGGTTTCACAAATTTTTCTCCCTTAAGAGGGCAAAATTAACCCCATCCTTCCAAACTGTAGGCTTAATCCTAAGTAAAGAGAATATCTGAGTTGGCTTGTTGATATTACTCATGTGTTTAATACATTAAAATAATTTAAAAAAAAACATTAAATGCAAACCAAAAGCACTCACAGAATAAAGTTTCAAAGCAGGTGCTTCATCAAAGGATGGCTACACATAGGAAAGCTTTCAGGATTTTTTGGTGTGAAAATACATCTCAGTGAGAAAAATGAGAACGCGTCAATGTCCTTCGTACAAAGATAATGAGAAGATTATTCCATGGCACATTGTTTAGCTGTATAATAAAATACTTTGTCTGTCTTGAAAAATGATTGTTGACATTTCATTGTCTTACGATCTATATACTGAATACAAATCTCTTTAAGTCTTTTCACGGGCTAGTACACTTAATGGAGGTCATGCATATATGGCATCTGACTGGCTTAAAGAAGATTATGCTAATAAAGGCGCACAGAAGAGAACAAGAACTCTTTAAAACTGGGTTTGGTACATGACCTATTGGTAGGAAAAGCAATTTTAGATAAGTAATTTACCCATTACTGAAATACATCACAAATCAAAAATAAATACAAAAAGTAAAACTTAAAAGAGCTAATAAAAACCTCACTTCAGTATCTTATAGGTAAGTGGTCATTTCATCCTGGAAATCTTTGTAATTGAATCCTTAAAGTCCTGAACTTCCTCAATTTTATTCATTTTCAGTGCAAAGCATTTGAGGGATTTTCTTCCTCTCTTGAGAGTTCGTCTGCACCTTCTGAGGTCAAATTGTTGAATTCCCTGCTAATGGGAACTCTGATGTGAGCTATGTGCTGGGGAGGATGAGTCTTCATGAGTTCCTTGCCCTCTGACATTTCTTAATCAACATTGCTTTATCCTTTTTTGGCCTTAGTGGTTGTCTTCTTTATTCACAAAGTAGACAGCCTGCAAGACAACCAAGCTACCTAACATTTACACTGGGCCAAGGTAGGTTGGGCTACCATTCTGAGAAAAAAAAGTTCAAATCCATTTGTATTCGCTGAGCCAGCAACTTTGGTTTCAAAGATCTGTAAAACCACTGATCTTAAAAGTACTGAAATAAATAGCATTTATGTCAGTATTAAATTATTACTTGGTTTCCGGTAATGTATTACAAATTAGGTATAAGTATGTCGTTACAGAATCCAATCAAAAAGCAGATCAAACCTTATCTAACTTCTGAAAGGGAACAGGTACAAGCAAAACTGAGATAAGTGAAGAAACTTTGAGAAATTTTGCCTTGTAGTACATTTTTCCAGCTTGGTAATTTTATACTTGATTTAATCTAAGGTCTGATGGAAATTGCATAGTCCTGGTCATTACTGTGGGTAGATATCTCAACACAGACATTGATTCGTGTGCTAAAAAAATAAATGTAACAGTCATTAACAAGCCTTCATCTTGTTTAGGGAGTCAATTTCCAATAAAATGAGGGATGACATTCCTTGAATTCCATTTTGTATTTGGTTGCTTAGAAAAATACAGAGCTCAGAGGAAAGTATGAGCTGTCTGCTGAGGCAGCCCCACAGGTTTTTTAGTGATATAGCATAGATGCTGCTAACTGAAGTAGTCAAGGGGTGGGTTTACTCTGCAGAAAGACATCTGCCTCTTTCATTTTTGTGGTGTAAAGTCAAGATTCCTTTCAACATATCTCAAGTGATGCAAATATATAGAAATACTAAACAAGCCTTTACTTTTCACAGGATCACGGGGGTTGGAAGGAATGACAATCATCAAAAGAGTTGGTTGATCTTTGCTAGAGCAAGTTCCCTACAATAGTTTGCACAGGTAGGCAGCCAGCTGAGTCTTGAATATCTCCTCAGAAGGAGACTCCACAACCTCGAGGGGGAACCTGTTCCAGTGCTCCGTCACCCTTACTGCAAACAAGTTCTTCTACATGTTTGTATGGAACTTCCAGTGTTCAAGTTCTGGGCCATTACTCCTTGTCCTATCACTACACACCACCAAGAACAGTCTGGCCTCATCCATTTGCCTACCAGTTCCCTTTAGATATTTATAAACATTAATCACATTCTCCCTCAGACTTCCTTTCCCCAGGCTGAACAGATTCAGGTTACTCAGCCTTTCCTCATAACGAAGATGCTCTAGACCTTTTATTATCTTTGTGGCCCTTTGCTGGACTCCTCTCTCTCCCTGTCTTTTTCAGAGTTGGGGAGTTCAGAATGAATCTCTGTGTTTGCTTAGCTCTCAGTGAAATTTCTCAGAAGAAAAATACAATCATGTTCGGACATAAAATTCAGAGTAAGTCAGGGAGTCCTCTATAAAGAAACAGGCCTATGCAGTGTAACCTGCAGGATTTTAGAAGATGAAACTAGGGTAGGTTACACTTTTTACATAGTATTGCTACTGGACTTCATGTCCAATTTCATCCCAGGTTATCATAATGATCTTTTAATTTCTAGAAATTCTCATGGTACGTAAACATTGTGGGTGTTGCTAAACTTACCTTGCTGCTAAGCTTTTTAAATCCCTGTATACAGGTATTACAATCTTTGAATAGTCAACATTAAATCCCTCAGCTACCAGCAATAGTCTTGCCCTACTAAAAGAACCCTTGGGATAGTGGCCGGTGACTTCTAAGAGCACATGGGGTGAATAGAATTGAAACTGCATTACGAAACACCATCTTGCAGCAAGTCAAATGGGAGGTTCTGTTGTCTTCTGAACTGTCTTCATGGTACATGATAACTTACTGCTCACCTCATACTAGATAAAAATGAGTAAGTATGCAGTACTGGTAATGAAACTTTATTTATAAATACAATGAAGCACAGGAGAAGGAGGTGCAGTTTCTGCTTCACTGTCCTGTCAGTATGGCTCATTTATTTCAAGGTATTAAAAGAATAACTTTCAAGGGCGTGTTGTAAAGTTCTTCTATGCAGAGAGAAAGTTGGATATAGGAGACAACTGATGTTACTGAGTTTGAGAAAATATTTTCTTTTTCTTTTTTTTTTTTTACTTAGTCAATGTGTTTTATGATGTCTGCTCTAACTTTGTTAGTTCTTAAGGGGATTAAAATGTTGAAATCTATTAGTATACCACAGATCATGACAGTGCTGATTTCTTTGTCTTCCTAAAAAGTTGATGTTGACAGTTCTCAAGCCTATCATAAAACAAAACAATGTTCTGAACAGTCATAATTTGTTTCAGTTTTTTTGAGTTTGAGGTTCAATGTTTTATATTTTATCTTATGTAGCAATATTTGTCATATTATTCTAGTAAAGCAGATGACCAGTAAAAGCTAGTCACACTAAAAGCATGCTTTATACTGGGTTGACAGTCAATACTGAGGTGGTACCTAGCAGCAGAACATGAAAGGACTTCTGTTTTTTTTTATTTCGAAGGAAAGCCTCAAAGTGATTAAGTTCAAATCATAGAGTCATAGAATGGTTTGGGTTGGAAGGTACATTTAAGATCAACTAATTCCAGCCTCCCTGCTAAATGCAGGGACACTTCCCACTAGACCAGGTTGCTGAAAGCCCCATCCAGCCTCACCTTGAATGCTTCCAGGGAGGGGGCATCCAGTCTCTCTGGGCAACCTGTTCCAGTGTCTCACCATCCTCACAGAAAAGAATTTTTTCCTAATATCTGGTCTAATATATAATATCTACCATCTGGTCTGGTCTAATATCTACCATCTTCAAGTTTAAATTTTTTTCCCCTCATCTTGTCAGTACATACCTTTACAAATAGTCCCTCCCTGGCTTTCCTGTAGGCCCCCTTCATGTACTGGAAGGCCACTATAAGGTCTCCTCGGAGCCTTCTCCAGGTCGAAGAGCCCCAGCTCTTGCAGCCTGTCCTCATAGGGGAGGTGCTCCAGCATGCTCATCATCAAGTCCAGAATTTTTGTACTGTTTCCTACAATGTATCAAGTCTTTCTTGTTGTTAGTCTGAAGTACTGAGCAGGAGTAACTCCAGATCAGAGACTAATCTAGATCCTTTATCTCAAGACTGTGTCTTCCTTGTATTGCTATAATAAAACAATTTCCACGAAATTGAGCTACTGAGATTTTGGCTTAGGCAGGGCTCAGATGATTTATACTAGAGAAAAGAAATCAGCATATATTTGATCAATGATCAAAAGATTGAAGTTTTGAGAATAATCACTTAGGAGCTTGATCTGTTTTTTCCAATTTAAGGCAGAAATCATAAGATGTTATTTAAGAAAAAGTAAAACCTATTTAATGAATGGAAAGAATGGATGATAGATGAATGGAATGCCTTCTTAAAGCATCACTTCCCAATTTGTTCATCCTGTTTTGTTAACAAAGCTTTGCCCTTCTCTTGTCTCTGAGAGTTCTTCATTTTTCTTTTCCTCTCTCAAATGTTGACATGAATGTGTCCTGCTGGGAAGAAAGCTTTGCTTGTTCTTTTTGCTTCTGCTCTGTGTCACTCTGAGAGAACATGACTGAAGTAGTGAAATGAGGGGCTGGAAGAAAGATTGCCAAGGCTCAGGAAACTGTTTTCAGTGGGTCTCATCACTCCTGGATCTATCAGTTTTATGTCTAAAGATCCTAAGGCAAGAGAAAAGCACGAAGGTGAAATCCTGATAAGCAGTGGCCAACAATTCTGGGCTACTTCTGTTCATGTTACAGTATCTCTTATAGAGACATTGCCTTCTGCCAGTGTCCATCCTGTTCCATCTGTCATCCCATGACTCCCTGGTACTCAGTCCTCTCAGGCCTTGGGGCAGGGGAAATTGCTGTAATATTAATGGAAAGCACTTCACATGTTTGAAGTTCTAAGCTAAGGAGAAGATATATGTTGTGTCTTTAATTTTCTTCAGTCTCAAAGATTGGTCACTCCTTGCTACATGTTAATTATAAGGCAATATGTTGTACTAGTCCTGATGAAGGCAATAGTCAAATTTTAAGTGCATTTCTGTGTTCAATTTATAAGCCCTTATCCATGTCAGATAGTGAAATGATCATACCTTTTCAAATACAAATACTCTCTTGGGAAAAGGACTGATGACCTTGTCATGGCAGATCCGTGAAATCAGAGCTGCAGGGACTCCTTTTGTCAATAAAATCAGAACCAAACCATTATGAGAGCACCGGTAACGGTCTCTTTTTTTGACATTATGTCAATAGTAAATTTGGAAGGAAACCTTTTGATACCTACACATCAAATTAACGATAAGTGATCCTCATTTTCTCTTGTAATAATTGTATATGAATTTCTTGATGTTTTCTGAAGTTGTTTTTCTTATTTTTTTAGGTAATGGGATTTGTTTTAGCACTGGGGAAAAACTGGCAGAAAAAAAGAGTTAAATTAAAGTTAAAGTTAAATTAGCACATCTGTAAAACCTGATACAGTGTAACAAATTGAACAAAATGTTCTGAAAAGGCTCACTTCTAATTGTTTCATGTGGCAAATTGGTAACTGGTTAAACTACTGCTAATGATGCTTGTGGGCAAGACATCATTAAGCTTCCTGAAACAGAGATTATTCTAATAATTTGTGTAACAAGTTTCTATGAGGCACATACTGTGTTTCAAATATCAGCCAAGTAGAACATTAATTCTGATTCTTTGTTAATACACTCAGGAAAAAGTTATAGATATTGTAGAAATTCTTTATTTTGCCTATAACCTGTTTAGAGGAAGGAAAGACTGAATATGAAAATGTGCATGGTTTTCAGATGTGAAGATAAAGAGGTATAACAGAAGGCTGGGTAGAACACTGCCCTGTGTTTATGCCAAGGTCACCATGGAGCTATATTTGTCATTAGAAAAGTTTTGTTGTTCAGATGCAATCTTTTTTCTAAACAGTTCACTTTTAACATTGCTGCATTTATTATGCCTTTATAGATAGAAAGAAGTATTAAGTTAATGGAAGTAACAAAACAATCAAATTGTTATGGAGAAACTTTAAGAGAATATTCTGGAGAGCACCAGACTGTCCTCCACAGTTTGTTTTTTTCACTACACATCATCACTTCTGCTCATCTTGTAGGATTTTTTTTCAAAGCTCAGGCCTGCCTTGAAACTTAGTTTTAATGAAAACATACACAAATTATTCTGAAGTGCCATTGTGGCTGCTGAAGTTTATAATTATATGGGATAAAAATGGAAATGTATGTGGAGAAAGCTCCTACAGACATTTGTGAGGGTTTTATCCAATTTTACTATCACCTTACAGAGCTCTGCATCAGCTAAAAACAAGGAATCGAAGATCTATTCCTGTACATATTAATCCTCACTTGCAAAAATATAAATTTTAGGGTTTTTTTCTGCTGCAAAACTCTTCTTCTGAAATGAAATCACCACTGAAAGTATCTTCAGAAAATTTTAATTATTTATTCACAAAATAATGTCTTTTTGATAATGTTTGAAAGAGACAGCTTGGTATGGATTTAGGCTGAAAAACTAATTCTGAGTCTGTTGCAGGGTTCTTTCCAAAGAATTTGGAATTACATACAGCGTACAATAGATTCTGAGGATTTTTAGCATTTTATTTTTTTTCATTTTTCCTTTTTTTTTTTTTTTTTCTCATTTGGAAATTCATAATACTGGAATCTTCTTGGTTGTCCCCTCCTCCTGATCATGTGTATCTTAAAGGAGGATTTCAGGAAAAGATCATTTCTCTCAATCCCAGAAGCAGTAGGAATAAGCATGCAAAATGATCAAGTTGATATTTCTCCTTTGTGTATTTATGTATTTAATTAACAGTGGAGATAAAACATGAAATCTGAACTATAATTGCCCTCCTTCTTGTATCAGAGAACTTAGAACACCATTTGGACAAGGGAATGAGACTACTGTTGTGGAACTGTTCCTGAAATGGTTGCTGAAGATGCCAAAATTTTAAAACTTTGTTGAAATCAAAAGCCTAACATACTGAGAATGGTTTTTTGTTTTTGTTTTTGTTATTTTTCCTCTGTTCTCATAAAACATAAATTTAGAAAAGATAATTTTCATGTGATTTGATCTTGCATACTGACACAGAATCTAGGCCTTGCCTAAGCTCCTAATAAAGATGGAATAATTTCTTTTAAAAACAAATGATGAAAAATTTTGTTGACTGATTCTCCTGCAGAGTTCTGTAGGTCACCATCAGCTGAAATGAAGCAATCTGCTTGTATGTATTTTCAATAGAGTGTGATTTAGTCTGAGTTCTCTTATTTTTTTTTTTGTTACAGGAGAATGTGGCTCCTGCAGTGTTTCATAGAGCAAAAATGGTCTCTTGTATTCCTTGAACTTCATCAGTTAGTAGCAATAAAAATGAGAGCTAAAATCTTTTGATGGCAGGAAGGCCTTGGGAGGTCTGTTTCTTTTTCCTGTTTTCACACAGAAAGAAGTGTGCAGTGGGCACAATAGGCTGGGTCACAAGGAAGTCAATCAGCCACATCTGATTCTAGATGTTAAAATGCCTGCGTCACATCTGTGTTTGTCTTCGGGGATGCAAGTCATGGCAGCCCATTGCAGAATTGGGAAGTCAGAGTCTCCAGCTGAGAGGAAGGCAACAAAATTTTGGAACAAATAAAATTATTGAACCAGAGAAAATTACAAATATTTGGAAACTGATACTACTGTTTCCAATTTAGGGAGGACTCCAGCATTTTTGAGGGGTTTTGTATTGTATTGTGCAGATGTGTAGGGCTCCTACCATCTCCTAATGTGGAGACAATATATTGACCAAGTCTTCTACAACTAGATTGCAGCTCATCATCCAAAACCTGACCGTCTTCATGGCACTTAATCATAGGTGAAATATTGAAAGAAAAGTACACAGCTAAGAATTTTCAGCCAGTATGGGAAAAAAAACCAACTGTCATTTCTGATAGAGATCTTGTTAAAATATCCAGAAGACCCCCACCATATATATAATTATATGCAAACGTGTATATTTATATATGTGGATAGAGCTAGATCCAGCTAGGACATAAGACATGAAATCTCTTCACACTAAGCATCAAAACTTCAGTGGTTCTTTTTTGTCTGATTGGCTACTAGTTTTATCAACCCTGCTACAGGCTGATCCTCCGCCCTGCATAACTGTCATATACTGTTGACATTTTTTTCTCCATTACTGTTCAATTTTTCATACTTTTCACTTGGGTAATTTTCTCTTCAACTCATTAATTACTTGTTATTTATTTTGTTTTCACATTTCTTGTCTTGCCTAGCTTTATCTTTATGATAGTTTTTCACAGCTCAATAACTGTTATTTCAGTAATGCTAAGCGAGGGTTGCCGCGCTGCGCTATAATAATCTGGGTCCTTTGTTACAGTAGCAGAAATGCAGACTGGGGATGTGTGCCAGTTGTATTATTCATTTCTTGAGATCCCTTCGGGAGCTCCTCAGAAGGTGCAAGCGATCCAGAAAACCAAATCAAAATGATATGCCTGTATTTCTGGTTTTTTTTTGGTTGCTTAGTATGATATATGCACAGTAATGCATATGAAGCAAAGAATTATCAGGCTCTGGATCTTAATATGGACCATACACAAATCTATAAAGTATGGAAATTTAAATAAGAATTTAGAAAAATGGACAAGCACGTTGACATAATTCCACTGCATTCTGTTCTAAACTATTGATGTGTGCAGTTGAGGGGCTCGTATCCCCACTCTTGAAGGGAAATATAGAATTAGTATTGAGGAATAACATTTTTGACAGCTAGGATTTTAAATTTCAGAACAGAAAAGTTAACATTGGATTCAGAAACATAGAGCTTAAAGAAATATATTCAACTCCTTCTTTTTTGATTAGTATGATCTCCTTGGATCTTAGAAGTTATCTGTGCAGAGATGCTGACCATAGCCTGAATAATGAAACTGAATTTCTGTGAATATTTTTGTAGTTATGTAATTCATTCCAGCCGTGTTCACTTCTCCTTGGGAAATCTCAGGACATTTTTGTGTATTTTGTAGGCAGTGAATATTAGAACAAATTTTGCTGCAGATATTGGAAATGCTTATAAGAATGCACAATCAACTAAAGTAGATTATGAAGATATTAACTAATTTATGAACTACGGTCTCTGCAGAGCAGAACATTTCATATTTCCTGTTCAGAAATATGTGAAAACATATATGAATCAGTAGCAACTCAGCACTAATGATTGCTTAGGGTCAATGGCTGGAAGTAAAACAAGACAACAGATAATGAAAATTTAATAGAAGTTTAACTTTTAGGATAGTCTTTCTAAGAAGACAAATTAAAAAAGGACCCATGATCACAAATGCAAAGGACTCGTTATATATGTAGGTCTCTCTGAAGGAAATGTGTTCTGTTTGTTTCCAAGGAAACTACAACAGATACAAAGAGCACAGTGACGCGATATGAGCAAATTCTGAGCTACAGAACACTAATTTTCAACATAGTCATTGTCATTAATATAATATATATATAATATATAAAATATATATTATATATATATAAAATATATATTTTTGGCAGTGATGTACAAGAACCTGCATGCCTCTCTAATAAAAACCTGCACAAGCAGAGCTGACCCACTGTTTCACAGGTAGATGGTGTTGCTGCCAGGAAAATGTTGCCCATGCAGTCCATCTTTCATTGGCCCAAATAGATAAAAGTCAGAAGGTGCCAAATCTGTGCTGTACATGAGTGTGATAGGACAGTCCAGCCAAGATTGGCAATGCCAGTGGTCTTCATAGGTACGTCACCAGGTGTAGAGCCTGGTGTTATTGTGTTGCAAGAGAAAGGTTGTCTTCTTCTCTGACCTGAGTCTAGAAGTTTGAGATTTCAGCTTAGTGTCACAATGCAGTGGTAAGATTCATTTGTTTATCCAGGTTTCTGGCAATCCAGAAGGATCACCCTTTTCTTATCCCAATAGATAGTGCATATCATAACTGCTGAGGGCAGCATCTTGAGCTTTTTCTTCCAGGGGGAATTCATGTAATGTCTTGACTGCCATTTTGACTTTGGTTCAGTGTTGATTCCACATTCCACAACTAGGAAAGATGAGATCCAGTAAACTGTAACCTTCAGCCTCATATTGTTCAACTGGTCCTGACAAACTCGCATATGATGATCTTTCTGTTGCTATGTTAGTATTGATAGGATCCACCTGGTGCAAATTTTTGCAGTATTCCAACATTGTTGCCAATTTTGAGCTCCATACGCGGTTCTCTATTCATATCTTCTGATTTGCATGGATGAGTTGATGGAGATGCTTTTAGGGGTGTGGCCAACTGTGCGTGGCCATCTGGAACATGGCTCATCTTTCACGTCAGTATTGTCACTGCTGAGTCGCACCACCCACTGTCTCACTGCACTCTCATCCACTGTTTGGTCTCTTCAAATACTGAGCAAGAATCAGTGAAAGTCAAGGAGTACCATTTACTCCTCATGGAGGAATTCAGTGACACACCTTTGCTTCATATGCACTTCCACATCAGA
This sequence comes from Tetrao urogallus, assembly GCF_951394365.1. Lineage (NCBI taxonomy): Eukaryota > Metazoa > Chordata > Aves > Galliformes > Phasianidae > Tetrao > Tetrao urogallus. The sequence goes on along the minus strand of NC_136816.1, from coordinate 55,619,579 downwards.
CACCATTTTGTCAGACTGCTCTTCTGCTGCTGTCTTTCCCATGGCAACAAAATGTAACAGTACACTGAACAGGAAGGTTTAACCTCTGCTTCCATACCACTAACCCTCCTCTGACACTGTGGGCCAACATCTTCAAACAGAAGTCATTACTTTCACAGCAGCTCTCACTGTTGACTGAGTCTAGCTCAGAGAGATCTTGATATTCTGTCACTGCAAATTGTTTGAATTCAGTGGCATCCTCTTTTGTAATGCTTGGGATTTATCATCACAGAACTGTCTTCAGCTACCTCTGTGCCTTGCTTACAAGGCACATTATTGCATAGATGCAACCAGTACCCACTAGGTCTTTGTTGATATGCATGAATGCAAACTACCAAACAAAAAGATCTTCAAAGAAAGAAATGGGAAAAGGACTCACAACAGGAGAGGCAACTTCTAAAAAGTGTGAGAGCAGTTTTTTAAATTCTGTGCTTTCTTCACAATATGATAATGTAATTCCAAAACATTCAATCTGCCGAAATTCATCAAGCAAGAAGGAGGGCTGATAATTAGATAAAGTAAAAAATCTGACTTTTGACTTCACTTGAATGTTTCTGAAAGACAGAGGTACTGGTTTGATCAAAATTAGAGGAAATTTTATTTGATATCTTGAAACTTCTATTGCTTGTTAATTCTTATATTTCATGGTATTAATGAAGGACGGCTGAAAAGTTCAGCTTGTCCTGGTTTCAGCTGAGACAGTGTAAATAGCACAGATATTATAAATGTTGCTGAGTGGTAAGAGTGCACCAGGAGTGGTGTCATGTTGCACAGCAGGGAGGAGCTGCTGCCATGACAGTGTGGGTCAGGGGGTTGGAGAGAGCTAGGATAGATGCCTGATTTAGGCTGGGATTATTCCATGCGATATCATGAGGAAAGCCATAAAGCTGTGGGGAGTTAGTCAGAACTGGCTGCGGGGTTTCTGGTGGTTGGGGTTGTTATGGTTAGGGTTAGGAAGTGGTGAGACCTTGTGTTGCTGTGTGGGATATCAATCCATGTGGCTGTAGCATGACCAAGGTGTTGGTCAATGAGTAGTGAGTAATTGTATTGTGGATACATACATGTATGTCTGGTTATTATTGCATTTCTGTTTTCATTTTCCTTTTCTATGTTAGTAAATAGTTTTTATCCCAACCCACAAATTCTATTTTGTGTTCTGTTTTCTCACCCATTGCATTTTAGGGGGAGTGAGCAAATAGTTGCGTTGCTCTGAGCTGCTGCCAGATTGAACCACAGCACAATTTTAAAGACTTTTCCAGTTTCAGAGTCCAATAAATACATTGTAAATAACTTCCATATAAATACTTTTCAAGCTAATTCTTTAAGAAACAGACTTTGTCTGAATTTTGGAATTCCCAGGAGGACTTATTTCATCTGAAGATATGCTCTATGTGGGAGTTTTTAATACCTAGAATGTCAGGGACATTAAAGTTTTATTTAATTTTCAAGATCTTTTTATGATCTTGAACTGGTTTCTTTTCAAAATTAGCATTTATCCTTGATCACTGTATTTTTTTATTGGCAGGAGATATTCTCCCTGGGATCCTCACTTCATTGAAGAGGTGTTAGGTCCTGCTTATTTTGTCATATTCCTACAGAGTTCTTAAAAAAAAAAAAAAAAAGGAAAGACAAAAAAAAAAAAAGAAAAAAATAACAGTTCTCCTGGTTTTCACCAGCTATTCCATAGAAAACTTTCTAAACCATACAGATTATGTGTTATAGATTATATCTTGAAACTCAGACTTGCTTCTCCCAAAACCACTGCCCATAACAGCTGCTGAAACGACTGCAAGACTTCAAGCTGCTCAGAAAGCCTGTGCAAGTATACATCAGGGAACATGGGAAAACTGAAATGGCAAGGCTTTGGAGATGTTTGATGGGGCTGACTGATACCTCCTACTCTGAAGGGAACTAAAGCTGGGAAGGAGCTGTGGCTTCTAGAAAGAAGATGTCCTCCCCTTAGCATCAAATTCTGACTTCCAAAGTGACATGTTAAGAGTGCACACACCATGCCCCCCCCTCCAAGATCTCAGCTGCCACCTCTTTTATGTCCTACCTAGGCGACTTGTCTCTCAGAAGCAGAGATGAAGATTGCAATCTTTCTTCCAAGAGGGTTTGAACTAGGGTATGCTTTCCTTTTCTCAGTAATCCACAATTAAGGTTCCTATGATGGGACTCTGAAACCTTTGTTCCAAGATGAAACAGTGTGAGACTGGTGTGAAGGTGCTGCACCAGAGGCTCAGGATAACCAACTGCTGGTAGAGCAGGTGAGTTTTGTGTATCCTGGTTGGTAGCAGGAAGGAAAACATGTGGTGTGCCTCATGTTTTGTGATAAGGCAGGAAGGGTTTCTCTTTATTGTACTTCCTCTCCAGCCAAGAGGATTCTTCTCATTTTCTTCTGACATGAATTCTCTCCTTCTCTGTTGCTGCCAAGATGCCTCCAAGTGACTCCCAGAATGTCATTTTTTTCAACTGTACTCCAGTATCTTCTGTTAAATAGGAAGCCTTTTTGCAGTTTTTTCATCCAATAAAGGTTTTGGGATAGTTAGATTGAAGTCATGAACAGGAAAAAATTCAGTTTGATTCAAGAAAAAGAAGTTCTGGGAAATCTGTTTTTGTCATTAGCTTGGAAAGGACAGGATTATTTTAGAGCTTTGCATATAAAATATATCCATTTACTGTGTAAAAGCATTGTCAAAAAGTGATTAGAGATAAGGGTGAGAAACTGTAACTGAGACAGATATTTAACCATCCTTTTTCTTGTAAATTTGATGTAAGGAAAAATTCATCTCATATAAAATTGAAAATGAAATTTTTAAACAAGGGCAGCTAAACAGTCAGTCTAAAAACTTATCTCATGATTACACAAATTGTAATGCCGAGAGGAAAAAGCTAGAAAAAATAGTGCTTCTCTGAGGGTGTTTTTCTTTTCTCTCTCCACAGCATGTGTTACACTGGCTTATTAGAAGTCAGTAGAATTTTAATGCAGAATAGAATATTTCACGCTTTCTTCAAGCATGTAATTTTGGTCAGGTTACATAATATTATTGTGACACTAATGATAAGTTTACTCATGCCTGCTGTTGTTTCAGCTTAAAGGCAGAATGTAGTCAGCCAGCTAAGTATCTCAGAAGATCATGTCCTTCCTCACGTGATCAATAAAAAAACTAAACACAACACAAAAGTCCACCTAACATAAAGATCTTAAAAATGAGAAATACATATTGTAGGGAGAACCCTGCACCTTAAGGAGAAATGCATTTTAGGAAATAATTCTTTATCCAGAGAGCAGTAAGGACAGGCACAGGCTGCCCAGAGAAGCTGTAGGTGTCCCATGCCTGGAGGTGCCCAGGGCCAGGCTAGATGGAGCCCTGGGCTGCTTGAGCTAGTGGGAGATGCCCATGAGTGGGAGTCTGGAACTAAATGATCTTTAAGGCCTTTCCAATTTAAACCGCTCTGTTATTTAATGATAGAGCAACCCAGCAAAGATGCAGACAAAATCTATTCTTGTTGCTAATGAAGTTGCAACATGTAAAACCAAAAATAGAGTATTAAACTTGGTGTGTGTCAGGAGTTGACTAAGTAAGCATGAATTTCCCTTATTATGAAAATAATGAAGAAAAAGAAGTGGATTTGTGATACCAGGATTAGTAGAGAAAGTATGATAGAGGAAGCAGAGTCTTGCATTTTTAGTCAAGAGAAAGACTCCTCCAATTAATTCAAGGTGCCCAATTTCATGTGCTGTCTTACAGATCATTCTGTTAAATCCTGTCACTTGAGAAAAATTCCCACTGTTTCTTATACAGGTCATGATTATTATTTCCACTCTCTTAAGCTTACCTGAAGGTAGGTTTGCAAAAATAAACCCTCCTTATTTTCAACTAAGTCCTTGAAATAGATTCTAGTTGACAGATGTCATGAATTTAAGTGATATAGATAAGTAGGTATATTGAGTATCATCTATGACATGTCATTAACTAAGAAAGTAAGAAAGCATTCTTACTTTCCAGTTAGAACTGATTTTTTTTTTTTTAAAATAAAAAGTAGATGTGTTTTATAAGCTAACCTCATTCTGATACACTAGAAGAATCCCTGCCTCTTCCCTTTCTCAGGTTGGATATTAGGAAAAAAATTCTTTTGAACTGAATTTTTGATTGTTGTAAATAGCAAAAAATGTTAATATTTGTTCTTGGCTGTGGCTTAAGTTTTAAAAAGCCTTATTTCATGCTCTCGCCACTTCTGACATCTAATGATTATATGCTCTAATTTATTTTTGTAAATATATCCAAAAGCTCCTGCTGCTTAATGACGATACATTTTATCTTCTGGATGAACATACCTTCCTTATATGCTCTTGTCCTGACGTACTTAAAGAGATGAACTTTAAAGTAAATAACACTTAGAAAAAAAATGAATATGATATTTTGTTAAAATGGTTAAGGTATGATGTAAAAATATATAAAGATATAACAATAACCCTTTAAAAATTTTTGAATTTAATATCTAAGTAGGCTGTTTTGGTGTAAAATTTTGAATGTTCCAACCATAGTCTTTTAAAATCAATGCAAAGAGTGTCATTAGAATTGTAGATAATTTGTTTTCCATTTCATGCCATTATTTGTTATTTAAAATGCTAACATTGTCGATTAAAAAATATATATATTGAAATAGTACCAGTTTAAATTGACATTTTTTCCTAACACTTGATTTTAAAAGATTTGTGGAAACTTGCCCTTTGCTGCCTAGCTATACTGAAGTAGTGTATCTGCCAAAGAGCTGACAAGTTTAATAATCATGTTTTGATGTATTAAAAATAATTATGAGGCATTTAATCAATTTCACTTTATATGGTGTTAATTTTTCAAGTTGTTGGTAATACGATATTCAAAACTGATAAATCATTCTTTTCCCTCTTCAACCTCAGATTCATGCTATTCAGTTAGCACTGCTATCTGACCATGTCTGTTATCGCGTCCCATACTGCATGTATTCCTGACATGTTCTTCATTTGCAAAGTAGCTTGCAAGTCCCCTGGTTTTTCTGTACTTTTTGGCTGTGTTGATTTGAGAGGACAGCCTCATGCAGTGAGAAAGCAAATCTCATAACCTGTATGACAGTTTTATCCTTTGATTTCCTCTCCTTTTTGTTCAGCGTATGAAACCGCTACTCCAAGAGATATTGGTGAAACTTTAATATAGATTTTGGTTCTGATACTGCCAGGGCAGATCTGTCATTTATTTAAAAATGGTAAGGAGGAACTGACTGCTTCTTTAATTTGGTCTGTTCTCTTCCTCAGATTATGCATGTGGAGGGAACAAGAGATAATTTGAACGATTGATTCAGTAGACAAGAGAAGTGAAGTACTATAGATAACACTGTGGATGACAGTACGTCATAGCAGTTCTCTGCAAAAGTACCTGATAAATAACTGAGTGAACTAGTTACTGAGGTTTGTCGCATCAGGAGTCACATGGCAAATCTTATTCCTTACATGGCAATTGCTAGACTTAATCTTAACATCAATTTACTGGTTGTGTTCTTTGCATCTTTTTGCATATAAAATGTCTTCAAGCTTTTTCCTTCTTACTTCCTGAGGTCCTCCCATCAGTGTTCTACTTATCCTCGTTCCCATCTTTGAGGATGCTTTTCAAAGATACAAAGCTGAACTTTCAGCAGGTTTTCAATCTCTAGTAGCTACTGTTATCACACTGAGCTATTGGGGAAGAAATATTGAATTTGAAAACTGAACTCAAATTTTTAGAGTATATCTGGATATCTGCAGTCCTCATAGCACATGGAAAAGAGAGAGGGACAAGTATGAGCTAGCCCAACAAACTTGAGGAGGAGCATGGCTGGCTGATACCAGCATTTACACACTAATCCATAGTATTACTAAAAAAGCTCTTTCAGATATTTTAAAGGCTTTAAATACTTGGACAGACACACAATTTTAGAGACTGCAACAAGTTGGATGAATACATAGAATCATAGAATCATAGAATCACCCAGGTTGGAAAAGACTTTAAAGATCATTGAGTCCAACCATACTACCTTAACTAACAGCTAAATCATGTCCTAAATCATGTCCCTGAGCTAAATCATGTCCCTGAGCACCACATCCAAATGGATTTTAAACACATCCAGGGATGGTGATCCAGTGCTTAACAATCCTTTCTGTAAAGAAGTTTTTTCCTGACATACAACCTAAGCTTACCCTGGCGCAACTTCAGGCTATTTCCCCTCCCTCATCATGTCACCTGCCACCAGTAAGAAGAGACCAACCCCACTCTTGCTGTTAGCACCTTTCAGAGGAGAGGAGCGCGATTAGGTCTCCCCTCAGCCTCCTTTTCCCCAGTTTCAGACATGCATTTCCCAAGTTCAGACATGGTAGAGGAATGAGGGTTTTTTAAATATTTTTTTTGCTTGTTAGTGTCTGGGATTCAGCAGCTACCAGGAGGAATTTGGTTGTAATGGCCCTATTGTTTTTGTTGCTACACAGTGGCACTCTGCAAAAATAAAAAAGCAGCTTTCAGTTTAGTTCTTAATCTTCTTTCCAATTATTATGTACAGCTTTAGATTTAAATTTTTCCTCCATTATCAACAGATCTGACCTTCTGTTCTTTGTCCAACAAAGATGAAGGATGCCTCGGAAAATGTGTGAACAGTATGGGTACTTTATGCTTTCTCATTTCACACTTCCAACTTCTATCACTGTATTCAAGGAAACTCCCCTGAATGTTATGTTTATGTAGGAGGCAACATATATGATGATGTTCAGGTACTCCCTGAAGCCACCTAATATTCCTGCATTCACAGCATCCTCTGGCAGAGATCTCCAATAGCTCTATGTACATAGAATCATAGAATCAAGAAGGCTGGAAAAGATCTCTAAGATCATGCAGTCCAACCACTGACCCATCACCATCTTGCTCACTGACTTATCTCTATAAGTGCTACATCTACACATTTCTTGAACACTTCCAGGAGTGGTGACTCTACCACATTCCTGGACAGATTGTTCCAATGCATTACCACATTCTGAGAACTATTTTTTCCTAATATCCAACCTTAACTCCACCTGGCACAACTTAAGGCCATTACTTCTCATCCTATCATTTACCTGGGAAAAGAAGCTAACTCCCACCACACTACAACCTGTTTTCATGTACTATAGAGAGAGATAATGTCTCCCTTGAGCCTGCTCTTCCCCAGACTGAACAATCCCAGTTCCCTCAGCAACTCCCATAAGATCTGTGCTCCAGACCCCTCACAGCTTCAGTGCCCTTTTCTGGATGTGCTCCAGGGCCTTGATGTCTTTCTTACAAGATCTCCCATACAGGAAGTACTGAGCACAGTATTCAAGGTGTGGTTTGGCCAATCCAGGTGGATGCCAGTGACAAGTGGTGTCCCTCAGGGGTCTGTCTTGGAACCAGTGCCCTTTAAGATGATCCTGTGATTCTATTTAGGGTCTTCTTTCCGAGCAGATGCCTTTTACTGGCTCTTAGCAGTGCTCCATCCACCTTCCTTTTATGGTCTCATTTCATTTGCATTACCAGAAGGAACAGTCAGTCTCTGGCCATACCCTTTTTGGTGTCTGTGATCTCATAAGGCCCTGACAATTTGCTCAAGAGTATTCATTTTTCAAGACTGTTCGAATTCAGCCTGTTTAACCATACCTCTCATGAAGGTATTTTCACAATTTTGAGTGTATTTGATGTTTGCATTCAAAAACTTGCAAGTCCTACTACATTTCCTTTGAAGGCAGGGAATAAAGACAGCTTAAAGTATTCAAGGTATTTTATTCATGTAGTGAATTCGTACAGACACAATTACATCTTGTATTTTTGTTCCCTATTCCTATTCTAAAAATCCTAAATGGATAAATCAATTATTTTGATTACTGTGGAACTGGGAGCAGCTGTTCTTTGCAACAGTCTGTTTCTACATGAATGTGTGAAGAACTACTGAGAGTTAACAACCAGCTCATGGCCAACATTTCCCTGCATATAAGCTTATTTTATCAATTCTCTTCTTTCCCTGTTATTCTGTGGCTTTTTTACTCCCACTTTCCTCTTGATCAGGGTAATTTGATTTCCTAGCTGAGATAAGCCACATTTGCAAAATTTCTGCAAAGTTGCTCTTCTGCAAGAATACAAACCATAAAGCATTAGAAGTACTGATAGGTTTATTTGTTGTCACATTTAGAAAAGTACCATAATGAATTTCCTCAATCTGTAATTTTTAACTATTAGAGGACTCTTCTGTAACTTCCTTTTGCATTACTACTGACAAAAAATACTAATTATATCTTCATTTCAATAAAAACAGCTATTTAATAAATAAATCAGTCCACTTAAAAAGGATTTTTCGTATCAATGAACACAACACATAGTAAGGGACAGCACAGCACAGGATTCTGTGTGCAGCATAAATATCAGATCCTGGGAAGCGTCTGCTTGGTGAAACCTACTGCTCTCCAAGCTCAGTAAAAGCAGGGTTACTTTTTTCTTTTCAGTAGTGCAGCTTGAGGGACTGGGGCTCTGTGAATATTTTCATCTTTTTTTTTTTCTTTTTCTTTCTTTTTTTTTTTTTTTTTTTTTCCCCAAGCTGCAATACATTTTCTGTTATTAAACTGTAGAAGAAAATAATCACTGTCCAGTTTCTGATGCTTACTATGTGAAACTACTGAAGGAGAAATGACAATGTAAAATACTGAAGAAGTACAGTTCACACTGCTTTTCATACTTTGTGCTGAGAATAAAAAATGCACCTCTGCTGCTCTTGGCCCTTTCTTTTATTGGCTTGGGATGGGAAGATTTTCTTTTCATCTTCCCAAAGACCGCCTACTACTAATCCCCTGCCATACACAGGCCTGCCACCCACCAGCTCAGGCTGCCCAGAGCCCTATCCAGCCTGGCCTTGAGTACCTCCAAGAATGGGGCACCCATAGCTTCTCTGGGCAGACTTTGCCTGTGCCTCAACACCCATTCTCAGTAAGGAATTTTTCCCTAATATGGAATTATATCTCTACTCTTTTAGTTTAAAACCTTTGCCATTGTCCTATCACTGTTTACTCATGTATAAAGTAGGTGTCCCTCCTGATCATAAGATCCCTTTAAGTACTGGAAAGCTGCAATTAGGCCTAACTGAATTTCTCTCCAAGCTGAATGAGCCCAGCTCCCTCATCCTGTCTTTTAGGAGAGATTCTCCAGCTCTCCTGTGGACCCCCTTCAACAGCTCCTCATCTTTCTTTTGTTGGGGACTGCAGCCCTGGATGCAGTGCTGCAGATGTGGCCTCATGAGGACACAGCATAGGGCGACGATTCTCTCTCTCCCCCTCCTGACCCCTCTGCTGATGTAGCCCAGGATACAATTGGTCTTCTGAGCTGCACACTACTGGCTCATGTCAAGCTTTTTGTCCACTGGGACTCTCCAGCCCTTTTCCATAGGGCTGCTTCTAATGAATTCTTCTCCCAGTCTGTACTACATGTCTATCATTGCCCTGACTCAAGCACAAAACCTTCCACTCGGCCTTATTAAATCTCAGTCAGTTCATGTAGGCCCATTATTCAAGCTTGTCAAGTCCCCCTGGATGGCATTCCCTCCTTCTGTCCTACCAATTGCACTGTTCAGAATGATATCTCTGATAATTAATGGCAACTCATTATTCATTTTTATTACACTATTATGCAAATTTTCTGAGAACATTCAGGACCAGAAAGACATTCACGTTATTAACTTTGCAGTGTGTCTAGTGATTGATATATCCCTTTGTTGCTGATGATCCCTGAGTATGTAATATGAAAATTGACTTAAAATAACCTAACAAGGAACAAGGAGGAGGAGTTATTTTGTATTAACTCAGCCAGAAATACCTCAGAACTTATAAACTGAGACAACTGGGATAATAACACTGAAAACTTATCCTGTTTTGCTGGTCTAATCTTTAATGTTGCAGAATTTGACCAGTTAGAGAGTTTAGAAGTCGACCAGTAATACAGCTACAGAGGATTTCTTGTCAAGTGAACATACCTTGAGTAAGGGACTGGATGGTGCAGGTGTACATAGTTTTGCATGTCTGTGTTGAAATAACCATCATGTAAGAGGAAAGTGGGTGAATGATGCAATTTTTTGAATAATTTATAGTGTAGATATGTTTGCACTATGCTAATATGTTTTAGTTTATAACATCACAGTATATGCGTTATTCTCATTAAAAATAGCCATTGGAAACATTGCTGATCTAAGCCCAAGCAATACCTTCTGTTAGTAGCTGTTACTGTTGTTGTTCCATGTGTGCTGATTCTGTCTTTTTAAAATGAGTTATGATTCTCATTCGTACACCATGAGGCACACAAGTCAATCTCCATATACATCTCAAACCATATCTTTAACAGTCTATACTTCAATCAAAATAAATTTAAAAATCTGGGGGATTCTTGGGGACGACAAGGCTAACATAGCAAGGCAAGAATAATTCATGAGTTCTATACACTGGCATATAAGAAGAACCTGGACAAGGACTGAGTCCATGGAGGAACTGAACTGGATTATTGCTGTAGACTGTGATAAATCAGCAGTGCTGTGGGACAGAACAGATTACAGTTTAATATTCTCTTTTGTAAATGGCTATATCTTATGGAACATAAGGATATGCAATAAATGAAGGACTTGAAAGGGCATTGTAAGAGGATTGCTGGCACATTTTAGCACACTGTGTACCACTGTAGTACAGTGGAGGTCTTCAGATAGACATGTTAAGAAATACATTGCTCTAGAAGGGCCTTAGCTAATATCTTTTCTAACCTCCAATCACAACTTTTCAGAACAAAGATATTTTAAGTATGGCTCCTGAGCATTGTTTCCCTATGATTGTAAGGAAAGCAATTAAAGTTTAAACATGGGAAAATGGTTTTGTGATTTGGATGAAGACTAGAGGAAATTTTTGTTAACAACCATTCAACAGCCTTCTCTGTGTTGTTTTTTCTGTTAGAAGTCATCTCTGTTACATAAAGATCTTAAACATCTCATGGAATTATATACATTTAAATTCTCCCTAAACATGTCCTTTACAGCAGGGAGAGCTGGAAACCAAGGCTGGGGTGCCTTTCTGCCTATGATGAACATGAAGTATTATGAAAAATTTGTGTCTCAAAGATGTCATTTTTCTTGCAGAAAGGGACAACCACTTCATTGAAAACCAAGTTGGATCCTAGTCAGTTTAGTTGTTCAGAAAATGGTTTCCAACAAAACCATGTGTTGCATCTTATTAGATAATAATCTAAATAACACTTGTGACTTTATTTTGCACGAATTCTTGAATATGAGTGTATCGACTGCTGCATTCATGTGCTGTTGAGCCAGCACCCTCCTCTGAGCTGGCCTCTGTAGAAGTTCTGTTCAGGTACTGCTCAGAGATTAATAAAGCGCAGATTTGTTTATTTACTCAGTTGTTTGGGGAGGATAGAAGGAATGACTTGCTGTGGAGGCTTGCTGCTAGCAAACCCTCTTTCATATAACTAGAATTTACTGTACTGCCTTCCATGATAAAATCCAATCGAAAACTGGGAGAATTAAATTGACTAAGAATCTTCTATGAAGTGAGAAAAATGATAAACCTCAGGTTGCAGCATATATGAATCATATTTATAAATTATGTGTTTAACAGAAATAGCAATCAAGAGGGCAGATAGCATTTTCAGATCTGAAGAAGTAAGGCCATTTTGAAGGGGGTTTTAAAAGAGCTGAGTATAGAAGATGGCAGAATGGGTTTCTAAAAGAGGAAATTCTTGGAAGAGAGTATGGAAAGGTACATGAGGGAAGGAAATGTATGTTGGTTGGCTAGGTTTATTGAATAGCCATCTTTAACAACGTTATGGCAGAAAGCACGTACAGATCATTTAGCTAAGAAGATCACTAAGAGTTCAGTATTATCTTTAGTTCAACTTCTGTAAGTTCTTATATTTAATGAAAGAACGAGGTAAGAAAGGTACCTCATTAGCTTCAAAGTAATGAAAACTTTGACTTCACATGGATGTAATCAAATCCTCAGGATGTTTTTTTTTCCCTAACTGCACTATTACTCTGATTTTGGATTGTTAATATATTTAGAGGGAATGTAATTTAAACAGTGTAACTTAACTTTTCTATTTTAAGCTTAGAAAGGTGTGGAATTCTCTGTCACAATTTAAGCTTAGCAACAGATTTCTATTAACCATCTATGCAGGGGATGCACATAAATATCCAAAAAAATAATCAACTTCTTTGAAGAAGTATGATTTTCCCCTCTTTAGTCCAGGTTAAAAATATATTAAAATGCCTACTTTGCTGGATACTTATGAGTTTAAATTTGTTTCATTAGAATGCTTTAATTCACTAGTTTGTGGACAACATCAAGGTTTGAGAGGTTGGCCTGGGAGAAAAATATGTGGTTCAGCAAGGGTTCTGAACCTGCATCAAAGCAATCCCAATCATTAATACTGGCTGAGTGATGAGTAGATAGATAGTGCTCAGCACAAGGATTCTGGTGGATAAAAACTTGGATTTGATCAGGAAGCTTACACTTGCAGCCCAGAAAGCCAACCACATCTCAGACTGAAAAGTGTAAGGGAAATGATTCTGTCCATTTACCCTCTTCTCATACTTTCATTTGGAGTATTGCATCCAGACCTGGGACCCCCAACACAAGAAAGATGCGGAGCTGTGCCACAGAGCTGAATTTGTAAAGTAAAAGGATGGCTATTCTACAGGAAGTAACTGATTTTTACTGATTCCAAAAATTGGAGCCTTTCTTTTGCTGGTTATGAATAAACAGGAGGTATCACGAAGAATTTTATTCAACTTTGGATCTATACAATGACATTCAAACACTTTTTAAAATCATATAATCTTTTAGTTATTTAGTCTCTGTGATGTACTATTTCAACCTTTTTATTTTTGGTTCTTTCAGTGAATTTGTGTGTAACAGGAGTCAAAACTATGAAGTTACCTACTGAGTAGTTCTACAGATGGTATTTTCATACATGTTGAAACAGATTGCATTACTGTGTTTCTATAAAATAAGTGCTTGATAAGTGGAAAAATTAAAATGAATACTCTTCTGTGCTCTACGCTGCATCTGTGCATATATTGGGATGAAAGAGGAAGAAGTATAAGAGGGAATCTCAGGTGAACTTATTTATAAGAAGTTTTATTATATGAAAAAAGCTTTTCTATCAACTAAAATGCAATTTCAGATTAAATGAGTAAGTCTTTGAAAGACTTCAAAGTAGTCTTGTAATTTTGCAATAGGCATTCAGAGAAAACAGTTACTGACAGCCCTGATGAGCAATTCTAATGGGAAATTAAAGGCTGCGTTAGATTTTAATTAAGGAATATGTAATTTTATTTATGTTTAAGAACGGGACCAGGCTATAGTTATTTTGTTCAATTTTATGAAAAACTGATTACTTTAGCTACAGAAGTGCCTATCAAATATTTTAGGGTATTTAAGTGGCATGTTAGAGTTTAGACCAATGAGCAATGGTCTGATAGATTAATTATTCTTGTTCTGTGTGAGTGGTGAAACATGTTTTTAAAATATTATATGGAGATATTTTCCAAGTCCATGAGGTATACAGTGGAATTCTATATAAAACACTTCCTGTAGGTTTTCCATGAAGGATACAATTGGAGTGTCTTTGTAATGTCCATTCAAAATAGAAAATATCCTCAGTTGGTGAGTAAGAGATCTTGAAACTGATTGGGGTACTGTGTAAGAAAGGGCTAATGAGAGGCTATGCCCTTGGTAAGTGTATATCAGATCTTTTTGGTGTACTACACTGAAAAACACATAGGGCCTAATTCTGAAGAGCTCTGGAGTTTTTTAGGTGCCTTAGTATCAGGTAGAAGTGTGTCAGATTCTCATGAAATTTCTGTTTCATGAGGAATTACATGGTATGTGAACATTTCTACACAGTAATAATAAGTGTGGTTTTCTTTTTCATAGATGGCTAACTAAAATTTTTATGACGTGTCTTCATAGTAGGATAGGAGTCTTCAGGAGGAAACCTTTAACAAGTACTTATCCCCCATTTGTGGTTTTAATGCTCTATATGTTTTTTTTTTCTCTTTATAAGTAGGGGGAAGCAGATCCATAATAAAAATAGCAGTGGGTCAGTGCAGAGGAAAATTATGTCCTGTAGTAGCAGAACTGTAACTCCAGCTTAAAACTGATGAGTAATTCTCTCTAAAAAGCAGCACTTCTATTGCTGGAAGACACCGTGGAAATAGTTAAAAAATGAACAAACAAAAAAAAATCAGAAAACAAACAATCAACAGTAAACAAAACAAACAAAAGCCATGAGGAATTGTTGTGAACATGGAAATTATGTGCCTGTTCACTCTATGAACACTGAGGTCACCAAGCCATGGACAAATTGCCAGAAATAACTAACAAGCAAGCAAAAGTAGCTGTAACGATCTATAGTTTACTTCCCTTTTTTTTGGGGTTCAGAAACATCTTTCACGTGCTGATTGAGAAACTTCTGTGGATTGCCCTCATTAAGACAGTGCTGGATGCTCTGAATATGTGATACATATGAGCATGAATATGTGATACATTTTGAAAGTGTCTGTGGAAGTGGTCAGCTGTACCTTGTTCATTCACTGTAGAGCATTTTGAAAACTTGTCAGACTTCACAAATGAAACAAGCAGGAAAGTCTAACTAGAATTGAGTCCAGCTAGAAAACTATGAACGAAGGCTGGCTAATGGATGCTACAGAAATGTGTTTTTCAGACAATTTACAAAGATTTCTCCAGCAACCCAGCACAGAAGATATAATCATAAATTTCTCCAGAAGACTTAGAAATAAACAAACAAAGTATTTGAACCTGATATCTTGAAAAGTAGATCTGTTTTATTTCATCTGTATCTTTTTTTACTGAAAGAAAGGTTTATTTCTCAGGGATATGTAAGATGTATACTTTAAGTGTTGTAAATCTAGGTGGGCTGGCTGACTCTGCTGAGGTTGCAGGTTGTTTTCCAGCATTAGACACACTTCTTTGAGACACATGGACCAAAGTTGACAAATCTGGGCATACCTGAAGGAGGTGGGCAGAGAAAAGAGCCAAGCTCTTGTCACTTGTGCCCAGTGCCAGGAGAAGAGGCAGTGGACACAAACTAGAGTGCAGGAGGTTCTATCTGAATGTTTGGGAATACTTTTTGACTCTTAATAGTATACAAACACCTGGAAACAGGTTTCCTAGATTCTCCTCCTAAAAGCTCTAAAAAGAGCTTCTCTAAAAGCTGCCTGAATATATGTTGGACTCCATGATCTGGGTGTCCCTGCTTCACATGGGTTGGATCAGTTGAGCTCCAGAGGTCTCTTCCAGCCTAAATGTTTTGTGATTTTAAGATTTAGTCACATAACACAGAGACACAATTAAATCTCTTGGTTTTTATGAAGCAATAAAACAATACATTAAAGTAATTTTCTTTAACCTTTATCAAAGTATGTGGTATAGCTACTGGTAGTGCCCTTGTTATGGTCAGTAAAAAAGAGGGACTTATAAAATTAATACAAGATGGTACAATTAACAGTGGTAATTCATGCTGGATGAAATATCAGTGCATCAGGCATAAAAAAAAATTACGTGCAAAAGCTTTAAAAATGGATAATGTCATGTGAATCGTCATCAAAGCTGTGAATTTCGTGAAGTCCAAGGGACTGAATGAGTCATAGTCAGTTCTAGGAGTTCCTTGGAAATATGGATTATAGGGTCATCATTTACTTTTCTGAAGGAAGGTGACTAAGTTTGGGTAAAATGCTAAAAGCACTTTGAAAAGAGAAATCAAGTCCCCTATGGAATCAAAAGGAAAATTTGTGTCAGAGCATGAAGATTAAAAATAGCTCACAGATTTAGCATTTTTGTGGATTTGACCGCTCATTTAAATGAGTTAAACATGTGTCTTCAAAGTGAAAATCATCTTATCTGGGCTGTGTTTTAGGAAATAACTGTTTGAAATGAAATTTAAATTTTGGCAAGTTCAATTTATCGTAAATAAATTCATGCGTTTTGATACACTGGCTAAACAGTCGGGAACAGTGGAAAATATGCATCTGTGCATTCCGTTTTGATAAAAGGTATTGAGAATAGGCTTCAAGATTTCAAAAAAAACATTATTTTTATGTATTTGCCACTCCACTTTCAGTAGACATAATTACCTTACTTGCAAATACATGGAATTGCAACCATATATTTAATTGACAGTACGTACATTTGTGAACAACTGTTGTCAAGGATGAAGCACAGGGAGTGAAATATTTCATCAAAAATCTCTGAATCTCAAGAGACTTGAGAACTCGTGAGGAATGGCAACCACTGACACTGAATCAGCCTGATGCATAAATTTTACAAAAACAAGGTAAAATATCCCACTGGTTTTATGTTTCTCTTGCTCCCTGTTCTGTTATGTATATACATTAATTTTATTATATATTTTATTTGCAGCCCATGGAAATTCCTGTTCACTCAAGGCAGATAAAGCAAGCCAAAATGTTGGACAAATATGATTTAGAAGATATAAAAATGTAATTGCAGGAGAGTACAGCTTGCAGTAATTCATTCCTATTATTTTATTTTATTTTTCCCTCTTAACTTTGCTCTGTTAACAATCTGGCTCTCTAAAGCCCTAAAGAATTAAAACTATTAAATATACTGAAAATAATTCCAGACTGATGAAGGTTCACCATGATATTGACTTTGTTTTCCATTCGTTGCTGAAACAGTTCTAAGGCAATGTGCAAATAAAGTAGTGTGTGGGACACTCAAGTACTGTACAGATTGGTGAGTGTCATCTTCATTAAAATGAGCTAAACAAAAAAGTATTCTGGCCATTTTGAAAGAGTGCCAATTATCTTTTTTCAAGGAAATATCTGAACAGACTCATTCTTTCTTTCTTACCATGTTTCTTTCTCAGATGTTACTGGAAGATTTCTTGCTAACCTCAATTTTTTATAACGTCAGTACAAAGAATGCTGACATTCCTGACTTGCCTGCACATGTGAGGAAATCCAGTTTTATGGTGTTCTTTTGTGAAATATTATCTCTTGGAAAAAAGGATTTTTCTGATGGTATGGTTACATTCATCACATTTCTCTGGAGTGATTTTTTTTTTTTTTAATTTGCTTTTTCTAGGTCTCCTTCCTTGCTGATTTAAATTTACAGATGTTAAAATTGTTCTATATCACTATTTAAACCTCCAAGTTAAAGCTGTTAGTTATGAACTTGGTTTCCCATTGTTTTAAATCAACTACCAATATTGTACTTAGTTGCTTACTCATTCAGTTGCTAGTTCTTTGTGGTTGGTATTGGGTAGTTAATATGAACAGATAGATAGCAGACCTACTTGAGTTCGGTGAAGTCAGGGTAAGACAAACAACCATAGACCCACCTTCAGCTGATGCTCAAGCTCTTTAGAGTGATGTCAGCTATGACGATATTATACAACTGTGAGCTTTCTCTTTTTAGTACCTATTATACAAAAAGCAAATAATTTAGAGTAAGAAAACAAATTTTAAAGTCTGTTTCCTTAGTTTTTTTCCCCCAACATGGGGGGAAAAAATCCCCCCCCCCCATCATTTACTAGTGTCTATTTGCACACTGCTCTTGGAGTTAAGGAACTAGTTTCCACGTCTGCCATTACCACTCACACCCTTATTTGAATACCTCACAATAGAAAGGTGAGAGCAGGTCAGATGCCAGACTGATCTGTTGGGAAAGAAGCATGAAGCAGAAATGGTGCGACTCATTTTTCTAATGTCAGTATGTATACTGTAGGGCTGAAAGCAGAAAAGGCTACTTATTATTAAACTGAGTAACTTCACAACTCACACAAAGAATATGTTTATGTCATGGAAAAGTTTATGTCAAGGAAAAGTATTTGAAATGAAAAACACTTGCATACCTGAAGGATCATTTAAGATAAATAGACTTAATATTTATGCAAATGCACTTCAAATGCTGCTTGCGATATAAGTATCTTGAATGTAAAGAATCTTCATATCTTGTAGCCACTTTGAGAAAGAAAGAAAGCCTTTCATGATTTTCTCTTTCTTAATGGATTGATGCATATGCTAAACCTGAATGCCATCAATAAACCAAGAGCAGAGAGTATTAAACATATCTCCCAAAAGGCACCTTCTGGGGAAGATTTTGTATTCTAGCCAAATTTTACTCACTCCCCCTACATTATTTTCCTTGCACTTCAGTTTTTGTCTCAGTTGATGCCCATGGCTCCTTGAGGGAGCTATATTAGTATCTCCTGTATATGCATGTTCCCATTCTTTTTTTTTTTTTTTTTTTTTTTACCACACTTTCCAGAGGCCAGAAACTAAATGTAGGAAGAAAGTCAGCTGACGAATCAGCTGCAGGATAAAAAAAAAAAGTAGGGGAGCAAAGAGAATGTGGAGAAGTGATGAATTTTCTGAACTGCTCACATCTTATCAGATATGGGAAGGGATCACAAATCCTGATGTGAATCCTAAGGATGTAACACCAGTGGGTGCTCTCCAGAACAAAGGAAGAAATTCTGCTCTTTTTAAGTCTATTTGCTTGCCGAAATGACAGTAATACCTGACAATTTAGTATCTATATATTGTTTTTTGTATATCCTTATTCCACTAATAAACTCAAGATCCAAATGAGGAGTTCAGTTATGAAAAATCACACATTTCTTGTGAGCTTAAAAATGAATCAGTAACAAAGTCTAAAAGGATGGATGAAGAAAAAGGAAGATCATGGCAGCAGAAAGGAGGGAGAGATGAAGTAGCCTTGTTCAGAATGGAATATTTGCAAACTGATGAAGTGCCAGCTGTGCATATTACCTTCTTGGTCATCACTTTTCGTTCCTCTATTTATTGCAGATCAGCAGCATATTCAGATAAACTCTAGATCTGTAACTGTTTTGTTGTTGTTGCTGTTGTCTTTTTTTTTAAGTCTTGCTGTTAACAAATGTAGTTATGTTTCTATGAAATCGTCCTGCATCTAATGCATGAGAGCCTTATCTTCTCATTTTTTCTGTCCTTTAGCATCAAAAAAAGAGTTGAACACTATCATGTTCAGAAGAGGTGTGTTGACTTGCTGAAGCTGTTTGTCACTGAGAAGGATTACAATGTGGTGATATTTGAGAAGAAGAATAAGAGTGGAAGAATTTATACCTAAGAAAGGCACTGCCACACTTCTCACCATGAAAGAAGAATTAAATAAGAGCCCTTGGTTACTAATGAGTATAAGTGAATTCTTCTCTCACTGCTAAAGCTAGGTATAATTGCTTTGGGATTTGCTAGCTCTGCAAGTCAGCTTTTGGTTACTTCAGTACAAAAAGTGAGAACAGTAAGACATTCTAGCTGAGTGTTTTTTCCTCTTCTGTTTGCTTAGATTTTATTGGATATTTGTATTAAATACCTATAGTGCCATGTAAAATGTCAATAAAGTTGAAGCAATACTTTCATTTCAAAGAGAATTTACGATAAAAAATGCAAATATCTGCAGGTGCCTGTGAATTTACTGTGAATTTACTGTGCTCATCTTGGCATGTTGTTGTGAGAATCCTTCTTTGTTTTTTTGGCTCAAAGCTTGCCTCCTGAGGTATTTCTTGTGATAAGACTGACTTGTCTAGAAGATGAGTGATGGGTGTTGTCGTGTGGCAATCAGCATCACTGTATGGACAATTTTAGCTGTTTGCCTTCGGAAGACAGTGCTCAGGACAGTTTACTGGCAGAAGATTTAGCCTGTGGTTGAATAACTCCAGGTTGTTATGGGAGGCTGGGGAATGATGCCATTGTATCCTGTGAAGGCAAGTTACAAGTTGGTGCCTCCCTGCTCCCTCTTATCTGCTGGCAAGGCCTGGAAGATAGGAACAAAGGAGTTTCCTGCTGCGATCTCAGAGCCAGAAGCTGCCACTCCAAGCAGAGCTGACTCAACCACTTTGGATTTTAGCTGTCACTCTAAAGACAGCTGACTTGACCACTTTGAAACCATTGAAAAGGGGCCATCATCACCATGGTCACGGTCATCGTTGCCTTTTTTTTTTTTTTTTTTTGGGAGGAGGGGGGGGGGAGGGGGGAGAGGGGAAGGGACTTTGTTTTTAGTTTGAGTATGTGTCCAGCAACCTATGTGTTACATACATTGATCAAGAAGAAGCAAGTGTGGCTCATCACTCAGAGGTGTAACTCACTTGAGTTCCCTCAGAGATGTAACTCACTTGAGTTCCCTTTTGGATTCCCTTTTGGATTTCTATGTTTATGATGTATTTTGCCCTGTGGGTTTTCATGTGCTCTGAATCTGTATTTTTAGAAATTATTTGAATCACTTGCTGGCTTTTCAGAAAAGTTACAGGAATAATTTGCCTGCAGGAACCTATCCACATTTTAGAGCAGTGAATTAGAAAGCATTAAAATCCACATCTAGATATCTGTTTTCTACATATCTTCAAAAAGGTAAACCTTTCCACTTGAGTTACTACGAACTTTTGCTGGAATATTGATTGAGCAGAATCTGAGTGAAATTCTGCTTATTACAATTGCAATATATTGCAATTATACAGTAATGGAACAATTAATTTGGGTCAACAGCACAATAATTTTATAGATATATATTTGGCGAAGGCTAATTTTCTCTAAGTTTAATGGCAGAGCACTAAAATAGAAACAATAGCATCATAGGAACAAAGACCAACCTACATACTGGAAAACTTCACTGTCTTGTGTGTCAGGTTAAGCCATTGCTTTACTCTGCATATCCTTTGTTGGCTATTGTGCTGTATTTGTTTCTCATTTGAGTGTATCTGCAATCCTCAGCTGGCTAATTTTTTATCATATTCTGCAATCTTTTTCTGTGTTTTGACCAGTGAGATGCTCAAACCTTTTTGGAGTAAGATACCTGATGAGAGTTCATGCCTCTCCACAGCAGAAACCACACATCCACATTTTAATAAAACAATTGAGAGCACTACGTGGACAAAGACTAAAAGAGATTTCTTGAGCAGTTATGCTTTAAATGAGACAAACAGCAACACAGAATGCATTTTCACTGCACTCTTTTTATGTGCTTCTCCAGAGGAATTTAGAAATGGAAAAACAGTGTTTTTAAGTTGCATGTATCGTATTTATGTGATACTTACATTCATAATAAAAAAGGGAATTGTTTAGAAAAGCAACTATAATTTTCAGGTCAGCTAAAAAAAAATCATAGCAATTTAGAAAGACTATAGTGGGTGATTCTTAGAAAAAAAAACTATTAAGCTATGGTGTAGCAGATGTAACTGATGGAAATAAGATTTTTTTCTAATAGAAATGTATCTATCATATGCAATTAAATGTGAAACGACCAAGGTACACTGACAGGAGAAAAGCAGATGACAGTGTGCCAGTGATGCTAGTGGCTTCTGAAGAGGACAGCATTGCCTTCAGGTACCATGTGAGATAACAGCAGATGTAGCAGGTGAGTGTGATCAGGAGGTGTAGTGAAATGTAATATCAAATGCACAAAAGTGTTAAGAAGAATAATCAGCTGTAATAAACAGGAGGGTCCATTGGATGTCTCCGTTGTTCTGTTTCAATGGAGCAGTATCTCTCATAGAATCAGCTTGGTAACTGCAGGATCTGTTTTTTAGGCTGTTCAGAGTTATGCAGAAGACAACTTATTTAAGGGATAACTGTAATGAGTACCATACTGATAACAATCTCAGTGGCTGCTTTAAGATTTCCCATTTTTCTTAGTGAGATAGGATTCTAGGGTGGTATCCAACCTCTTTGATACTGTGATAATACATAGAAAAGTATTCAAGCTAAAAATTGCAATTTTGTAAACCAAGATCCTTACAGATAAAGTGCTTAAAAACATTTTATTAAAAAGGTGTTGAAAATAACTTATTTGCAACATCAAGTTTTATATGAATAAGGAAAAAATATGCTATTTCCTATTCAGGAAAGAGCTGGAAGGAGAATCAGAAATTCAGCTGTTGTATGGTTTAGCTACTGTTTCTGCCATAAGCACCAGTAAATAATGGCTTCTCTTGCCTCAGCACTACGAAACAGAAAATGCCTTTAGTAACGTAGTAATGGTGTGCAATGGTCCATTGAGGGAAACTTAATCATAATGGCCTCCATCTTTGTTTCAGAAAAAAATAACAGAGGAATAAAGACTGAGTTTAACTTATCTAGGTTCCTGCTTTATTAGAAATTGGATTTTCCATATAATTTTACTGTGTTCTTTTTTAATTCTTATTCTAAGTGCTGTGTTGGCAGTCAAAGTTTGTGTGAGATTTCTTTTTCTACATCCCTGGATCTTATTGCACAGAAATTCTCTTTCTTGAAAGGTGGGGACAGTTGAAGTCCAGAGAAAATCAATCTGAATCTGCTCCTGTGCTTTTGGGATGTTATCAATCCCTTTCTTTGGACTATCCTCCTCCCGTCTTTTATTTTTAATCCTTGCAGCAGTTTAAAAGCTACAGGCACAAGTTTTTGTGGATTTGAGAGGCTGAGAATGGCATGGGAAAGAGAAAAATTCTCATAATGAATATATAAAGCTAGATATGGGTTGGGTTTTATTTTAATTTGTAGATGAGCATGTAGTTCTAATCAAATGTAGATGGCTTGGAGCTGAAAATAGGTGTCTGACTTATTGCAACAAAATAAAGTAACCCTTTTGAAAAAGTTGCATCAAAATTGCAAATTACTCATGTCTCCAGGGATCCGGAGCAGCAGATCTTTTCTTCCTCTTTTTTTTTTTTTTTTTTTTTTTTTTTTTTTTTTTTTTCCAATTCAGCAATTTCTTTTTTTTTTTTTCCCCACATTGGAGGACAAAAGAAAGAGAGCAAAACAATTTCGAGTCCAAATTATTCATTTGTTCTCATTACAGGTAGGAAATAGGCCTTTTACCATGAAGGTGGTGCAGGCAGGAGTTTAACAAGTGATGCCAACAATGCATTTGGAGCCTGAAATCTTCAGCCTGGCCTGGGAAAGCATTGCTGTGGTAGGCAGATATTTTTGTACAACACCGAATTATGGAAATAACAATATTGAGAACAATTAAAAGCTGATGGGCTGTAATGTATTTGAAGTAAACACTTCCATTTCTTTAGCAGAAGAACATAAAAGAAATATATTCTTGGCACTATTATCCTCAATTTTATAGAAATATTTTCAAATAACACTTGGAGGGTAGTAGTACGTAAATTGCAGTGAAATTAGTGTTTGTCCAGAAACTTCAGCGCTCATTTTAACAGGTGCCAAGATCCCAAAAGAAAGGACTCGTAAGAAGCTTGCTTGTTTTTTGAGAAGTATGGAGAAAGAAGAGAGTTTGTAGGAGACATTGCTCTAAATACTTTATCAGTCTCTCTGCCTTCTGCTTTTCTGCACTTTCTTTTCTAAGAAATGTCAACTCTGAAAAAAAGTGGGAGTCTGTGTTCAGTAACTCCCACCAATGGTTTTAAAATAGGAAGAGGATTTATAACGCTGCATTCAGTGTTTCAGCCCTGTCCTGTGCAGAAAACTGCTGGCAGTGCCAATCCCAGTTTAGGCATTGTCTCTGTGCAGTTCTTGGAAAGCTAGGAACCCCAGTCTTTTGATTATGAAGGTGACTCTGTGCAGGGTAGGTACTTAATCATTATAATAATAAATTTCACCTTAAAACTAACTAACAAAAAAGTAACAACAACTACATACATATAGACACACGAAAAGCCAATCTGGAAAACAACCATCATCACCAAGAAAGAAACTAGAGAGCTTAAATACATCAGTGTTTTATTACTGCCATCCACTGAATGATTCTTATAGAGGAATAAATGTAAAATACCTTTCATCTGTGAGTCACTCATTGCTTTTCCAAAAATATATAAAGAAAGGTAACTGCTACCGTCAAGAAATTCTGTACAGAAAGATCAGAATGAATTATTTTGTATATTCACAAATAAGATGAATGCATCCAGAACCTGTCTAGGGCAGTGCTGTTGGTCTGTGACCTTGCACAGATTAGTCCTTTCTTTTCTGCAGACTTTCTGATTCGCTCTGGTGGAAACCAGACAAAGACAATGCATTATCTGTTCTGCAGTAGCCTCTGCTGAAGTTTAAGTTGAGAGAATTTTTGCAGGACAGAGTAGTTTAAAATTTTCAGAGGAACTGAAACAAGAATTAAACCAAAATCTCACTTTAACAGCTAAAGTGAGTATCACTGCGTCTTGTACATATTTGTAGCTATAGGTCATGAGTTGTCTTCTGTTACCACCAAACCAGTTAGCCAAATGGTTTTTGTTGCCTTTTCCTTTCACCTTCATTCCCCCATTTTTTTGGTCGTGAAAACCAAACAACTCTAAGCTCAGGCTAAGTCAGGTAGCAGTTAGTTACAAATGTTTCCGACAAGTAATGTAGAGTTTATTGGTTTTAAGTTACTTTGCTTTGCTTGGAACTGTGAATCTTGATGGAGCTTCAGAAAGACTTTGTAAAAAGCTTTAAGAGCCTTCAATATATAGTTATGCATTTGTCCATGTTCATTCTTAACAACAACTAGATAAATCTACTAAAAGCTCTGGGAAAATGGAACCTGTTCTTAGTATAAGTTTGAGTGCAAGTAAAGGTAAATTGCCTTCTACTTTTCTTGTCATCTCTGGATATGTGTGTTTAGCAACACAGGACAGAATTGTTTACACATCCTACTATTTTCTATGAACACTACAATTTGTCTTTTGTCTATAAAGTACTATGCAATTCTCGTAACAAGAAATAATGACTTATAAAAATAATATACATTTCAAAGGCAGAATGGAGTACAGTCATTCACCTTAACAATCAGGAAGAGAGAGAAATTCCTCTAATGCTGAAACAACACTGCTGATTCAATACTGTACAGAGAAAATGAATAGGAAATATGCATATGGAATCTACTTGAGAGTGCAGATGAATAAATTTCTACTTTACGTTGCAAATATTTTTAATGTAGTTATGAAATAAAGGATTTCACAAATGCATTGAACCTGTCTGCCAAAATATCATTGTAACATAGAGCAGTAAGTAAATGATACTTAGAAAAGATGAAAGAGAAATATTAACATAATCTATTGCCTAAAGAATAATTTTAAATCCTCCACTTGAAAGTCATCAGGACTGAGACTATTCCTCATAAGGATCGAAAGTGCTTGTTGCCCCTATTTCCCAGACATCATCAAATCCCAGGGTCATTCTCCAAAATACCTGACTCTAGAGGAAAATTTTACTTCTTTATAGTACTATTTTTTTTTTCCCCCTAAGCTGCTTGTATATTCAATCACTTTCATTGCTCCTTGGAACTTTGTTGATGGTAGACCAAGGCAGAGACTGTGCATTTACTTCGAAACACTAATCTCAGCCTGCTGACTGATGATGGTTGCCATGGGTACAGCAAAGCAGTGCCTCTTCTCTACAGAAGAGAGCATAAACACAGGTTTCTGGATAGAGAGTTCAAAATAGAGAACAAAAACAGAGTTGAATTGTTGGATAGTTAACTATGTTATAGTTTTTGATAGAGAGCAACTAGTTGCTATAGTCCTTAGTCATCCAGTTTGGAAATCACAACTGCAGTTATTCAACTATTTGTCCTATGATTTCCAGCTGTAAGAAATGACATCACTCAAAGTATAGTGTATTTTGATATTCTACTGATATTCCAGAACAGTCTTACGTCGTGTCTGATTGCTAACAAGGTTCATTAGCCCAGCCAGACTGTATGGTTTCCAGGTTTTCATCCACTGTCCTTCTTAGTTATCAAGAAAAAAAATTCCCCACATAAATCCAACACACATATCTATATCTAAATTTGTATCTGTATATCTCTAAAACCTTAACGTTTCCAAGCTATATAGGCTGACCTAACAACATGAGGGTTTATTGTGGAACCCTGTAAGGATATTTGGTCATTTAAGTTTCAGGCAGAAATGTTCTATCTCTGGAGTAGTCCATCTGGATGATGGTCTTCCTAGTGTAAAATACGTGCAGTTTTCCTTCTCTTTCTCCCCTCTTTCCTAAACTGTGTGTTTGTTTTCCTGTTTCCATAATAATTCTCCTCCAGTTACAGTCTTTGATGCAGATTTTTCATTATTCCCCACTGAAGGACATTCTGTAGTAAGGAATTTGGTGTTTTGTGGCTCTTTTTCCTCTTTCTGCCAATAGTAGATCTCTTTTACTCAGGTTCAGGAGCCAGCAGCTTGTGTTCCACTGCTGAAGCCATCTGTAAGCTGATGACTCAGACTACCTCACTTTCTTTTCCAAAACTTCAGTGTGCCAAATGACATGGGATGTCTAGAATCTGAAGAAATCCTACAAAGAATGGCCCTGGAGAAAAAGGAACAGCTGGAGGCCATGCCCACATACAGATAACATCAGAAAGTGGCAGTGAAACAAGTTTGTAAAGCTGGATTCAAGAGATTTTTAGAGAGCTTTTAGTGAAAATAATGTCTATGCTTAGGAATAGGAATATTAATTCAGATAAATTCTTGTTCAAACTTTGCTATCACAGGCAAAATCACAGGGTCTTCAGTAGATGAAAACAATCTTAAAAACAAAACACTACAGAAAAACTCACTACAATTGTATGAAAACTCAGAATAGATCTGCTTTTTTCCTGCTGGACGGTATCATAGAGGCCAACCAGTCAGTATGTTTTCCTCAACCACACCTGGGAGGAGCACACTACAGCACACTAGGATGTGCAAAAAATTAATCCAGCTTTTCCTCTGTAGGAAGCAGCAAGTACTAAGCTGGATAGGCCACAGCCTTGTTTCAGGTTCTCAGATCAAAACCTGAAGCCATATACAGACAATTACCTGAAACAAACCTTAATGGAAATTCTACTGCAGAGCAAATTTAAAACTACAAAAATCATAGAATCATAGAATGGCATGGGTTGAAAATGACCACAATGTAGTTTTAACATCCCTACTATGTGCAGGGTTGCCAACCACCAGACCAGGCTGTCCAGAGCCACATCCAGCCTGCCTCCAGGGATGGGGCATCCACAACCTCCTTGGGCAACCTGTTACAGTGTGTCACCACCCTCTGGATGAAAAAATGAAGCACTAAAGGGAAGCAAATCATCTAATTAGAAACAACTACAAAAAAAAAAAAATAATAATAATTCTTCTGTTGCTTCTGATAGAAAAACATAAAAATTGAAAAAAAAAGAAAAAAACAGAACACTTTTTTGAATAACTTTTAGCTTGGCATTCCCACTAGAGAAATCCGCAGTATCTTTATGGAAGAATATCCTTCTGAAGAATTCAGAAATAAGTATTACACAAACATTAACACACATGCACACATGCCTGTGTGAGCTGATTCTGATCAGTATTACATTCTGAGATGTATTCCTACAAATTTCTGTCTAAAGGCAAAAATAATCTTGATAACATCTAGTAAATTATTACTTACAAGATTCAAGTGTGCTCTGAAGGTGCAGCAGGAGGTGAGGGGAAGAAGTGTTATGAAATAGATTTTCACTATTTAAAAATATAAAAATACAGCATACAAAGAACAGTGTATTTCTAAGAACAATCTGTCCTTCTTGGAAATAATAATAATATAAAGCAATTCCTAGAAGTCTGTAAAGAAGAAAAGTATGAGGAGGAGTTGATGACACCACTGAAAGTTACAATCACAGGCTGAAGGCATCCACTGTTAGTATTTCTTCTTGGGCCTAATATTTTAGAACTATTGAATACCTCTAGAGAAAGTTGGTAGGTACAACTAAGTTAATTGAAGTTGCAGATAATCTGAGAGTTCAGAACTTCAGGGTATAGAAGTTCCTGTTGATTATGCCTGAAAAAAAAAGAGATACCCCAAACTTTCAATAGATATTGATTTGCTGTAAAAAGACAAGAACAAAACTGTGAAAGTATTTAGTGTGTACCAGCTATCCCCAGGGCTGTTTACCTTTTAATTCTTTAAGCACACTTATTTTTTGTACTATCTAAACAGATTTTTCAGGAATTGAATTTTTATTTAATTTTTATTGTGAAAAGACACATTTTAATTTCTTCTGCAAGCTCTTGGTCTGGTTCTGATTTTTCTGCAAGGGGCAAAAAGTATGAATTTTGATGTGACTTTTTTTGCTCCTTTACAAAGCTCTGAAGTGATACAAAGCCCTAGATTTTGACTAAATTATGCATGCTGTCAATATGTTTTGTCAATACAGTAGTGACTGACCTACTGACTGGAGGCTAGTTGCCACTATAAAACCATCAAAAATGAAAAATAAAAATGAAAAAAAAAATAAGAATAAGAAACAAATAAAGAAAAGTCAAGCCTTGGGGTAAGAAAAGATTTTTACTACATAGTTTGAAGTTTGTTTTTTATACACGGACAAAAATACAGCATTTTGCGAGCTTACCTTTCAATATGCTTTTCGCAGACTAGCTTTGTCCTTTTTGATGCCAATAAGTGTCACTGTGACATAGCTTTTTTCTTCAATTCCTATGGAATTTTGTGACCTATCATTATGAAATGGAGTGGCAGCATGAATTGTGATGCTCACCTCAGATTACTTTACCTGATGTAAGCCTTTTCTAAAGATTTTTATGAGAAATACACTTCAACAGCAAGAGAACTAGCATATCATTGCAGGTTGGGTTGATTTTTTTTTCCCCTTTCTTTTAAAATATTTATTACGTGTCTTTGCTATCGTTTCTGGAAGTCTTCATATTGCATTCTTCTCAAATGAGAAAACAATGCTCCAACAGTAAGAAAGGGTCTTCTGTACTTCCACGTAAAGCCAGCTCCACAGGTTAGTGCTAATTTATGTGGCAAATGAGCATACTTTTCCATACCCTATGGACTGTGAATATAATAATGAGTGAATGTGTGTCTTTATAATTTTATTTATGCATGTTGTTTGCTGTACTTCTAGCAATTTCAGGCATTTTCATATTTTCACATAAAACACTGGTAAATTCCTAACTCCATGACTTTACCTTATATCACTTAATGCTTCCATTCTCCCAAGTACATTCAAAATTCAAAAAGTCTTTTCTATTTCTCAGAATAGAAAATGATTTCAAAACCAGAAGTGGATTTTATGTGGTACTGTTGAAATTGAATAATTTAGGAGACCAGGCTGTGTTGTAAAAGAGGTTTGAGAACAATGTTCTTGAAAATAACTGAGACCAATCAGGTTTGTTTGTAAGTGCAATTAAACTTCTGCACTGAAATACATTGAAGTAGTCCAGTGTCCAACTGACAAGTCTAAATAGAATTTCAGTCCATATGTCATTTAGGTTCTTTTGAAAAGAGGGGTGTCTAGTTTCCCTTGAGCTTTCCTGTTTTTACTCTTTGTTGGCTAAAAAAGTGAATAGTAAATGGAAATACAGTGCAACAGTAAGAATGCATCATTACTTTTACATTCGAGTATCATTTTTTTTTCAGTACCTGATTCTTCACACATAATTCATATACGGTCAAATGTTATATTTCCTTTTTCAGTTGGCATGCACATTTCTACTTCATTAGTGATTAAATAAATGCATTCAGCAGAGTTATGTGAAGAAAATAGAAATGAGGTAGAAAGTGAATTATTTTAGTGGCTGAAACAGAGGGGAATGTGAAAAAACTGCTCTGAAACACTGCTGAATTTGAAGGAGGAACAGACTGAATTAAACTTACAAGACATCTTGTGAAAGCTTAGCTTTCTTTTCAACTTGAATAATTCTTTGCTGTTGACCACGTCTATGGGAGCAAATGAACTGAAATATTTGTTTTTAAACCAAAAGGAAAATACAAGTAGTCACTTAATTGATAAACCTGTGGCCTTCCAGTACTTGAAAGACGTTTTTAAGTAGGAAAGAGATTGCCTTTTTACACAATCTAATAGTGATAGGACAATAGAGAATGACTTTGAACTAAAAGAGTAGAGGTACAGATTAGATGATAGAGGAAAATTCTTTACTCACAGGGCAGTGAGGCACTGGCATAGCTGCCCAGAGAAGTTGTGGATTCCCCAGCCCTGGAGGCATCCAGGGCCAGGTTGGATGGGGCACTGCGCAGCTGGTGGGGGGAAGCCCTGCCCATGGCAGGGGATTGAAACTATACAATCTTTGAGGTCCTTTCCAATACCCAAGCCATTCTATGAATTCTATGATTCTATGACTCTTTCTACTTACTTGACATCACAGCTTTAAGGGACAGGATGTACTCTTCTCTACAGAGCTAGAATTCCCTGAATTTGAGTCTCACTGTGTACTGTCATGGCAGATGATGTTGGCAAGTGATCATCCCTGGGATGCCTTAGCAATGCCAGCCTGCTCAGTTACCTCCATGCTGGTCTGATCATGAGATTGTTCTTCAAGAAACTAATACATTGCAAACACAAAGACTGTATAAGTGTACTCAACCCACAACATTGTTGCAATTAAGCAATCAGATTTCAAAAGTCACTGGCAGAACAAAACAAAGCACTTGCAATGTTGCACCTTCTGCAAGCAATTTGCAGTGAATGACTTGTGAAAAACTCAAATTGACATCTATGATAAGCTGAACCCAACTGAAAAATACTGAATTGATCATAACAATTCAACAGTTCTACTATCTCCTTTTTTCTTTGGCTCTTGTTTTAGGTCAGACACTTTGATGTAGCTGGCTGTTTGCTCCTCTGGTCTCCTAATACATGGGAGTCACATCCCTGCTTTTCACAGGTTTTAGCTCGAACACATCTTGCAGAGTAAAAAGAAGAGTAATTAAAATCTGATAGATACCTGCAGGCATCAGCACTTGCAGAGGTAGCAAGCAGAAGAGCTCAACTTCCACAGCAAGGAGAATTCTCACTTACTGACAGTTCTTCAAGGTATCTCTGCAAAATGCTGAAATCCCCTTTGAAGTGGCAAAGCGCCTCTCAATACTTATAATCTCCTTTCATTCCCTTCTATCCAGCAGGCCATAAGCACTGGGCCTGTGCTGCTCTGAAGAATTCAAGATCCTGTTACCTTCTCTGCAAACACTGCTTCTCCACAAAGGGAAACGCTCTCTCCAAGTTATTGCCAAACACTGCACAAGACATATTTATCAGGAAAGGTATACGAATGCGCCTTCCGTTTGTGAGGCAATGTGTTGTTTCACTTGATACTTTTCTGTTTATCACATTGACTTGATTTCTTTGAGTAGTAGGTAAACAGGTGAGTCCAATGTATATTAGATCAATGTATGTTAAAATGTTGTGTCAAATCAGTATTCTGTTACCATAATGTATCAACCAGAAAAATGTTATAAGTAGCCTAAGAGTCCTCTATAACAAATAATCACTTGAGAGCTCCACTCCAAGTAAATATTCAAATAATCAGCCCAACTGTGGCATAGATGAATTCAGCAGGTAATCAGTATCCATCCTGCATACTTTACATAACTGTCATAATACTTAGCAGCATTGTTGAAAGCTTTATAATGATCTTATAAGAAACCTTTTTTGCATTTAGCAAGGAGAAGAGAACATGGACTTTCCATTACAGGACTGGAAGCTGGGTAAATTTATCTTAGATCAAGGCTTTGCTAGGTGCCTATGAAAATTGATGGATAATGAGAAATAACACAAGAATCTCAGAAAATCACTTATTTCTATACTGGAAATTGGAGAGAATGAAGGAAATGAAATGAATGTAGTGCACATTTTAGTCTGAAATATCTTTAATCAAAGAAAAACACATGCATTAAAATTTACTTGAAAAAATCAGGCCTTCTATATTCTGTTTAAAGCACAATGTGAGCAAGAGTATTTTTCTGGAGCTTTTCAGTCCTCACTCTGAAAATGGCTGTGGTATTTGTCATTGCACATTTTTGAAGAATCAGCTTTTTAAGACTACTGACACAACAAAGACTCAGTTTTTCTCTGAAACTGTAGCATGTTTTGCCCCACAGAGTGTAGGTAGATGGGCTGCATTTCAAGTCTTTTCAATCTGCTAAGATACTAACTTAGACCTGTTAAGAATTCTGCATAAAAGTAGCACTTAATCATTCTTCTGTATATTATACTCATGGGATGCCACCCAGTTTCTCAGTTATCCCAGTGTCTCTCAGCACTAGTTCTTTAAAGACTGGTCCAATGCTCCTGCCGATGTCTCCAGTAAAGATCAGTTACCCTCCCTCACAACTGAACTGCACTAGCCATCCCCGGGCCTTCAGGGATCTGTGAGGCATAGTGATTGCTTGTAGTTCTTCCTATATTGTCCTTTCTCCTCCGCCTCTTATACCTCCTCCACCATCTTCAACCTCCAGCTTCACTTTCAGCTCCTTTGTCTGTCCAAATGGAGTGGGAACAGCCTCTGTGCAGACCGTTGTCCCTTTCCAGCTGGAAACAGAGGGCTCTTGCAGAGAGAAAGGTAGGATGGGGCAGCTGTGGATTGGAGATGGTGCTTGTTCTCCACTTCATGGGGGTAGTACACATATTATTTTTTGTCAGCTTCAGTAGTGTGTATGAGATACACAAAGCTGCAATTCTGCTGATATTATATGACTTGAAGAAAATGGCTATTGCTTCTATACATGTGCATTTCTTCCAAAAATTACAAAAAGATAAAGCCTGGATACATACAATTGTTACTTACACTCAGGCTGGTATTAATGTTATTATTGATATTTCAGTATTGTAAATGCACCAGTGCACATGTCCATATAATTACCACATGGTGTATTTAACTCTCCTGATTGATTGGTCCTGTGCCCTCTGGAAGCTGACTATTGTCACTGCTTTCAGTATGTAACTTAAGAGTAACACAGGTGCATACAACAACAACAACAAAAATCATATCTGTGGTAAATACATTTACATACTCTTCAAGGATGAATAAAAAATCTAGTATTTCTGTTTCATGTTTTTTTTAACTGTCACCATGTGTAACAATTAAAGTCTTATTTAATGCTGAAGAGTGATGGTGGTAGACCTCAGCTTAGTATTCAGCCTGAGCTGCTCAGATGTAACAAAGACTTGTTCAAGTGAAGCACAGAGATGCAGAGAAATGGCATTTCAAAATGAATACATCAAAATGTGAAGAGAGAAATATTACAGAGAAATGAAATGTATCACCCAGGCTCTGATTGAAATGAAATGGGAGGCACTGAGATGAGGGTGAACAAAAGGGGGAGCTAATAGTGTTTAATGAGAGGTTTGAAACGGTATGGAAATTACTCTATAAATGATGTTTTACTTTCTAGACGGTAGTTTAATTATAATTGAAATACTCATAGCATAATGATAATGGCAGAATGTGCTCCAGTGGCTGATGATTTCTGGCAGCAATTTAAGGGACAGCAGCAATGAAACATGGTACCTTTCACCATATTGTCCATTGCTTCTAACACCTGAATTGGGATAGTTTGCTCTGCAGGTATTCAAAGAAGGGAACACTGAGATGGAATGAGATATTCAGAAGAAGTTATCACTCAGCTTCAGTCAGTTCAAAGCCATTGATAAGAAAATGGGTACCCTGGCAGAAAATAGATGTATCTTTCAAACTTCAGAGCAGAATGTTGGAGCAAAGCTCAATTTTGTTTCATTTATAAAGCAACTTGGGAGTAATTAGAGAAATGGGAAACAAATTTAATTCTCACAAAGTCTGTTCTGCAGTTACAAAGCAAAAACAGATTTGCAAGTATCTTTTGATACTCCTTGTTTTTTCATATGTTAGCAGACAAAAACTTAATTTCTTGCCAGACTCCTGTTTTATAATGTAGGAAGGGTGTTATATGTTGCCAATTGACATCAGTGAAACTTTTCTTTACTTTAATCTCATCATTACTTCTTGATACAATAATTCTACAATGGAGCATTTCAAAAAATAACGTAGTGTATTGTGTTGCTAATTGCAAAAATGACTTTGTAACTGGCCTACAGCTCATGTTTTTTGGCTTTTTAATAACATGGATCATTTGAAAACGTGTGAATCTTGTGCACTACAGACTGAGTACCCCGTATTCTTCTAGAGTTTCTAAGGATGAAGGTAGGTTATTTTTCACATTAAGTTATTTTGGTCAGAAATTTTCAAAAAGTATCTGATGCTTAACATCATTTAATAATTTCCCCTGTGATTTTCCTGCCATATCTATCAAGACGTAGAAGTTCTGATTTTAAAGAAATGTACTGCAGGATGATGTCTTAACACAAGAAATAACAAATATACAGAGGCTGCCATTACATAACTAAACAAAATTATCAAGATTGAGGAGGCATTCAGAGAAACAATTCCAGATAAAATGTCCTTATGAACAATGGTCAGCAATGCAGAGAGACAAAGTAAACATTTGTGATTAATGTGTAGTGACCCATCTGGTATGAAACAAAATATACTACTTTAGCAGCAGTGTGATTGTTTAATAACATGGACGATTCTGGTGTTTCTTAGTAGTCTATGTGGACAGGAAAGGACCTTTCTATGACACAAGTGTGATGTAGCACTTCATGCCCTGCTGCAGGTGTTTTTACATTGTTGTATGTATGGTGCATGTATTATTCTCTTCAACTCTACAAAGCTGCAGAGAGTGTTAAAAATATGGTGGTAATTTGGCAGAATTTCATCCCTTGTTTTTCAGATTACAGTATTTGGAATATGAATGTTTGATTACTAGTTTCACCTCTGACATTAATGTAGTTGTTACTGCAGATTAATCTTCATTGAGTGATTTCATAAAGGGCAAGTCGTTTTTCCCAAGCTAGCCAGCCAGCATTGTTACTCTGTGAAAGATGCTACATGCATTCAAGAACTTGTAATTTTTATTAACAGTAAGTGGATTCCCACTACTTGCTCCAGAAATTTGGACTTTCGCTACTGATAATTAAAAGTTCAAGAGTAACCTGAGCACTGGAATACAAGTTTCAAAGACTGTTCTTCCACTTGAATGGCTCACCGTCTTGCTTTAGTAAATCTAATACCCTCTACCCTTCAAAAATATTGGTTTGTACTTCTCAACAATAGAACAAATGACATTAGCATTTGACATCTTTGTCTTATCTTAGGTACAAATACTTGGCTGAAAACAAAACACTGAAAGGAAGTTGGATTTCCTGAGTGAAAAGTTCAACATAACAAAGATCTGCCAAATAAGGGATGTGTCTCTTTGCTTTACTTTTGAGCATTTAGACTGACTTGTCTTATCAGGATAAAATTTGTTAACTTCATGAGCTTGAGAGTCATATCAGGAGCTCTGTAGGCGTATTGGTAGAAACATAACCCTAAAATCTATTTCTCCAGTTTTTACATAGGCACTTAGTGAGATTCCTGATAGGAATCCTGCATAGATTCTTTATACCCTTTGCTTTTATCTATCTCTTTCCAGTGCTAATATAAATAGCAGCAGAGGCCCTATGAAAGCCAAATCAGGCCAAAGGCAATGTCTTCCAAGATCCATACAGGCTCACTTTTAGTCTATTCAACAGTACTAGAAAGGATAGAAAACAAGGAAAATACATGAATTTATCCTACTGAGTCTTCTGAAAAAGAGAACTAAGAATTTCAGAAAAACAACTCTGCTTCAATTTTTTCACATGATTTGAGTTGTTTGATATCCTCTACTAGTACAGATCTTCTTTCTTCCTTCTCTACCTCCCTTTCTGCTTTTCTGTTGTCTCCTTTTAATGCAACATTTTTGTCCTTTAGTGATTCATTCACTCGGACTTCAGCTAGCTTCTG
Source organism: Tetrao urogallus (assembly GCF_951394365.1). NCBI lineage: Eukaryota > Metazoa > Chordata > Aves > Galliformes > Phasianidae > Tetrao > Tetrao urogallus. Next base: position 55,583,865 of record NC_136816.1, on the reverse strand, counting down.
TTTGACTCGCAAGACTTAAGCCAAATGAATGAGTCATTACTTTGTTCTTTTTCCACTCAATTCTGGGGAGTCGGAGGAATGTCTTTCTTCCTGTGTAGATTAATAAAATGGAAAAGGTCCTGTGTAACGCTTGGATTTCCATCACATCTGGGGACTGTGAAAAGAGAAGGCCACAGTAATCAATCCTATAGGAAACTTGTTTTAATGGATGAGATGAAATATTTTTGAAGGGTCATGCATCAAGTATGTCAAGAAAAGATTAGCTATTTGAGCCCAGGAATTAAAATTATGCAACAAATATGTTCCCCAGAGCCTCTGTGTGGAAGGTTAGTAGCTTTTTCTAGAAGGAAGACGATGCTATGGGACATTTGAAAACTATGCAGGGTATAAAGCTGTTGCCTGTACTGGGTTTCAAAGAGAAGTTCATGTATGTTTTGTGTGTTGCTGTAAAGGGCAAGGAAATCTATGTGTGTACCTTTGAAAGAGCAAATGAGATAGTAAGAGTCAACAATAACCTTGCTTATTCTCCCATTATTTATTTCTTGTTACTGATCCTTTTCAGCCCCAGAAACCTTTCCAGGCAGATGGAAGGGATTTTTTTTTGTCTGGGCAGATGACCTGCTATTGCCATGAGTCCAATATCCTGAGACAGAAGGCTCACAAAAGGAGTCAAGAGATCTCATTATTGTGCTCCTAGGCATAAGAAAGTGTTGGCCACTGCACTGTGCAATTCCTCCTTAACAAATTGTTTTTGTTTCACTTTGTTCGTAGTAATAGGAAGTAACCAGGGAACTATATATCAACGGTGATAGAAAAGATGGTGTCATTAAGGCTGAAGTTGTGCGGGCTCCCTTCGCTCAAGCCAGATGGTCCATGCTTGCAGAGCAGTTGATATCAGGACATCAACAAGTGATGCCATAAGGAGTTAGTTACTGGTCAAGATAAAGGAAGGAGGAGGGATGAAAATCGCTAAATTCAGCATCCAGCTAGCTCCTAGCTCCTAGCTGAAGTTTGGAGAATAACTGATGTCTTTGTCTCCTAAGTGACTGGCTGTCCATTCCTCTGTGAGTTCACAGGTGGGCTTAGTCTGTGGCATGGGTGAAAGGCAGTGTGTGTGCAACATGCCAAAAGAGCTGCCATTAGCCATTAACTTCAGTGGGGTCATATTTGTCTGATGGCTCCTCTGATGGCTCCTCTGGCTATTTGCAGCAGTGGTTAGAGATTGACTGATATGAGGTATTCAAAGAGGAGAAGTCTTGGGCACTCCCAAGCAAATGGAAAGTAGCTACTTGAACTGCTGATTCATTATAATATGAACAGATTTAATCTCTGGAATGAGATATCAGCAATAAATATATTTTTTCCAAGATTTTTGCATTTAGATGTCTTCTGAAAAGTAGCAAAGGAAATTGGTACATTAAACAAATATGAGCTGAAAGGGAAAGGTGGCTAATACACAGGAGCAGAACGGAGGTACTTACCACCAGAAAGTAGCATTGAGAGAAGCAAGGGATGTAGGACAGAGCAGGTATCAGCATGACTAATATCAAGGAGCAATCTGTTAACTGTCGAGGGAGCTACTGTCTGCCCAGCTGGTGTATAAGGAAAGGAAGCTGTAAAACTCTTTCATGGTGTCATATTTATGGAAGAGATCTTGTTCAAGTATTGCAAAGATGACCAAAGCTGATGGCTTGTGCTGTGTATGTTATATCCACCAGTGCTTCAGAACAGACAATAAAAACTGGAGCCTTGCAAAATGAAATTCCATGCATCCTTTCTGCCCTGAAGTAGATGAAGCCATTGCAAGCACTGCTGATCTCTGGTGGGCATTTCCATGTGGGCAGGCAGACTGTCCTATCATTGAGTAAAATGCACACAATTCTTCATTTTTTATCACATGAATACATTCAAGTATGTCACTGTAGTGTATAAAAAGACATCTAACAATGTGTTTCTCATTTTCTGTTTTAGTGCATCTCCTGTAGTGTGTCTATCTGATAAAAGGTGGTATCAAATTGATGTACAGGTACTGTTTGAGTAAGTTTATTTTCAAAAGAGATAAAGTGATTTATTATTATTATTATTATTAATATTAGTAGAATTATTTGTTATTTATAGAAACTAGCCTTTCATGTTCTCCTATAGTAACCAACAATTCAGGTAAACAAAAGGTGATCAGTATAAAAAGCAAATGCAAAAAAGAAATGAGGATAATTTATTTTCATTTACTGAGGGACGTTATTTCATGTGTATTAATAACTCTTTCAAGATTTACAGGCAGCATCCTGTTGCAAGTCATTCCTTTGCTAAATACTTTTAACAACCTTAGAGTGCCAGTACAGCTCTGGGAGTCCTGTGAATAAGCAGTTCCAGGTGCAGGTAGCAATATACAGAGTTGTGAGAAAAATCTATAATAACAAGATTAAGAGTGAAAGGAAATACGTAAAATTGGATTCAGTAAAATGTCACGAATGGTTCAATAGTGTTTCGATATATTTCCTGGCAGAAAGCCTTTTTTTTTTTCTCCTTTCCTTTTTCCTTTCCTTTTTCCTTTCCCTTTTCCTTGCCTAGCCTTTCCTTGCCTTGCCTTTTTCCTTGCCTTGCCTTGACTTTTTCCTCTCCTCTCCTCTCCTCTCCTCTCCTCTCCTCTCCTCTCCTCTCCTCTCCTCTCCTCTCCTCTCCTCTCCTCTCCTCTCCTCTCCTCTCCTCTCCTCTCCTCTCCTCTCCTCTCCTCTCCTCTCCTCTCCTCTCCTCTCCTCTCCTCTCCTCTCCTCTCCTCTCCTCTCCTCTCCTCTCCTCTCCTCTCCTCTCCTCTCCTCTCCTCTCCTCTCCTCTCCTCTCCTCTCCTCTCCTCTCCTCTCCTCTCCCCTCCCCTCCCCTCCCCTCCCTTCTCAAAGTCATGATTTTTGCAAATAAACTCAGTGAAATCCTTTTGATCTTCCAGAGATAAATCTAATACAGAAATAAAATCTAATTCCAGAGATAAATCTAATACAAAATATATTTTTAACTGAGATATAATCATATTCAAACCAACGAGATCAAATATTTTTGCTATCAGATTGGAATAAATATATTACATTTCACATATTGAAATCTTTGATACTTCAGCAGTGTTTTTGTTTGAAAATAATTTCTCTCATCCTGTGTGATCACCATAGCAAGTTAAATTGCTGAAGAATTATAATTTTCCCATAAAAGGTACCATTTTTTCTCAAACAGCTTTAATTAACTGTTTGATCTAGTCGTTCATCCTCACCTCCTCCGTATTCAGAACTCTTAACCTATTTTTACAACAGCTGTGCAGAAAATATATACCTTGATATATGAAATTGTTTTAGCAATGCAGGCAGACTAAGCTGTGTTCACCGAATTAGGTAAAGAACACAGAACTGGATGTGTGGTAAGAATTGTGTTCTGCATAGTCCTGCAATGCACAATTCTAAAACACTTCAACACAGAATCACAAATTACTCAGTTTTATTTCTAGTTTGAAACAAAAGAAGCACTCAGTGACATCTGTCTTGAATGCTTTTATCTAAAAACCAATGTGCCTCTTTGTGATGACTCACTTTACAGTGGTTTATAACACTTATTTCAAAACAATTAACTCAAGGACTTCCTGGGGAGCCTATGACTTGAGCCCCCTCTCAAGACAATGGAACATACTGCAGAGATGAGAGGGGAAAATGCTCACACAGAAGTTTGAAGCTGATCAACACATTATGCTGCACAGGAAGACTACCCACAGCATCACAGGCAGGCTGCTCCAGCTAGGTTTCTGGCAGTTGGAGGCAGTGGATCAACCACCCAGAATCAGTTTTTATTGCCTTTTCAGGCAATATGGAATTGATCTTACTATGGTGAATGCTCACAGCTTCCAGAATTGCCGTGAGTTCTTTTTGCAAACAGCCAAACTAATAAGTAAAGCAATAATTTCACTTTCTTTTTCTTTCTTCTTCCAGTATCTTTTGGTACACAGAGAAAGGCTCAGAACTATACAGAATTTTGCAGTAACAACACAGAGATACAGAACTTTGCTTGTATGCTAATATATGCTCTGTCTTCCAAAGCCAAAAACAGGATTAAGTACCTCTTGCTTGACTCTGCATTTTTCTGCATGTACTTCTTCATACTTTTTCTTTTCCTGATGGTTTTTTTTTTATGCTTGCAGCTACTGTAGGCTCCTGTGGGTTGCAGTCAGGACTGTCCTCCAAATTCCTCACTGGGTTCGTTTACAGAGTTTGCAGCTTTGAAGCACCACAGTTATGCTCCTAATGTTCTTTCTTTCTGATGGTTGTGGTCCCCCAAGCTCCAACTCAGCTGTCACTCTGCAGAGAAGGGAAGGAAAAAAACCTGATCTTATTTCAGCTTAAGAGGAGGAGGTGGGTCAATATTGTCAACTCCAGTTTTTAATTCTTTCAGCTGGGAAAGTACAAATAGAGTAAGATCTTTAAAACATTATCATCTGGAAAAGTCTCCCTCTTAATTCCTCTGCCAAAAGAAAAGACTCCTAGGTCTGTGTGCAGCTTCAGCACAGGCTTTCTCATGTTGTCTTTTAGCAGGGCTGAGTTGCACTGCAGGACCAGAACGAGAACTTGCTTCTTCAACTGCTTTCCCCCAGATTTCAGCATGCCTTTCTCAAGGTTGTAGGTGATGGGATGAAATGTGGCTAATGTATGAGTTTAGTATTGCTTTAAAAAGACAAACATCCTATCAGAGAACAGATTAAACTGGAACTGATCAGTTAGCTGCTGTGATATGTATAGATTATACAAAAATTAAAGAAGTACATCAAAAGTCAGAAGTCTAGTTTACAGACAGGGAAGCAATAGAGCTTTTTCTTCAGTTCGTCCTGCTCTGAGGGATTCTGCATGTATGTCATAACTCTGGCCATCCTTGCCTCAGTCCAAAACCCCAGATTCTTCTATCAAAAGGAATAAAACCACAAATCTCCAATGTTATTTTTGCTTATTTTAGAAAGTTTTACAGCAGCTAACATTATTCAACACTGAATTATCTGGGTCCTGCACTTTGGGCACAACAACTCCATGGGGACAAGTGGCTTGATGACTGTGAAGAGGAAAGGGACTTGGGGGTGTTGGTTGATGCTCAGCTAAACACGAGCAGACAGTGTGCCCGGGTGGCCAAGAGGGCCAACAGCATCCTGGCCTGCATTAGAAATGGTGTAGCCAGCAGGAGCAGGGAGGTGATCATCCCCCTGTGCTCAGCGCTGGTGACGCTGCAGCTCAAGTACTGTGTTCAGTTTTGGGCCCCTCACTACAAGAAAGACATTGAGGCCCTGGAGCGTGTGCAGAGAAGGGCAACAAAACTGGTCTGGAGCACAAGTCTTATGAGGAGCGGCTGAGGGAGCTGGGATTGTTCAGCCTGGAGAAGAGGAGGCTCAGGGGAGACCTCACTGCACTCTACAACTTCCTGAAGGGAGGTTGTGGTGAAGAGGGATTTGGCCTCTTCTCCCAGGCAACGAGCAGGACATGGGGAAATGGCCGCAAGTTGTACCAGAGGAGGTTTAGGTTGGACAGGAGGAAGAACTTTTTCTCTCAGAGAGTGGTCAGGCACTGGAATGGCTGCCCAGAGAGGTGATGGAGTCGCCGTCCCTGGCAGTGTTCAAGAGGCATCTGGATGACGTGCTGCATGATACAGTTTAGTGCCAGTGGTGGCAGTGATGAAGAGGAGACGGTTGGACTAGATGATCTTATAGGTCGTTTCCAACCTTGTGATTCTATGATTCTATGATTCTATGATCTACAATATTTTTTTTTATTCTGATGTCTACTTCTCTTTGTCTCTCAATCCCTTGTATTTTTATGCTACTGCTAATTTCTAATGATTTGTTGCTCTGTATGAAGGAAATTCCTCTCCACTGAACTGAATGTGTCTCCTCCTAAAGCTTAACTGGCTATGCTGATTCAAAGAAATAAAAACATTTTTTTTGACAGTTTTTTGTTAGGTTCTACATAACAGATGTTTCATGTGTGTCACTGCGTGGCTGATTTAAATGTACGTTTTAAAATCTCAAATCTGAATCACAGTTTGTGCATAGATTCAGTGGATTCTTGAGGTCTTGGGGTATTCTTCAACATTTTTCTTTAAACCTGAAGAAGGCTCAGGAAAGAGTCTGCTCCCTTCTTTCCTGTAGCTCCCCTTTAGATATTGAAAGGCCCGTATTAGATCTCCCCAGAGCCTTCTCTTCTGCAGACTGAACAACCCCAGCTCTTTCAGTCTCTCCTTGTACTTGAAGTGTTCCGTCTCTTGAGTCATTTTTGTGGCCCTCCTCTGGACACGCTCCAACAGGTCCATGTATCTCCTGTACTGAGGAGTCTACATCTAGATGCAGTACTCCAGGTGAGGTCTCACCAGCACAGAGCAGAGGGGCAGGATCACCACCCTCGACCTGCTGGCCATGCCTCTTTTGATGCAGTCCAGGATCCAGTTGGCTTTCTGGGCTGCAAGGGCACAGGGCTGGCTCATGTCCAGTTTGCAATTCACCAGTATCCCCAAGTTCTCTTCAGCAGGGCTGCATTCAATCCTTTCATAGCCCAGTTTGTACTGGTAGTGAGATGTACCTTGACCCAGATGCAAGATCTTGCATTTGGATTTGTTGAACCTCATGAGGTTCCAACTTATCAAGGCTGTCTAGGTTTCTCTGAATGGCATTCCATCCCTCTGGTATGTTGACTGCACCACACAGCTTGGTGTTATCCAAAAACTTGCCGTGTAAAACTTGAGTGTACTCAATCATTTCACTGATGAAAATATTAAAGAGTGTCATTCCCAGTACTGACCGCTGAGAAATACCACTCATCACTGATATCTGTTGGAACACCAATTTACTGACAGTCACTCTCTGGGTATGACCTTGTAATGATTAAACTGTCCACCCATCGAATCTGTATATTTCCATTGTAGAGAGAAAGAAAATTATGGGTGACTGTGTCACTTACTAAAGTCCAAACAGATAACATCGGCAGCTCTTCCCTTGTTTATTGATGCTGCTGTTACCATCACAGTTCTCTTGGTTGGTCGGGCAGGACCTGCCCTTGGTGAAGATATCTTCGTTATATCATCTCTTTCTCTTTAATGTGCCTTAGTGTAACTTCCAGAAGGATCTGCTCCATGATCTTCCCCAGAACAGAACTGAGGTTCAAAGCTTAGTAATTCCCTGGGTTGTCCTTTCTACCCTACTTAAAAATGGGTGTGACATTGCCTCTTTTTCACCAGGGACTTCACCTGACTGACTGCCATGACTTTTCAAATGTCATTGAGGGTGGTCGGCAACTATATCAGTGAATTCCCTCAGGAATCTGGGATGCATCTCATTGAGACCCATAGGCCTATGGATGTTCAAGTTCCTCAGGGGGTTAAAGACCTGATTTTTGCTTAAGCATGAGAAGCATTGCTTCCTCAGACCCCATCTTCCAATCCTGCTTGAGAGCTGTGTGAAGAGAAGTTGCCACTGAAGTATGAGGCAAAAAAACTGTGGAGTACCTCAGCTTTCTCTTTGTTTGTGCTTACCCTCCTGCTTGTATTTCTCCCTAGGGAAAGTACGAACTTCTGGACTTTCCTTTTCCAGCTGATGTTCTTATAGAAACATTTCTTTTTCTTTGCACTCCTTGCCAAGTCCATTTTTAGTTGTACCTTTCTGATCCCACCACTACATAGCCTATAAGCATCCTTACGCCCCTCGCAGTATCCCTATCCCTGCTTCCACTGCTTGTGCATTTTCTTCCTGCTTTTCAGTTTGACCAGCAAGTGCTGGTACAACCATGCCCGTTTCTTGCCTTCTATTCCTCACTTTCTGCACCTTGGAGACTGAGAGCTGTTATGCACCAAGGAAAGCTTCCTCAAAGATCTACTGCTCACTTGTCTTTGATGATAGATTTCCAATGTGTTTAGTTGACTAATTCCCTGGTGAACTGGAATTTGTGTTTCTTAAAAACTAGCATCCTGATTTTTTTTTTCTTCCTGTTATCTGTCAGGAATGTCAGTTCCACCACTGCATTATCACTGCAGCCCAGGCAGCTTCCAATCCTGATGAAATCAGTTCCAATCAATTAATTTGGGTTGGTGAGCAACAGGCCCAGTACTGCACTGTCTGGGAGGGCTGTCTATTATTTGGCTCAGGAAATTATTCTTGATGCATTCCAGGATCCTCCTGGACTGCCTGCAGCTCACTGTGCTACTTTTCCAGGAGACATCAGAGTAGTTGAAGTCCCCCAGCAGGAAGATAGCCTGCAATTGCAGTGCCTCCTGTAAGTGGAGAAAGGCTTTATTAACAGGATTTGCTTGATCAGGCAGCCTGTACTAGGCACCAACCACAAGACTTCCTTTGTTGTCTTGGCCTCTAACTGTCACCCATAAGCTTTTGATTTGCTCACGGCCACTCTTTGGGGACAGCTCTTCACACTCTATTCCTTCCTTGATGTAGTGTATAACACTTCCTCCCCTCCTACCTCATCTGTTCCTTCTGAACAGCTTTAGTGGTAGATAGCCACACTCTAGTTGTAGGAATAATCCCTCCAGGTTTCAGTGACAGCAACTGCATCACGGTTTTCCAGTAGCACGGTGGCTTTCAGCTCCTCCTGTTTGTTTCTCAAGCAAATTGGTGTAGAGGTATTTCAGCTTTGACGTGTTACCTTTGAAGTGTTTTCCTTGAATTTCCCTGCTGCTTTCTCCTGTTGTCACAGTAGTCCCTGGCTCATCGTCATAAGATTTCAAGTATGCTGTATTGCAGAAGACATCAGGACAGCAACCTGTCCCTCTAATCTTATTAACTTGCCTCAGATCTTATCATGGGCAGGCTCACTATCAGGCCCCTCCCCCTTTTGAACCTAGTGTAAAGCCCTGACAATGAGACCTGCTAGCTTTTCCCCAAGGGCCTTCTTCCTCCTTTGAGAAAGATGAAACCCAGCTGATGCCTGCAAGCCTGGAGCTATACAGACCAATCTGATAGCATAAAAAACAAAGTTTTGGTGTGGCAGCAGCCATGAAGACAGGTGTTTATAGATAGGATCCTTCCTTTTATGTAAGGCAGAGTCAGATTTTCAACTAAAATTAAAAATAATGAGCCAATGCAATTCCTGCAGCTCTGCTCTGATAGAAAGGGCTATAGAAAAGATCAGTAGGTGACATTTTGGCACTGTTTAGCTGAAGACCAGGTGGTTTTTCAGCTTCAGTTCCTGGAGCTGAACAGCTCTCTCAGAGCTACCAAGCCTCCAGGGCTGGACGCTGCAGAAGGGAACAAGTTCTGCCTCTTGTGTTCTGGAGGAGACTGTTTTTTGGGGTTGATAGTATTCATTCCTTTTCTGACCCTTGAGCTCTCACACAATTTGAGTCATGGCAGCAGCTCCTGCTGTAGAGGGACATTTGGCTTCACTGAATGATTTGAAGAGTGATGAGAGCAAGGATAAAGTTGTTGACAGATGTGATGGAGTTGAATAAAATATGCCTGCAGTTTGTGAAAAAATTGCACCTAACTTCTCAGATCTAAGCTGCCATTTCTTATTTTCTGCTAAGGCCAAAAGTCATTGCAGCTTGTGATAGTGGGTTGAAAAGTCAATGACAGAGTCAGTATCTTGCATGCTGAGTCTTTTCTTCTGAATATCAACTTGGACAGTGAAGGCACATTCCTTTGTAGAATCTCTGAAGTAAGTTATAAATGATGAATGAAATGAAAAATCTCTGCTTGGTTTCTGCCCAGTGAATATATATAGTACTATGCTATTTGCTGTGATCTCTAGCTCCAATACAGCTAGAAATATCTAGGTAATCATTAAATTTGAGATTAAATAAGAGGAAACTTTCCAAAGTCAAATAGCTATTTCTTTTTTTTTCTGAAATTGTTTTCTGTTATATCCACCTGATACCTGGAGTGCCTCTTTAAAACAAGAGAAAAAATACACTTTTTGTTCTGCTTGTACAGAGTATGGTACTTCTAGGCTCTGCTTCAATAAAACAGTTCAAATTATTTGTACAACCCCGAACACATCTGACCCCTCTCAAAGGTCTTTCATTTCGCTTCAATCTTCTGACACATTTGCAAGTGATGCTGTGATCCTGATCTCAAAGAAGCAGTCATCTCAGGAAAGACAGTGTGACATCTTTCACTTGATACTTCCCTCAGGAGAAAGTTTGGTTGGAAAAAAAGAAGGAATTCCATTACATAGTGCATAATTAGGCATTTAAATGGGCTTTCTTCTGCACAGAAAGAGTGGGCATAACTGCTTTTCTGCTGTTGAGTGATAACTGTTCTGTCACGACTTTCCTCTAAGTTTGAGACAGGTTTGCAGTGAAAAACTTCAAGAGAAGTATCAGTTTCTGCAAAGAAAAATAACATTTTTTATTTTTGCAGGAGGGACTGAACTATTAACTTCACATTCAGGAGTTTTGTAGTTTAACTGATAATATCCGAAAGATGTTTCCTCACTGAGAGATAATCTCTGTAGTTGTAAGTGAGCAAAGATTGAGGCTGTTTTGTCTGCAACAGCTGTACTCAGGAGATCACAACTTTGTTTAATCTGTATGAGTGGAAAATAAGATATATTTAAAGATGTTATGTTTTAAAACATTTTTTAAACAAAAAGCAACTGTGTGGTCTTGTTGATGATTTTTTTTTTTTTAAATGCAGTTCCAATTACTCACCCCAATCAATTTTCCTTATGATTTTGTCACCTCACTTCTTTCCCCTGCTTCTTACTGTTTCTCCCATACTTTTATTTCTGGAGGAAGCAATATTTCACCACAAAAGACACAGCAAAAGATGATATTGGATCTCCGACTCTAAATTACATAAGCAGAAATGATTGCAGAGTTGAAGACTAAAGATCTCCTTTCATATAAACAGACTTTCAGAAAGGTCTGAATACTGGCGTAAAAAGAGTTATTATAAATATGAGATCAAGTTGTCATCTGAAAGATTCAAATAAGTGTTTATGAGCATTTTCTTTTATGCTGTTTTTTTTTTTTTTTTTTTTTTTTTTTTTTTTTTTTTTTTTTTTCTGTTAAAAGGGGAGCCAGTACCAGCTTTTAAATTTTTTTTTTTTTTTGGTCCTTCTATTTTACTTCTGTCAGTGACTACTTGTGATTTTTTTTCCCGCTGCACGTTAGTCTACTTTTTCCTTCATAAGAGTTGCCAATTGCTTTTCTTGCGGCTGTTGGTTTTCAGTCTTTCAGCAAAGGGAACCAGCACATTCACTCTGAATGGGTTAAGTGTGAAAGGCTGTAGTCACCAGGGTGGATGATCTCAGACACTTGCTATCTTCAGCATTCCAACATAGCAGTCACAATGGCTCAATATGGATACTGAAACTCAAGCTGGGTCATTTCTGGTCTGGTACACTGCAATACTTGCACTGCATTAGATTTCTTTTCCCAGCTGGATATGACTCTGTCTGCTGTCATCTTCACCAGTCTGTGATCAGCCATCACCTCTCTCCATGCTCACTTCTTATGCAAGCTTCCCTCTAGACCTGGAGTTTGACCAGGCAAAGAGCAAGCATGCTCCATCCTCCCTCCCCAGTTCCTGTCTGCAGAGCTTCCATCCTCCTCCTTCTGTAACTTCAGGGGCTTTGGAAGCCAGCTTTTGCACTGCATTTGAACTGAAGTCCCTCCTGGCCCCAGTTTGCCTGACTCTGGTGGCTCTGCTCCAGTTAGGCGTCCACAACCTGGATAGACTTGGGTAAGAGCTGACTACTGTGAAATTCTATTAAATGTTTGGTTTCCCATAGGCTTCATATCTCAGTTTTAATGATACAATAATGACTTTCTACCCTTCCCAAGTCATTATCACTTCACTATTGAAGAATAATTTATATATGTTTTTTAATTTAGTTTGAATTTATAGGACATTAAAAAGGGAAGCAAGGCATAGATATGAAGTCATCTGACAAATCAAGAACATTATGCCACAGATTTGTGAACTAGGCATTTGACGTGTTTAAATTCCTTGTCTCAGTGCCAGCCTTTCTGTGCTCACAGCATTGCACGGTGGCAATGAAAGATGTGGGGTTCAGCTCCAGTTAATATAAATCTATACTACCATCAAGATACCAAATGCCATAGAATGGTGGATTAACATAGGGACTTTGTTCAGAAAGAGATAAAATACATGAAGTATATATAAGGAGCTAGCGAGGAAATGCTGCATGGATTTCTCCTATCCTGGGAAAAGTTAAACACACCTACGGGATTTTTTTTCTTAAGGATCTGAGTGTATTAGGTGGGTGAGGCACACATCAGCTGTGTGCTTCAATGAGATTTAACCGTGGGAGAACGTAAATTGTAATCTGTGTTATCTATTCTGGGGAGACAATGCAGAACTAACAACAGGCCGACTTTGCGAGGAACTGAGTGACTGTAGCAATCACTCAGTCTAAGCTGGTGTTGGCACCCAAGAATCATATATACTGCTTTTTCTGCCTGGAGAGAACCCATTGTTAGATGGGGCCAAAGTGACTATAGGTACCTATAGACATTTTAGGAGAGGCTTATAGAATGGAAAGATAGTATCTTGATGTAATCAATTCCAGCTGAGTGCTAACACAGCACCACCATTGCTTATCCCTGCCCTCCCCAGTGGGATGGGAGAGAGGGTTG